>NC_056743.1:143782230-144142230 GCF_019279795.1 Protopterus annectens | reverse complement strand
TCAGTAGTTATAAGGAATAATGCCCAGAAACATGCCTGTTCTGGGGTTGGAAGGGGTTACACTGTGGAGACTGGGGATACATCATCAGCCTGTTACAGTTGATCATATAAGGTAACTCATATAATGCAGTCTTACGTAAGGGAATTCATTTCAAATAACAAACATGAAAAACTATTTTCATTCTGTTTACTATGTTGACATTACAGGTGGTTGGTGATTGCAGGGATAGGTACTTGGCTGTTTGATTTCACATTAAAAAATAAGTGTGCAACTTAAACACATCATTGCAATAAGGAACCTAATTTTACAAGTGTTATCCCCCAAGAGAGCAAATTTAAGCATGACCGCCCCCACACCCAAGGCCATGAATGAATGCATTGCTCTACCCTTGCTAGAGGTGCAAATTTACATATAAAAATATTTTAATTACTCTAATTTTCGACCATCTTCTATGATTTTTGAATGTCTCCTGCTATGAAACTCCAGCTTTACTCCATAGCATATTGCCTACTCCTAGGAGATCTCTGCCTCACATATAAAGCTGTGTCAAACCCAGAGCTGTTGGACATGCTACACCTAAAGAAATCCCAGTCCCTCCGAGCTACACACTCTAGGGACCTAAACCTTGTCACCACAATAAACAGGACATGCTGGAGAGATAGATTCCTGTCCCAGAGACTTCTCATACTCTGGAACAGGCTACCCATCTATGTCAAGCAAAGTTCTTCATTAGCACTCTTCAAGAAAAATCTTGATGAGTGGATGGGAAATAGGAAATACACCCTGGGGATCACTTCTGTGTCTCTGCTCGACAGTGGCACAGGAAAATAACTTTCTTGGGTGGCGTAAGTCAAGGAACCTTGTTGGTTAGGCTTATGTAGGCCCTTGGGCCAATAGCCTAGTACCTACCTATGAACCTATGAGAGTTTTAGTGGTACATTTAGTGGTAGAGTTATGGAAAAGTTTTTCTACGGTAAGGTATAGGATTTCAGATAAGACAGGGTTAGGATTAAAATGTGGTGATGGGCAAATCCCATCCTTACTAATGGGTGATAACCCTAACCACAACTGTAAAACTTACAAAAACCCTTTCTGTAACTCGGCCAATAATCGAAGTATGTTTGAATTAAGTGGTAGCTTTGTTATTATTTTATCTATTTATCCAGGAGAACTCAATGGACATAATTGTTCCATTTCATGGGTGTCCCAGGACTTTAAGTGACTTGCTCTGAGTTGCACAGTAGCTAAATGAAGGTAAAAGAAAATGAACCTTGTTCCCTGGGCACAGGAAGCAACGCATTAACAGTTCAGAGCTTTAGTCTCTTGCACTGACAAAAGCACGTCACCTGATCAAATGCAACTTCAGTGAAAGTCAAGACGGAACAAAAGTTATGTCAAAACAACTTTTGCTGAACCTTAGAGGTAATTGTACACCCCATGTGGGAAGAACCACCCCAAAACATAATCTCTAACTACTCTGATGTGATACAACAATGAAGAAAATCAAAATCTACACCTTTCTCAAAAGTTGTTTCTGCATTATTTTCTCCCCCAAATTGACTTTTCATTCTTATTGCATTTGATCAATTGGTTCTTGTAATAATTACAGGAGTGTCCCATAATTTATCTCTAAATTAAATAGTTTTCTTTTTTCCACTGTTTTTTGTTTTTATGGCTTGGATTTTTCACCGTGTTGAGTTTCAAAATGCCAACATCTGTGAAATGCATTTTGATGTTTGCTTATTTTGATAAATCAGTATATAGTTATATAAATAAAATAAAAATGATTGAAATAGCCATATCTTGACATCGCTAGTGTTCATAAATCGTTAAAATATATATATATATATATATATATATATATATATATATATATATATATATATATATTGACACTTCATTACACATGGAATGAATGTTTTGAGTTGTGCATGGATCTTTGTCATTACCAGAATTGTGCCTCTGCATCCAGATTATAGAACTATGTCTTTCATCTTTATGATATTAGCTAGTAGAATAATTGGCTTAATGGAAACTAAGAATATTTGAATCATTAATGAATTCACTTTTCTATCTATTAAACAAAAGTCAGAGAACAGGATCTTTCATAGTTCCTGCAATCTTATGTACTTTCAAAAAAATGTAATTATCAGATTTAGCATTAGGACATTTGATGTTAAACATAATTAGGGCAAGTATCATGTAGATATACTAAAGAATAATATACGCACAGGTTAGAGAGTATGCAGGGGATGGTCATTACAACTTGCACATATGGGGGACACTGACTGGGGACTGCAACATTATAATGTGGGGTAGAATCACAGAAGGTGAACATGATAACCATGTATTCTGAAAGGTTGTGGGGTGTCAAGGATTGCAACCACCAGTTGTGGAGATAGATTGCCATGGTGTAACATTGTTATTGCCCACTCTTTTGGCTTGCAGTGTCATGGCTGGATCTGATTTGAGGCTGGAAAAGGATAAAACTACAGGACAACATTCATGCACATGGAGTTGCTGTCCTACGTTTTGATTCTAATGTTGCCCAGGGACAGGTGTGGCATGCCATGTGTACACAGGACACACACTGATGCTCTTTCAAAAATCTGCAGTTTGTCATTTAACAGCCTGTGCCTACTTACCTTACACCTAGACCCCCCCATGGCCTTAGATCGCATGGCCTGTGGAAACAGGCCGGATGGCAGTTGTACTGTGTCTCATAGATGCACTAATGGAAGCAACATTTGCCATAAGTGACCTCAGTAGTATTGTCTCCCACGTTATTGCACTTTTGCACATGTCCTATTGCAAGTTATGGAGCACACATCAATTCCACAGTTCCGTGTGTAGTTTCTGTTTATACTTGAATATCTAACCTGCATATCTGCTAGCTAATTTTGGGTGCCGCAGATATATTGGAGACAGTTGACAAAACACAGCAACAGCAAAAAAGATAGCAGCAACACACCAAACAGCCAAAGACAGTGCTGGTTATCCCCTCTCCCGCATCTCTCCTCTATGCAGGGAATGATCACATCAGATGCGGCTTACATCATGCTGTTTGGGCTGGGGACACAGTTGAAGTCTGTGTGGGACTTAGGGTTGCCAATTGTCCAGAACTTTTCTGGACAGTCCAGAATTAAGAGACACTGTCACTGACATTGAAGAACACAAGAATATGTTTGATTGCACACAGTAATATTCTACGACAGTCCCCTCAAGTGGAGGTTAAATGCACACTCCTATTCTGCATGCATCTCCTATTCTGCACACATGTTTGTCAGGCTCAAGATGTTTGGTATACTCCATTAATGTCATCTGTTTTGCAGTGCCTTCAAAACGGCTTCTGTAGTGGTGTATATAAGTGTCCCCCTCCTCCATTTGTATAGTTGCAGATAGCATCACTGTGTGACTGGACTGTACCACTTTTATATTGGTGTCTTTGTCACAACAGGTACCCTACTGGTATCTGTGTTATGTTGTTATTGGAATCTCCATCAGTGGAACCAATGAAAACATATAGCATTATTGCCATTCTACACATATATGGCCTATATATCACCCTATAGCATGCATTCTAGTATACACAGAAGAAAAGCTTTATACTACATAAAAAATCATATCTTTTTATGCAGGGCAGACCAGCGATGCTGGGAGGAACAGATAAGCAGACGAGCATTTGTCACTCCCTACATTAATTCATGAAGTGGTATGTGCTGCAGTTTACTATAATGGACATTTTAACCTGGACTCATGGGTAATTGATATCTGGCCAGCTCTCACATCCAAGCCAATTCAAAGTACATGTGGCTGATCATATTGTCTACTGAGTGACACCAAAATCTCTTTTACCTCTTTTAACATCTTTTGTGTTGGTGTTCCACCCTTTGTGGTGGAACTCTGCTGTATGTCCCACCTAGCATGTCTAAATTAAATACAGCTGCTTACCCATACCATAATCTATGTCCTTGAAAAAAGAAAAACAATGCCCATATGGCATGTAATGAAAACAGTGCTTTATATTTGAGTTATGCTGTCCATCGCATACAACCAGGTACTGATACGGCACACAAATGCGTTGGAATCTTAGTTGCAGACACAATACAAGTACTTCACTCCTCCTGACAGCCATTGCAGTATTTGTGGTCATGGTTGAGATACTTTAAAAGACATGTCTCTTTCCTTTTCTCTTTCTTATACACAGACGTATAGCTAGGGTGAGGCAAAGAGGGACAGCCACCCTGGCAAAGTGTAAGTGGGCATGATCGGCAGATATAGATTAGTTGCAAATGCCAGTACTACATTTGTGATCACTGCTGAGACACTTGAGTGATGTAATCTTAACCTTGAGAGGGATTAGGGAATGGCTCAGGATGCTAGAATAGCTAACTATGCTTCTGTTTGCCTTCTATCACATTAACAATAAAAGCACTTCCTGTGGACAGTGTGCTACCCTTACATATCAGTGTAAACTGTCTGTGTATTGTTTAGCTGCTTGTGTGACACTTACACATGTGCATAAATTGTGTGCGCAAGAAATGCTGAGCTGCAGTGCTTTGTTGTCTACATGCAAGGGTCTAATATATTCCTACTCATGGGACCTATTGAGTAGCTGTAGATGTTTTGGGGAGTGGAAAAAAGAGAGTTCTTAATGTGTTTTGCTAGTGATAGAAGACTTTTCCTAAAAAAGGTAGTTGTGCATAATGAATATATTTTGTGTATGGCTGATCACAAAAAATTGTGATAAGACCTTTTCTTGAATTTTCTTTTATAGTCTAAGCTGAATGTAACATTACTGTTTGCAAGAATTTCAAAAATGATTTGAATTGGGCTTACGGAAGTACAATGCATTTATTTTAGCACTTGTTTATCTTTTTCTGGTCGGAGCTGTAAGCGCTTATGAAAGTGACAGCAGTAAGACTACATTTCTCTGTAATTTAGAGCTGATATAAATGCTCATATCTGATATAATTAGTATAGCTAACAATAAAGAATGATTTAGACATAGCATTAAAATGTATATACATATAGATAATGCCCACAGTATAATTTTGCATTTACTTAAATATAGAATCTGATTTGCATTGTTCTCCAGTTAAAAAACCTCTAAATGTGAGAAGTGTAAGTGAATAACATTTTGTTGGTATTGCACCCTGTTAAAAATAGGGAGGATGTGATACAATGTTAAAAATATAACCATAGATACTTGCGGCTGCATTGAGGAATTTCTCTAAATACCTAAACATATGTTTAAAGCAAAAATAAAAAATGTATGAGAGAGCGCAGGGAGACAAAGTACCTAAACTGTTATGATTACGCCTCTTGACTGAGGATTTCTTTACTGTTCCAGATGCCAAGTTAGTTCACAGAAGAGAATCACTATTGCATTGGAAGCTCATTTTGCCTGTAGACTAACAACCCCCTGACCATCTGAACGTGAAAGATGACTGCTGCCCAAACATAAAACTGGAAATAGGGCTATTAACAAAAGCTTTGTGTAATTCGCCAGATGAATTATACAAGCATTAGCACTGGCTGAAGTTGAATCCTCTTTTTCAAAACAGCATTGAACAACTTTTGAAAGACAGTATTCCTTTAATGAGTGTCTTTTTTGCAGGCATATACACTTGTGCATATAAATTACTTTCACAATAATTCATAATTTATTTTGCATCATAGTCTGATATTATGTTTCTTAAAATGCTAATTGCAAGCCCTGTATAGGCAATGACTCCAGAATGTTCTTAGTAGAATGTGATGCTAAAGTATTTGACCAAATGCTAATGAAAAGTTGTGATTCAGCTTTCTCCTCGTGTCTCAACTCAGTGTTATGATGGGTACATATTTCAACTGGTATGGTATTCTTTATATTATTTATAGGACAGATGTATTCATGTTTGATTTTCTGATTACTTTTTCTTAAACTCAAAATTCTACACATGCATGTAAGGTAATGTAAGCTGTTTTGGTTGTACTGTCACCAAAGCCAGACCCAGCACTAGGCAATCTAGGCAGCTGCCTAGGGCCCAATGCTGTCTGGGAGGGTCTGGCCTACTATTTAAAAAAAAGTGTACTTAGTCCAAATGATTGATTTTTTTAAACACATAAAAAATGGCCTGTTGCTTTAATTAAAAAAAAGTCCATCACTTTAATAGTCTAAGACCCCTTTTCCAGAGACAATGAGACATAGTGTCAGTCTGCTTCTCTGCTTTAGTTTTGCAAAATAGCTCTGCTTTTGCCTTGTGTGAGCTGTGAGTCACTTATGCAGACAGTACTTTGGATCAACTGGAAATTTAGGCTAGGTGGACTGTCTGCCAGTTACAGTGTACAGGAAAGAAAATGTAGTCTCATCAGATGAGCTATGTTATATGAATGTGATGCTTGTTTTTTTTTCTGTTGAATTATTCAGCTGTGAATAAATTTGGTAGCATGACATCTTTAACTATGAATGCATTCTTAATTTAGGTTTTTTTTTTTTTTTTTGCATCACACAATTGTGAAATGCCCTGTACTTGGGTTGCAACAGTTTGTCTAGCACTTAGTTTAGATGACTAAAGCTATGAGCTGTTAAATAATTGCTTCTTGTAGTGCAGGGTTTAATTCCCACAACTTTTATTTGCCGCCTTTGTGAGTCTGACTAAGTTAATTCACAAGACAGTACTTCAGGGCTGATCTTGCCTGGTGGGCTGTCTGAGACTTCAGCAATGTGTTTGCACATCTGCCTTTTGAATTCCTGTACCCTTCACATAGCCACTCATTAATGCATTACTATATGTTAAGTATATATCGTAGCATGGCTGTTGTTTAATGGATTGCCATATGCATTTTACTTCATGTTAGTTTTAAAGGAAGTGCAGTTTATTGTTTCTTATACCAAGTGTTTTTCCTATGTGAGAGCATTTTGTTTTGGTTAGAAAATGTAAGTATTTTTTTCTTCTGTAAAATTTAGAATAAATCGGAATCAGTGTGATAATTTTATAAGTAAAGAAGAAAATATTGTGTACACTGACAGTGTTTATGATTATTGGGGAGACATAGCCAAGCAGTGGAATATTAGTATAGATGGCAGAGGCCTGACTCATTACTCTGCAAAGGGCCCCATTTATCCGTGATCTGTGTTTGTTGACTCTGAATGTACATGCTGCAACATTATGGCATCATCAGCCATTCAAGTATGTCAGACCTTTACTGAGTGATGGTAAAAGGAATGGTTATTTTTGATGACAGAGAAGACATAGGAAGGTCAAAAATTAAATGTAGAGATCCTGCAAGTAAGTAAGCCCTCTCAAACAAAGCAAAAAACAAAAAAGTATCATGTATTCTTCTTCTTTCAGCTTTTCCCGGTTAGGGGTCACCACAGTGGATCACCTGTCCGCTCATGATTGGCAGTGGAGTTTTATGGTGTCGAGTTGCCAGCCTGGTGCCCAACCTTCCACAGAAGGCACACACTCACACCTAGGGCCAGTTTAGAGTGTCCAATCCACCTACAGCATGTCTTTGGGATGTGGGAGGAAACCGGAGCACCTGGAGGAAACCCACGTGACCACAGGGAGGACGTGCAGACTCTGCACAGAAGGCACCCCAGCCGAGGATCGGACCGGAGAACCTCTTGATGTATGAAGTAAAATTTCTGATTTTTGTATGATGTGGGTTGTTGAACAAATGCTCCTGTGGCATTTGTATTGTCTTTATATGTTTTGCTTTATTCATTGCAGTAAAAAATAAATTACTTTTTAATAGACCTGAATCCTGTAATTTAACCTAAAATATGTTGCTTTTTACCAGTCTAAACATGTTTCCTTTTAGTAATATACCTTTACCATAGCTTTCCAGTTTCCAGCAACCGCAAAGGGGTTGACATTTATCAGGTCATGTTGACTGCATTTTTTGAGTGATGATCAGAAACATCTGATCTTCAGCATCCATTGTGTGATTGTTATTTAATACTACTGTTAGTTTTCTGTACAACTTTGGATTGAAATGGATTACTGCATTTAGTTAACAACTGTTAGTCTGGCAGTTAGCACAAAGCTGTAAAGCTCTGAATTGTTAATGAGCTGCTTCCTGTGGCAACAGTGCTGGGTTTAAATATTTCCTCCTCCTTTTATATACAGTGTGACCTAGAGTACATTGCTTTATCAGATATTGCTTTGGAGCCATTGGAAATTTGAATGCATGAATATATTTTTAACTCTGCTTGTTTTGTGCAGACGTGTGAAAGGCACTGCGTTGGGCTACAGCAGTCTGTCTGGTACTTAGTTCAAATGAGTAGGGCTAAGAGCTATTAAAGAGCTGCTTCTAAACTGCATTGTTTCATTCTTCTAGGCTTCATTTGTCTGCTGTGTGACTCTGATTATGTCACTACAATAGACTGTGCTGCTGGGCTACCCCTGAAACAGGAAACTTGCATCCTGTGGGCTATCCCAAGCTGTTAGCAAATGCATTTAGCAGTAGTCTTTTGAACTCCCGCACCCTTCACATATTTAGTAATCAGTGCATAATGTATCTTATTTAACTGTGAATCACATCATATCTCTTGTCTAACGGTTTGCCACATGCATTTAAAATAAATGTGAGTTTCAGGGAAAAAGAAGTTTACTGTGGCTCATGCTAAGTTGATTTTCAATGTTAAGACTATTTGGTTTTGTTTGGCAAATGTCTGTCAGTATTTCTGATGTAAAATGAAATAATAGTTTTAAATGAAATGTAAATATGTGATCGCTATAAAAGTAAAAAAGAAAATAGCTAGCACACTGACAGGTTTGAATATTTTTTGTTGTAATCAGGGAGAGACATCCCAGTAATTAAATATTGATATGACTGGAAGAGCAGGTTGCCCCATTCCATTACCCTGCCTAGGGGCTACATTTGACAATGATCCAGCTCTGACTGTCACAATTGAAGGTTAAGTTTGATTTCAAAATGCAGCTTATTAGGTTTCTTAAATGCATTGAAAGAAGAAAGTGGTTCAACATGGAAAAAAGGGAAAACAATTTTCTTATTTAATACAGATACCATTTTATTACCCATTGTCTCATTTTACAATAAAGTTAATTATGCATTGTTTACTTACATGAAAAAAGTATATTTGGGCTCATGTTGCAAGTTAAAAGCTCTAAATGCTTGGCATAAAAGGACAGGTCTATAATATATTCTAGATGGAGATAATTTCTAGTGTACAGCAAATGCAGCCAATTGTTAGAAAGTAACATCAGATGTGGAATTAGAAGTTTTGGAATTAGAAGTTTTGGTCTTTAGTGGGCAGCCTATTTCTTTTTTCATCTTGAGGATAGGGCATGTTTCTATTTTGTCTTCCTTTAGGATAAGAGAAGGAAACCACTGCTAGATTAACTATTGGCATTCTTTGAAGGGTGGGTGAAGCTTTATACAACAAGGGCAGTGGAAGAAATTTAATTCAAACACATTATGGCATTTTCAGGAATAATAAGTATATTTGTATTCTCTTAGAATATGTTCATTCATGAAAACAGATTGCAGGGAGAAAAATGCCAGCAAAAAGGTCAGCATGACAGTGGTACTGCTCAATTATTACAATGATTGTCATTCGTTATAGTAGAGGGAAAAAAATCCCATGCCCCTATAATAATTAATATAATCATGGCTATTTTTGTCATGTTTGTAATATCTGTTTACGTAAATCAGACATTTCAGTTGTATACATCATTCACATGCTTGTGTATGTTTTTCATTTTTTTTTTCATTGTTTATTTTAAAGGATTGTCAGCTTTGCTGAGTCTGGGATGCTTGGATTTGTTTAGCTTGTAATTTTCTCTTGCAAACCAGTTATTTAATCAATTAATTTGCTGTATGGGAAAGTGAATTGGTCTTCAGCTCAGGCCATTTTTGATCATAATCTAGTACTCAAGGGTAAATTTAGTATATATGTAGCTAATCAACAAGAACCATTTTGAGACATGGGAGGAAGTAGAGGGGGAAAAAGTGTGGGCATGGGAAGAACATACAAATTTATCATAGACCAGACTTGTATTTACCCTCTTTAATATAACGTATTCTGCATCTTTTATTAAAAAAAAATCAAAACCCAGTATTGTAAGTGTTGGCACCCCTCCACACACACTGAGTTATCTGTGCTTATTTGATAAGCATCACATTTCTTTTCTTGAGGATTATTTCCTTGGAGTTTCATGGTAGTACTGTAATTCAGAGAGAACATGATACTCAAGTGAAATATCTTCATGAGAATTTGCCCATATGGTCTTTGTGCTCACTTCTGTGTAACTGGCTAAGACAGGCATAATAAATGTCTTAACCTCACACATACTCTGTGCAGAGTATGATTTTCACATATATTTAATCCAGGCCTCACTTAGCCTTTACCTTACTTCTCTTGCCCTGTGGATGAGACTATTGCTTCATTCACATTAGCAGACATTTTGTTCTGGTAGATGTACATCTTTACTGAATTTTCATAATACTGGCATTAAGAACTACTACTGTTTAATTGCCGTTTGTCATTTCTGCATTTGAAGAAGTGCATTCTACATTTCAACCACTGTTATCAATATCTTTCTCATTTTATAAATTAAGATGGAAAGAAGTCTATGGATTATGAACAATTAGAGTTTCATAACTTTAATTCTGTATCCCCATGTCAACATTTTCTATACTCAGCATATGTGTGCATGCACAGATGTGTATCTGTCTACATCTATTTATCTATATAGATGTTGATGACTTTTTGGGATTTTAATTGGAAACCTATTCAGTAATGATGAAAAATGTTGTGTGTCATCATACATTATATAATTTACAGGTAAGAAAAATCTGCTATGTTACTGAAATATTCCGCATGTAACATTTCCTGGAATTCAGAATCAAGCCTAGCTCAGTCACACTGAGGCTACTGTGTGTATGCATTTTACCACAATGCAGCTCAGTCCAAGTTATAAATTAATTAGCTGGAATTTTATGGTCCAGGCCACAACTGATTATAGCACCTGTATTCATCCTCATGGTCTTTCCAGGCTTGCTAGTTGTTCCTGAAGCACCTACCAAGGGGAGAAAACGCTGAGAGAATAAAAGGAGCCACTTTTGTGATTTTAAGTATTTTCTTCTGATTTTTTGTCAAGTTTTACTGCTTTGCCACCTACTTTTTGGCATTTTCCGGCTTGCTAAAGTTTATATCTGTAACAGTAACAGTACTTGGAACACATCTAGAGCCTGTTTACTGCATTTCCTCTGTTGCACTTAATTTAAAATCTTTTTTTGTCCAAAAACTGCATTTTACCTGATCTTGGCCTAGCACTCAAGTGTGGTGTCATTTATTGCACTGTTGTGAATATTTTGCTGCTTGTGTATCTCTGCTACCTTTAAACTACAACAAAAAAAAAATCTTGCTTTTTTACCACTTTCTGAAAGTTAAGAAAGTTCAGTTACAGATTTACTGTTCTGAACTGTTTGGAAGTTTCTAGATGACCAGTGCATGCTTGGGCTAAAGGGAAGTCTCTGTGTTCACCAGTGGCAGTGGTTAACACTGAACAGCCTGCCTGTCTCTGGAGGAGTGGTTAATGCCTAGAAGCTGTAGTTTTATTGGCCATTTTGGGTCAATTCTAAACTCCTTGATCCCTCTCTCTTAAAACCCTACAACTCTCTTTTTGCGTGGTTTTGCGCACTGAGCAGCGTCGGGCAGCGCCGCCTAAACAGGTTTAAACTATTCCAGGCTCCACAAAGTTTGCTCTTCACTTTTTCCCTTAGAACTGTTCAAACTCTCAAATTAATCACTCTATTCTCTTTCTAAAGCCCTGCACTTGCTCAGCTCTTATAAGGAAACACTAACTAACTAAAGCACTACACCCTCCTTGACTTCTCATAAGTATTAGGCTCCCAATTGGTCCTTCCTGATCTAGTGAAAAATCAATTCCCTTCCCTAATCTGATCAGTAAAAACCAGTTCCCTATACTAATCTGGTATGTCCAAGGGTCAGTTTCAGGGTTAATGTCCAGTCCAGCTGGTGAATCTGGGAATTTTGAGGCAATGTTACAATTGCCTTATGTACACAGACAACCCTCTCCTCCTTCCAACAAACTCTAATACATGTGAGAGATGCAGTTACACAGCCAAACTGGAGGCAGAGCTCTCTCAACCCAAGACTGGCACAGTCAGTCAGGAGGAAAAGGTAACCACCCGCACCACAAATCCAGTCTCACACAGACCTATTGCATCTGCATACCCAACACATAAACACACAAAAACATACTCGGAGGCTCTAAATAAAAATCTGCCTAAACAGCAAAGACCTCCTAAGCAGATATCCAAGCAACAGCCACCCCTCAACAATACCCACGAATCACATATCTCACAAAATCAGTGTGCCTCACAGTCACAGCCCTTAAGGCAAAGCAACACACCAAATACACTTGTTATAGGGGACTCTTTTGTCCGGCACACTGACATCCCGCTCACCAGACTGAACAAGGAGAAGGTCACTGTAAGCTGCCTGTCGGGTGCAAGGATCCACCACATAACGTAAGCACTCAGGTCACTCCAAAGCAAGTACAAGTATGACTCCGTCATTTTCCATGCTGGTGTGAATGACCTGAGACGTACCTCCCTGGACTACATGAAAAGAGACATAGAGGAGCTCTCTGATCATGTAGCCCAGGCTGGTATGACCCTGACCTTGAGTAGCATCTTGCCCTCACCAAGAATGATGCCACAGTATAAAGACAAAATGATCAGTTTCAACAATTGGCTAAAGTATTGGTGTCATTCAAAGGGGATCCAGTGTCTGTCAGCCTGGGATGACATGCTCGACAAGCCACATTGCTTCGCTAGGGACGGCTTGCACCTGCCACCTTTAGTCTTTCGTATACTGGCCAAGGCTCTTGCCACCCCCATAGTGCCTTTTTTAGGCAAGGCTCAAAGGACAAACCCACCTCCATAGACAACCCAAGGATAAAAAAACTAAAGGTAATGCTACTCAATGTCAGAAGTCTAAACCTCAAGATGCATGCACTCGAGGCTCTCCTCAGTATGGAGAAAATCAATGTCTGTGCAGTAACAGAAACCTGGTTCAAGGCTCCTGAGAGCTCCCCAGCACTACCA
This sequence comes from Protopterus annectens, assembly GCF_019279795.1. Taxonomy (NCBI): domain Eukaryota; kingdom Metazoa; phylum Chordata; order Ceratodontiformes; family Protopteridae; genus Protopterus; species Protopterus annectens. The sequence continues at coordinate 144,129,141 of NC_056743.1, read as the reverse complement.
GGTTATAACTCATACCATGCATTTCAGCTCCAAAACCCGGACTGAAGCACAAAAGGAGGGGGAGTATCTATATTCATCAAAGATACCTACACCTCCAGGTTAGTGGCACTGCATGAAGCATCGGAAACCATCCATGTGCAACTAACAGCAGGCAAAATTGCCTTTCAGTTTGTAGCCTGCTATAGAACACCCTCCCTATTACAGGAACCCCACTTGGCATTCCTGAGAATACTGGAGAATATGAAGGTCTCTCCAAACATTATGTTATTGGGTGACTTCAACTACCCAAACATTGACTGGGAAAACTACTCAAGCCCAAACACCCTCGCCCAACGGTTCCTTGAATTTATAAACTCTAACACAATGGAACAACTGGTCACCACTCCCACAAGAGGAAACAACATATTGGACCTGGTAATCACCAACATGGGGACTCTATGTTCCACACCAGATGTAAACCCCTCATTGGTAAGATCAGACCATAAACAAATTTCCCTGGACATCCATATCCCATCCCCACCCCCAGCCAAGGAATTCACGGTAAAGAATTTCTCAAAAGCCAACTTTGCACTTCTCAAGACTGAGGTGGAATCCTTCAAAGCCCCCTGGGCCAGAGGATAATACAGCCCAATCCGCAGAATATTTTACAAATGCATTCTATGAACACCTGCAGGATTGCATAGATCGTGCTATCCCAAATAAAACCAAGATTCACTCCTCCAAAAACAGGAGACCTGTCTGGTGGACCCCGGCCATAAATAAGCTATACAACAGAAGGAGGAAGCTACTACATGACAGAGCAAAATCCCAAAAAGGGAAGGCATCTCTGATCAGTATTAGCAAGAAACTTTGATCCCTCATAAAATCATCAAAGGCCAGTTTCGAAAGAAAAATTGTCCTAGACACTAAAGATAATCACAAGGCCTTCTTTAGTTATGTCAGGAATATGGGTGGAAACTCCCAGATATGCTCTGAATTGTTGCATAACAGTACAAAATATACTGAACCTACAGACATAGCCAACATCCTGGCTGACAGATTCATTACAAACTTCTCCCCCCCTTCCCTCCCGAAAGAGCAAATGCCTATCCCAACTGAATGTAACCTCCCTGACATCACAGATCCACAGGTGAAAGCCGCCCTCTCCAAAGCAAAAAATACAGCATCTATGGGACCGGACAGTGTCCCAGGCTGTGTCTTACACGAGCTCCAAGAAGAACTGAACCCTCACATTAAGTCACTGTTCAGACTTAGCCTTACTACAGGATATGTACCCAAAGAATGGCTTACAGCTACAGTGGTCACACTCCACAAAGGTGGTACCACAACAGACCACGGGAACTATCGCCCCATAAACCTGTCTAGTCTGGTCTGTAAAGCTATGGAGCATATTATCATGGAACTCATAAACAAAGACATTGGGAGCCTCCAGACACTGGACCCTACCCAATTCAGCTTTGTTAAGGGCAGATCTTGCCTCTTAAATGTAGTTGATTTCATTGAAACAGTTACCAATGAGGCAAGACACAGCCTACCTGGACCTCGCAAAAGCCTTCGACACAATACCCCACTCGGGCATCATAAATAAGCTTACCAAGCTTACTTAAATATCAACCCCTATATCACAAGATGGATTGTAAACTGGCTCAGGGATAGAATCCACATGGTCAGAATCGCAGGTGCCATATCCGAATCCAAACCAGTTACAAGGGGTGTCCCACAGGGCTCAGTTCTGGGACCTCTCTTGTTCGGTATATACTTCTCTGAGGTTCAGGCTAACACAGGGGGATTATGGCTGACAAAGTTCACAGATGACTGCAAACTGGGGGCCATAATCGAATCTCCAGCTGACACAAGCATCCTGCAAAAGGGTCTCACAGAGAGGGATGCTTGGTGCCAGAGCCACGGCCTCAAGCTAAATGCTAAAAAGTGCATAGTCATCCCCTTTGGGCAAAACAAGGAGCACCACAAATTACCACATATGTGGTAATCCATTAAGTACAGAAGAAGTAATTAGAGATTTGGGGACCAGCGTAGATAGTAATCTCTCCTTTGATAATCACGTTGCCAAAGTGGTTAGAAAGACCTTCTATATAGCCCACCTTATCACGAAAGGGTTCGCATCTAGATCAAGAGAGGTCATTGTGCCCCTCTACTCGTCACTCATCAGGCCCATAATTGAATACAATGCCCCTTTTGGGATGTACCTTACCCGACACCTGCAGCAACTGGAGAGACCCCAAAAGTACCTCACCAAGAGGATCATGGGCTACAAACAGATGTCCTATGTAGCTCGACTAAAGAAATTCCAGCTCTACTCAGTTGCTTACCACCTATTCAGAGGCAATCTATGCCTGACATACAAAGCCATGTCAAACCCAGAATTAATGGACATGCTCCACCTCAAAAAATCCAAGTCCCTTAGAGCTACACGCTCCAGGGTCTTAAACCTCAGCACAAAAATAAATAGGACATGCTGGAGGGACAGATTCATTTCCCAGAGGCTCCCCTCACTCTGGAATAGAATCGCAATTCATGTTAGACATAGCCCCTCGCTGACCCTCTTCAAGCGAAGTCTAGACGGGTGGATGGGAAATCGCTAATTCACCCCTGGGATCTTTTCTGTGTCCCTGCTAGACAGAGGCACAGTAAACTAATCTTAAAGGGTACCTTCTGTGACCTACTTTACAGAGGCACAGTAGGCTAATCTAATAGGGAGGCAGAAGCCAAATACACTCTGGCTAGGCTTATAAATGCCCTAGGGCAGATAGCCTAGTATCTACCTATGAACCTATGACAGAGTGACCAGAGGTCTTGACAAATTTGGGGAGAATGTATATATAACTGCTTCTCCAACTTTCAGGGCAATCTGTTGAGAGTTAGCATGACTAGGTACCATGTTGAACTTCTCAACCAGATGGTAGTTAAGACGGAAAGAGGGATCAATAATATCCATAAGGCAAAACATTTTTAATTCATCTAGACCACTGATCAGGTAGCTAAACATTTTATGGATTCTGATATATTGCTTGTAGATACATCATCAAAGGCAGTAGTTATGGCATCTGTAAAATGCAGACATACTTGGATAAGTCTCTAGCAGAGAATACCAATGCACAGTTTCCTAATGCCCCACTTTGGAAGTTCCTGCTAGTTCAGAACCCTATAGTAGATATTCTTAACAAGATGATAAAAGGTGGATGACTATGAGTACACAAATCATCTTTTCCATCCACAACATATAAATACAAATAAAGCATTGGCACCAAGACTTGGTATTACCATTGCAGACAATGTAAGGATAAGCAGATGAAAAGGCAAAAGGTGGAGTACTAAAAGAAGTGTCGGAAAAAATAGAAGAGGAAGGATGATGCTGCTTGAGGCACATGGTCTTGACTACCAAAAGCTTCTCCTTGTTAACCCTACTTAAACCCTCACCACAGCTGTATCCATTCCACCAACCCTCCAATCTTGTAGCCCAGGCAGGTATGACCCTAGCCTTGAGTAGATCCTGCCATCGCCCAGAATGATAGCGCAGTCCAAGGACAAAATGATTGACTTCAGCAATTGGCTAAGCTTCTGGTGTCATTCTAAGGGGAATCCAATATCTGTCTGCCTGGGACTACATGGTCGACAGACCACAATGCTTTGCCAGAGATGGTCTGTACCTGTTGCCCCTGGGATTCCAGATACTGGCTAAGGGTCTTGCCGCCCCTTTATGCTTTTTTTAGGTAAGGCTCAAATGACAAATTCACCACCGTAACAGGAACAGACAAGCAAAAACTGAGGGTAATGCTACTCAATGCTAGAAGTCTAAATCTCAAAATGCACTCACTCAAGGCACTCCTTAAAATAGAGAACATCGATATCTGTGCAGTTACTGAGACCTGATTCAAGGCTCTAGAGAGCACCCCTGCATTGCTAGGCTATAACTCATACCACACTTTTCGGCCATCTAACCTGGACCAGAACACCAGAGGCAGAGGTGTGTCCATATTCATTAAGGATATCCACACCTCCAGGCTAGTTGCGCAGCATAATGCATCCGAGGTTATCCAAGTGCAACTAACTCTGGCCAAAACTGCAATTGAAATTGTAGCTTGCTACAGATCCCCCACCATTCCTCAGGATTCTTACTCCTCATTTCTTGATATACTGGAAAATATTAGGGTTCAACCAAACATCCTAATAATGGGTGATTTCAACTACCCCACCATTAACTGGGAAAACTACTCATGTACCAACTCATTTGCTCAACGCTTTCTGGAATTAATAAATTCCAATGCCCTGGATCAACTTATCCACATCGCCTCCAGGGGCAACAGTATCCCAGACCTAGTCATTACCAGGATGAGTGTTGAAGTCAACTCCTCATTGATCAGATCTGATCATAAGCTAATCACTCTAGATATCTGCATCCCTCCCTCACCCACCATTAAGGAAACCATGGTAAAAAAATTTCTCCAAAGCCAACTTCATGCTTCTTAGGACAGAAGTGGTGAACTTCATGACACCCATGCAGATGGACAATACAGTTATGACTGATGAATCCTACACAAATGCACTCTATAAGCACTTACATGAGTGCATGGATTGTGCTATCCCAAACAGAACCAAGACGCTATCCTCCAAAAAAAGGGAGTCAATATGGTTGTCCTCTGCCATAAACAAACTCTACAACAGAAGGACGAAACTGTTGCAAAAGAGAAAATCCCATGAGTTGAGGAGCTCCCTGGTCAGCATCAGTAAGAAGTTGAGACCCCTTACAAGATCCTCCAAAGCTAGCTACAAAAACAAAATTGCCACTGATTCAAAGCGCAACCCCAAAGCATTCTATAGCTATGTCAAGAATCTCAATGGCAACACCCAGATCTGCTCTGAGTTACAGCACAACAGCATGAAAATTACAGAACCAACTGATATTGCCAACATCCTGGCAGATAGGTTCAGTGCTAACTTTACCCCCCTCTCACCCCCTAAAGGGCCTATATCTATACAAGAAGAATGCAGAGTTCCTGTAATCACATCTATGCAGGTAAAAGCTGCACTCTCTAAAACCAAAAACACAGCATTCATGGGACCAGACAACATCCCAGTCTGCGTTTTACATGAACTTCAGAATGAACTGGCTCCCCACCTAATCACCATGTTTAGTCATAGTCTTACGTCAGGCTTTGTGCCCACTGAATGGTGCACAGCAACAGTTATCCCACTCCACAATGGGTGAGCCACCACTGATCCTGGGAACTATTGCCCTATTAGCCTGACGAGCCTGGTCTCCAAGGCCATGGAACGTATCATCATGGAACTCATAAACAAAGACATTGGTAACCTCCAAACTCTGGACCTCACCCAGTTCAGGTTTGTGAAAGGCAGATCATGCCTTCTGAACCTGATCAACTTCTTTGGGGCAGTCACCAAAGGAGTAGACGAGGGTAAGGTGGTTCACACAGCCTATCTTGACCTCGCCAAGGCTTTCGACACCATCCCCCATTCTGGAATTATAGCTAAACTCACTAAACTTGGTATAAATCCCTACATCACAAGATGGGTTGCCAACTGGCTCACTGACAGAACCCACACTGTAAAAGTTGCACACTCCAAATCTGACTTCAATCCAGTGACAAGTGGAGTACCACAGGGTTCAGTCCTGGGACCTCTCCTGTCTGGTATCTACTTTTGTGAAGTACAGGCTAACACAGAAGGCCTCTAGCTAACAAAGTTCACAGATGACTGCAAACTAGGAGCCATAGTCGAGTCCCCAAATGATGTGGACAGCCTACAAAAGGGCCTCACTGAGACAGATGCCTGGTGTCAGAGGCATGGCCTCAAGCTCAGTGCCAAAAAGTGCATTGTCATCCCCTTTGGTAAAAACTCTGTTCCCATGAACTACCACATACATGGCAGTCTACTTAATGCCGAATGTGTGATAAGAGACCTTGGGACCCAGGTGGACAGTAGTCTCTCCTTTGATAATCACATCACCACAGTAGTCAGGAAATCCTTCTATGTGGTACACCTCATCAGAAAAGTGTTCGCATCCAGGAAAAAAGAGGTCATTGCTCCCCTCTGCTATGCACTCATTAGCCCCATTATAGAGTACAACACTCCTTTTGGAATGTACCTAACAAGACATCTGCAGCAGCTGGAATGACCACAGAAGTACCTCACAAAGAGGATTACTGGCCTCAAACAGATGCCCTAAACTGACCATCTCAAATAACTCCAGCTTTACTCTGTAGCGTATTGGCTACTCTGAGGAGATCTTTGCCTAACATATAAAGCTATGTCAAACCCAGGGCTGTTGGACATGCTACACCTAAAGAAATCCCAATCCCTCTGAGCTACATGCTCTAGGGACCTAAACCTTGTCACCACAATGAACAGGATATACTGGAAGGATAGATTCCTGTCCCAGAGACTTCCTATACTCTGGAACAAGCTACCCATCTGTGTCAAGCAAAGTTCCTCATTAGCACTCTTCAAGAAAAATCTTGATGAGTGGATGGGAAATAGGAAATGCACCCCGGGGATCACTTCTGTGGCTCTGCTTGACAGGGGCACAAGAAATTAACTTTCTTGGGTGGGGTAAGCCAGGGAACCTTGTTGGCTAGGCTTACTTAGGCCCTTGGCCCAATAGCCTAGTACCTACCTATGAACCATTCCAAATGTTAGGTTTTGCAGAACTTCTTGTCAGTCCTGTTTCCTCAAGTTTCATGACCACATCAGAGATGGCTTACCTATAATACATATATTATATAACTATATATATATATTATATATATAATACATATATTATATAACTATATATATATATTATGTACACGTGGAGCACAGATACTTTCTAAGATTTCAGAAAGCAGGTTTCTATTACCTGGTTTATCTCCCTGATATTTTGGTTGGCTAGTCTTCCCAGGATATCTGCAAAGTGATTTGCCCCAGCAGTGGCTTACTGCTGAACCAAGGCATCCACATTTACCCATACCGGGATGACTGACAAATTCAAGCACCGTCTCGTGAGGAAGTCAAAAGTGCTTTTAAATTTACCATAACATGCTTGCAAAACCTGGGATTTCCATGTAATATCCCCACCTAATATATTATTCCCTTCAAAACAGTAATGATGATGCAGAATCTATTAGATTTCAGCAATTAGGGGGACTTTCTTTCTCTAGAAAAGCTGGAATTTATTAAACAATACTACCAGAACACAGGTCAGAAGACTTATGTTGCTGCCAGGGAATTTTTTCAGGCATTGGGATACATGGCCTCCAGTGTTTTGATGGTACCCGAGGTAAGGGTGCATATGAGGAAGCCCAGGTGATAGTTCAGAAATACATGGAATCAGGCCTGTCAGTCCCTAGAAAAGATGACTCTCATGCTATTGTGCTTCAAACAGAAGCTGCAGTTGTGGTCAACTCCAGTCAGAAAGAAAACAAGGTGCGTCTTTCAAACAAGTCTCCTGCAGTCAGGCAGATGCCTTGGAGCCAGGCTTCCAAAGCCTACTCTTAAGACTTCAAAGTTCTGAGTGAATGCGAGTTTCCCCCATAGATATCACAACATACATTCTTAGATTAACACATGCTCATTCCTGTAATTCTGTCCACAGTAGTGATCACAACATGATCTCTTAAATCAACAAATTCTAACTTCTGCAATTCTGAAAGCTGACCATTACATGCAAAGTAATAAGTCAGCTTGAAACAAGTGTTTTAGAAGCGGGGCAAGCCTGTTGCACCCCCTATGTGAGGAGAGTAAGCCCTTGATACCCTTAACATATATATACAAACTCCATTGTTGTAGAACATTGGGAAAGAAAGAGGTCTACAGAATAGCATACACTGATCTTTAGGCAATTTTTTATACCAAGATAAGCTAGCTTGTGATTCCAGAGAATTCATATAAGGAGATGCAGGTGTGTCTGAATGCGGACATTTTCAAAAGTAAAAGCATATCACTATTAAAAAATTATGGCTCTGACCTTAGCACTTAAATGCTTTCAAGCCGCCTAGAGAACAAGGTATTTATGAAGTGGCAAGAAGGCAACACAACTGTGATATGTTACTAAATAAACAAGGGTGGACTCAGCCCTACCCTCTACATATATACACACATACCATGGCCATAACTGCTTGAAGGACTTAACTCTTCAGTGTAAAAGGACAGTACAGTTGTGTACACTTGCCATAAATGTAGATGTTCGAGGGTTTTCACTGTTGCAGTCATTACATTTGGGTTATCTGCTTGTAGGTAGCCCTCAGTCAGCCTGATTAACAAAGTCTTGGGTCTTGCATCGGTTACTGTCCCTTCTTCCATGACATCAGGTCGTCGGGTATAAAACATGCAGCTGATGCCATTACATCAGTTTTTCTTGCCCCAGATGTCAGGTGCCCCTCTAATGGGGAGCAATTAAATATAAAATACAATGATATACCTCCAACAAAAAAGCAAATACACCAAAAAGGCTTTTAAGCATAGTAAAGGAAAGTAGAGGTATAGCCAAAAGAAGTTAGGGGGCTGGAGGGAGGGTAACCAGGACTGTAACAGTGAATACACTCGAACATTTACATTTATGGTAAGTGTACACAACTGTACTATGTTCTTCATGTTTCACTGTTGCGGTCATTCCATTTGGGTAGATTCCCAAAGCTATGGTTGGGAGGAGGAAATTAGATAGCATTAGGACCAGCTATAAGGCCCTGCAAGACTGCAGTGGCAAAGCCACCTCTGGATTTAGAGAAAATTGGAAAATTATAATGCTTGGTGAAAGTATGCACAGAACTCCAGGTAGCAGCTTCTAGGATGTCCCTGGTAGGGATGCCTCTGAGAAAGGCTGTAGAGGTAGATGCAGCCCTGGTGGAGTGAGGTCTGATCCCCTGGGGGATAGGTTTTTCATGGTGCTTATAGCAGAAATTAATGCAATGGCCTATCCATTTAGAAATGGTTTGCTTTGAAATAGCATTCCCCTCTGGCCCCTGCAGCAAATGTCACCAGCAGTTGTTCAGATTTCCTTTGGGGTTTAGTCCTGTCCAAGTAGAATCTAAGTTGTCTGTGCACATCTAAGGAATGCAGTATCTGTTCCCCTTTGTTCTGTGGATTGGGAAAGAAGGTTGGCAAATGAATAGACTGATTGAGCCACACAGGATACCACCTTGGGCATGAAGGATAGATTGGTTCTGAGGGGCACCCTGTCCGCATGAAAGATGATGAAAGGCTCCACTGCCATAAGGGCCTGTATTTCAGATACCCTTCTAGCTGCAGTGATTGCTAAAAGGAAAGCTGTTTTCCAAGAAAAAGTTTGTCTACAGTAGCAGCTGGCTCGAAAGGAGGTAGAGTGAGTTTCTCATAAAACAAAGTTAAGGTCCCAGGCTGGGGTTGGAGGTCTCCTGGGTGGACTCAAATTTTTGGCCCCTCTGAGGAACTGCTTGAGCAGTGGATGAGAGAAGAGGGAGGTTCTGTGTTATAATGAGCTAAAATGACTGAAGCATGGATTTTAGTGGAGGAAAAAGACAGGCCCTTGTGAAGCATCTCAGTTAAGTATTGTAAAATCTGAGGTAAATTGGGTGCTGCTGTGCTCATCCCTTGAGATTGGTTCCAGGCACAGAATCCTTTCCATTTTCAGCATAAGATTTTCTAATACTAGGCCTCCTTGCCTCTAAAATGATATCCATCACAGATTTACTGAGGGATGGTAGAGGAGAGATTATGTAATTAGCCAGACTGCAAGGTTCAGTGTTAGAAGCTGAGGGTGTAGAATCTGGTTCTCCTGCTGAGACGACAGAGGAGGAGTCTGAGGCAGGTGCCATGGGGATAACCATGACACACTACGCAGGAGGGGTACCAGTGTTGGCGTGGCCAGTCTGGAGCAATCAAAATCATCATTGGTTTGTCCTGTCTGATTTTTAGTAGTACTTTGGAGAGCAGAGGTAGAGGGGAGAAGGCATAGACTGATAGTTTTTTTCAGCGGAAGGACAGAGCATCCACTTTCCAGGCTTGCTTGTAGGGAGTCCTTGTGCAAAATTTGTCCAATTGGTAGTTCTGTGGAGAGGCAAACAGGCCTATATCTGGGCTCCCCCACTTGCTTGCCAACATGTTCAAAATCCTTGGTTCCAGTTTCCACTTGTGTGGGTCAATGAGGTTTCTGCTTAGTCCGTCTGCCAGAGTATTTAATTTTCTTGGGAGGAACTGAGCTTGTAGGTGCACTTGGTAGCTCAAGGCTGTGTTCCACAATGCCATGACTAGTCTGCAGAGGGGGTAAGAATGTCTACCCGCCCTACTTGTTTATGTACCACATAACAGTGGTGGTGTCCATCTTTATCGTAAGTTGTCCTGGAAGAATGTGGTCCTTGGGCTGTCAGAGCATTCTGTACAGCTAACATTTCTTTTTGATTGATATACAGGTCCATTTGCCCTGAATGCACTTCCTGCCAGGTGAGCCCCCCATGCATAGTCTGATGCATCTTTTGTTAGTGTTTGGGCAGCAGGGGGTGGTGTGAAAGGTAGTCCCTTGTTTTGGTGGCAGGCCTCTGCCCATCAAAGGAATTCTAGGTGTAGGCTAAGTATGATAGGAATCATTGCTTCTAGATCCTGAGAATGTTGACACCATATTATTTTTAGATACCGTTGTAGTTTCCTCATATGCAGTCTTGCATATGGAATTAAAAGAATGCAGGAGGCCATGATCCCCAAGGCTTGCAGTATTTGTCTTGCAGATAACAGTGTTTTTGTGGCCACTTGTTTGAAGTAGGTTGTAAAAATGAATTTGTTTCTCTGGCGTGAGGTAAGTCATCTGGGAAGTTGCATTCAAGCTTGCTCCCAGGAATATAATTTGTTGACAGGGTACCAGGTGTGACTTATTTTTATTTATGGTGTACCTTAGACAAGTTAGAACCCTTTGTACAAAGGCCAGATGATTCAAAATTATGTCCTGGCTTTCTGCCTGAATTAGACAATCGTTCAGGTATGGGTATATTTGAATATTTCTTTGCCTGCAAAATGCAATAACTGGAGCTAGGCACTTTGTGAATACCCTGGGTGCAGTAGATAAGCCAAAGGGCAGTGCAGAGAACTGACAGTGAGTGTAGCCTGCTTTGAAGTGTAGGTATCTTCTGCAAGATTCTCTGATTGGGATGTGCAGGTATGCTTCTTTTAAATCTAGTGTTGCCAACCAGGAATCTTTGCCTAGCATAGGAAGTAATTGGTGAAGAGTCAGCATCTTGAATTTTGGAATTTCCAAAAAGGTATTTAGAGTAGACCGGTCCAGGATAGGACACCATGAATTGTCTTTTCTGGGTACCAGGAAAAGTCTCGAGTAGAAACCTTGTCCCTGTTCCTCTTCTGGTACCAGTTGAATAGCCCCCATGCTTAAGAGAGAAAGTACTTGTTTTTGGGCCTCTGTCCACTGATTTGGGGGTATGTCCGGCCACCCGCTTGGTGTTGGCAATGTGTGGAAGTGAAATCTGTATCCCTGGGACACTATATTTAAAACCCATTTGTCCTGGGTAATGAGTTCCCAGTTCTTTGCATGAAGAGCAATCTTTCCCCCCAAAGGTGCAGTCAGTTGATAAGTGCTTGGAAATTTTAAACAGAAGTCATTGAGACAGTTTACCTTAGGGGGAGTCTTATTACTCCCAGATTTGGAAGTTGGGGCCCCTCGCTGCTTAGTCCTGTGTGTCTCCTGGGACTGAAACCTTGGGCTTTTGCTGTATCTGGGTTTGGCTTGAGAAGACCTGGAAGGGGCTGGAAAGGAGCAATTATTAGAGGGCCAGTGCCTACTAAATTTAGGAGGCTGAACTTGTAAGAAATCTTTAACAGTTTGCATAGATTTAGCTTTATCTTCCATCTTTTTAAAATCTTCCACAGCCTTGTTGCCAAACAGGTGGTCCTGATTTAAGGGAGCATCCAACAATTTAGCTTTAACATGATCAGGCAAAGACTGCTCCTTTAGCCGAGCATGCCTTTTGAGTGCACACCCAGTAACAGCAGCCCATGCAAGAGACCTCTAATGAATCAAAACCACATTGCAAAGTATGTTTTCCAACTTGTTCAGCAGAAAGCATTGAATCCTGTAATTCTTTATTTTCCACACAGTCAGGAATCAACATCATTTTCTGTTTAAGCAATCCAATAACATGCTGCTGATACTTTAACATATGAAACTGGCAGTTTAAAGCCCTAATGATCAAGGTTGCAGAAGTGTAAATCTTCTTACCCCATCTATCCAGCACCCTGGAGTCTCTATCAGAAGGGGTATGATTTTTAGCAGTAGAAACCTTAATGCCCTTTGGGGCCTGTGAAATGGTCTCTGGATCCGCAATAGGATTTTTAAAAAGGAGCTTGTGTGACTCAGGGACCCTGTAGTATCTGTCAGGTTTTCTGGGAGCAGGAGGAAAGGACTCAGGGGCCAAAGTAGATTCCGAAAAAGCATCATCAACAATGTTTGTACAGGAGGAATAGCTAAAGGCCTATGCTGAGGTAGGAGTAAGAAATCTCTAAGCCTCTTTTTTTGAATCAGAAAAATCCTGGCTTTCCCAGTAGAAATGCTCCCTTAGAGTATGCAAGGTTTCCCTAAAAGAAAAATCCTCTGGAGGGGAAGCAGAGGGAATGGAGTCCTCTGCATCAGAATCCTCATAAGTAGATAAGGGCAAATCCAGATCATCAGAAGAATCAGAAAAAACAGAATCCTGGTCAGAAGATTCATAAACAACTTCAGTCCTAGGCCTCTTAGAAAGGGGGGGGGGGTTGGCTACCCCTGATAAGAGTTATTAAATCTTCAGCCATTCTTATCATTTGTTTTTTAGGCATAGAGGCCTGAGCATGTGGCCTGGGTGTCAGTTTTTTAGGCATGGTTTGAGATTTAGGCCTAAGTGAAGAAGGAGGTGTCGGTTTAATATGCAAGTCTGTAGGCCTGAATACACCCTCAGAAGCCGGTGCCTGCACAGTGGCTCTGGACCCATCCAAGGTAGAGACATCCGCGAGTTCCATAGTTGAAGCATCTCGCAGCATATCGGACTCCAAATGGGTCTCACTAGAGGCCTGCAAATCAGAAGTAGCAGGTATCAGGGATTGCAAAAGCACCTCACTGAGTATCGGCGAACTGCCGACTGGCTTAGGAGAAGCGCCTTCGGCAGTTTTGGACCTCGGTGGCCTGTCTCTGTCTTAATCTTTGCATTTTTTTCAGAATCCCGCTAGTCTGATGGCTAACCAATGAAATTTCTGGATAATTAAACAGAGAACCTAAATATTTAGAGGTGAAAATATACCGATGACGGATATTATGTTATAAAGCACAAAACCGACAGCAAGGTACGTCGTGGTCAGGGCCTAGGCAAGGAATACAATACGAATGAAAATCTTTGAGGTATTTGCTTTCCACAAGTAATGCAATTATTAACTTTTACTGACATTGGTAAGGAGCAAGAAAAAGTTTCCCCAATGGGGTACTTAGCTTTAGTTAAAGACTTTTGTTCTGAAACTCAAAAACAAAAATTTCAGGAGTCGGCCGACCAGCACTTGCAAACTGCTTCTGCTTCGGGCACTGCACGGCAAGAAAGACTGATGTAATGGCATAGGCTGCATGTTTTATACCCCTGACGATCTGATGTCATGAAAGAAGGGACAGCAACTGACGCAGGACCCGACTTTGTTAATCAGGCCGACTGAGGGCTACCTGCAAGCAGATAACCCAAATGTAATGACTGCAACAGTGAAACACGAAGTACATCTTGATGACAGTTTAAAATCCATCACATCTGAAATCATGAAGATCCCCATGCATGGATGCTGCATAGACACGCCTTCCTTCATAATTTTAAACATGAAACGATGCAGTGTTTTCACTTAAACCGTTATCTTATGATATAATTAACTTTCAAAAGCATGTTTATATCAAAGTTCTGAATCTTAACACCTATTTTCAGAAACACTGATTTTCAGTTCTCAAAAAAAAAAAAATCCTTTTCCATGAGATTAAATGTGGAAATTGCACCCATGATTTTAAATGCAGTTAACAGTCATTACCATGGTGTCATTAAACTTTTCTAATGCATCTATAAATAAGCATGATTAAAACAGATTCCAGGTTACACAGTGCAAATTTGGGATTTACTTGTATTTTTTGCAAAAAAAAAAAAAGTGCTCCTTCCTATTCTGTATTAAAACAGTTACAAAAGGTTTTTTTTTCTTTCTTGTAAAATATTCATTATTGCACTGCAAAAGCTGCCTTCAAGCAGCTATTTCCCTTCTGCATGATAACCTTCCCATGGACATCAAATTTACCCAAATCAGGCAAACAGTGTACATGCTTAATAAACAGAGTGATTTTACACCAAGTGTGCACCAAACAGAGCAAATTAGATCACCAGACATGGCCAAAACTTAGCTTTGGGCAATGTAATAAAGAGGTATTGAAAGACTACCTATGAGACATTCATTGCTTCAGCACTTAACTGTTTCTATGCTTTTTGTATGAAGATTTGTTAGCTATTCTCACCATACTGATGCAGATGAAACATTTCTGTCATCTGATGCATTTCAACCTACGTTAACATTTAATACCCCTAATTTCCAAATATGCTTAGTAAATAGTTTGGAAAATTAACATTCTTATCCCTTACTCATATTATGCACACAAATTTTGCCAACATGCCTTTTTTTTGTTACTCTTAAGAGGACCTCCAAGATATTTTATGAGCACAGTGTTATAGAGCAGTTATTATAACATCTACCTCCAGCACTTAGAAAACATTGATCTACAGCTGTTGAGCTATGGTGGCTTGCTTCAATACCATTATCCCCAATACTGAAAAAGCAACAGGTGAATATTATAGCAATAATCCACGCCTGGGTGTGGGTCATGTGGGATTTACCCACGGTTGGCGTGGTTTGGTCCCGAGGGCGAAGCCCGAGGGACCAAACAAAGACAACCGTGGGTAAATCCCGCATTACCCACACCCAGAAGTGGGTTATTGCTATTATACTATGACATTATTTAAGAATAGAAAGAATTACTTTTCTTAAATAATGGCATTGTATAATGCCTCTTTGCTGCCCTTCCGCAGCTGTCTAGTATCCGCGGCAGTTCTGATGTACTGCGCATGCCTACGCAGTACATCAGAGATGTGGCCAAAAGCAATGGAGAAAGCAAGATCTCCATTGCTTGTTTTGCTATGTTAAATGGGTTTAACATAGCGAGACAGCTTTAAAATAAGCAACGGAGATGTCCGTTGCTTATTTTAAAGCTATCTTGCTATGTTAAACCCATTTACCATAGCAAAACAGTAAAAAGCATTGGAGATCTTGCTTTCTCCGTTGCTTTTTTTTTTTTTTTAAACCTGTTTCGCTATGTTAAATGGGTTTAACATAGCGAGACAGCTTTAAAATAAGCAACGGAGATCTCCGTTGCTTTTTTTAAACCTGTGTCGCTATGTTAAACTCTTTTAACATAGCGAGACAGTGTTTTAAAAGAGACTTATACTAATGGAAAAAGTCCGGGCGACTGGACCTTTTTCCATTAGTATAAGTCGATTTACAACGTGCACGCTGGCCAATCACTGTGCACGTTTTGGAATATTAATGGGGGGTCATGGTATAATAAGATTTTTTTAAATGTTCTTTATTTTTTAGCTAAGCAAAATACTTTCAGCATAACTGCTTGCATTCACTTGAAAAATGAGGGCATTAACCTATTCAAGGCATTTGCTCACAGTGAGCCAATGCAATTTGAGCTTGTGGGAATCAAACAGGGGTTAAAAGATT
The DNA here is from genome assembly GCF_019279795.1 of Protopterus annectens. Lineage (NCBI taxonomy): Eukaryota > Metazoa > Chordata > Ceratodontiformes > Protopteridae > Protopterus > Protopterus annectens. The sequence continues at coordinate 144,113,385 of NC_056743.1, read as the reverse complement.
ATGGCTCAGTTTAATAGAGGAACACTGTATGCCTAAGTGCTATTATTCAAGGTCTTCATTGAAGCAATTGGGGGCAAATCAGTCATGTAGTAGACAGGGGCAGTGTCTGCTTACAGGGCAAATACCCAATAAGAAAGGCAGGTGCAGTGGTAATAAGGTAAACAGTACTATGCTAGCATACTGCTCTGTCAGGGAGCATGGCTGACATGATGATCATCACAATTAAGGCTGCCAAGTTAGATGACTCAGTGCACTCCCCCACATGCACTGCAGTGGCATGTATCTGCAGCTAGTGTCTGACTCGGCAAGAAGTACAGCACAGATAATCACATTCATTAACAGAAATACCAGTGCTGATGTGCACACCAATATGGCAACCCTGTTCAGTATATAAATAGAGAGGAAATGGGGTGCATAAAAGAGCAGTAAAGGGGAGCACTACAAGACATAACATTGAAGGGAAATAAAAGGAATGATAGGGAATGGGGGGGGGGTGTAAAGATACAGCCATAATTATACGTTTCCACAAAAAAATTGCGGGTGGGTAAGGTACTGAGGGATGGGTGTGGATGTGAAAGATGAGAAAACCAAATGTAGAAATACAAACATCAAACACAGACGTGCAGTAAACACACAGTAGTCGTGAGGAGTGCAAATGGATACATACCTACAGAAGGTGGAAATTCATGATGGGGATGAATGGACAATGAATAAAAATAGAGACTTATTTATTGGAGAAGGAGCTAATTGTGCAAGGTATAATGCAAATGTGATGACCCTTTACTGCCAACAATAACCAAGGAGCCTGAATCTTCACCACTGGCAACAGTGGGGGATGTTTGCTGGGAGGACAGCAGGTGCACACACAGTATTTCCAGATGAAGCTGTCTGCATCAAGTGCAAATTCCCTTAAGAGCACACACAGACCACAGTTAGTCCAAGGCTGGTTTCTCCCTCTTTCTCCAGATCCCCCGTAAGACTCCACATTGACACAGCTATAGAGTTGAGATCTCAGCTGAGTGACCAAGCCAAGACATCCAGCACTCTGTCTGTCCAACCTGTGCTTCATGTTCCTGCCCAAGTAACTGACACACACTCTTTAAGGTTTGATTTACACACACACAGCTGGGAAAGGCTGGCACAATTTTACTAGCTATGCCCCCTTCTGCCCAGACTATAAGGTAGTTACCACTTCCACCAATCACTCCTTATCAGCTACTTTAAGGCCCTTAACAAAGGGTGTCCAATTTTACTGTGGTAGTTTGACCAAGAGCAAGGCTATTAGGAGCGTCCCCCACAGTGTTGCCAAATAAATATGCATGTACTCTCAAAACTTAAATATATCTACACAGATCAGCCACAACGAAAGGTTTAAATGTATTTAATAATAAATAAAAGAACAAGACAATACTAAATATATATTCACAGTGACATCGGAGTTCAAAATCACAGGAAATATTTAAAACAACATTGTAGGGCAATCTCAAATAAATAAAGAAAAATAACACCTATACTATCTTCACTATATTCCTGACTGTATCTAAGAGAGTTCTATTGATCCCTAGAAACTTAATTAGAAGAAGGCAAATGATGTGAATGATTCTTGTTGTCATGTCCAAGACCAAGTACAGAATGCACTGTCTCACTCAGAGACTTCAGAAATTATCTAAAATATCACTGCTGGGATAGCTTGCAGAATGACATCACTTCATGTCACCTGACTTCTGAATCACTGGCAAAACCCCCCAATTGCTGGAGCTGGCAGTATTTGGCAACTGCCTGCAAAAATACTCATGCAAGGGCTTTTACTCAGATCTTTGGCAAATGCTGTAAGTCATAAAACAATTGTATTTCTTCATGCTTTTCAAAGTAGCAAATAGTTCATCCTAAAGACAATACAGAAAGCTTCCTAGTACAGACTTTGTCTCTCTAGCTACATTGAAACCTGAGAGATGGTCTCTTTATGGCCTAGCATATAAAGTAATTTAATTTCAAATATTTTTCTAAAGTTTACTGGGCTGAGGTTAAACCTCCAGTTTCCTCTGTTAACATATACATTTATATGGTTACAATAGTGCAGGTACATTTCTGTTCTCTTCCAGTAGGGCACACACTGGATACATTTTAAGCACAAACACTTTATACATACCTTTTCAGCACAAGCATCTGTACAAAGGAGTTTGATATACACATGACGTACAGTTCTAGTACAATTGTAACACAAGCATTTTATATGACATGTAGGTCTAATACATTTGCAACACCAGCATCTTGTATAAATTAGTTCGATATTCACAAAAGACATATAATTATTTACAAAATTCCAGCTAGCTGTGCTGGCAGTACCTACTTTTATCACAACATTCTCTTGGCATGGTGAGGGAGAAACCCAGACATTGCTCCCCTGGGTTGCCAGCATTATGGGTGGGTTTGCAGTGCCCGATTCACCCCATCAGTCCTACTAGAAAGAACTTCAAATTGTCTAAGTGGACATCTTGTTGGTTGTAAATCTTTTAAGCAAAGCACATCCACAACTGATGTTTGGATATCATTGGAGATTCCTGAAATCCCTTTCAGGAGAGGCATCTTCACAATTACAAAAAGAGTTCCATCGACCTTTCATTGTCACCTCTAGAAGGGACACCATCATTCCCCTCTTCTGAAGCATGCCTATTAACCTCTGGTGAACCAACAGCAGACATGATGGCTGGCAGACACTGAGGTCATCATAGTCTCTCCTCTTGATTACCCACAACTGGACCTGGAGAAGGATGTCAAAAATGGAAGAAATCATGATACAGTTATGTTGCAAACACAGTCACTGCTGCAAAATTGAATGTCATAGGTCACATACACATCAGGCTGTCTAGAAAAGCACTTTAACTTTCTGCAGCACCTTGTTATGGTCAGATGACACTGCTCTCCTGCTGCAAAACAAAGTAGGATACTGTTATGAGTGTACAGCATTGAACATTACACGAGGTAATGGTAATATTTTAAAAAATAATGTCCAACACTGGACATCAAAGAAGATAATGGTAGTATTCAGAAAATTAATCCCTGCAGAGCATCTCTGTCTCTCACCCTCTAATGGCTTTCTGTCTGCTATTGTTCGAGTAGGTTTAGGTGGTTTTGCTTAAGGTCATTATAATAGTTATGACACTGTTCCTCAGATTGGCCGATGCCACTAGCATCAGTCAGCATCTGACCTTGTTGATATCACTTGACTGCCACCTAATAAATCATGCCACCCCATTAAACCACCATAATCCCACTAAATCTCACCACCTTAACCACTTTTTTCCCCATCTCCCAACCACTTAGCTACCATGCCCTCCACCTTCCACCCTACACAAAATTCAACAACAACTTTGCTGGTGTATCACCAACAATCCTCAATAAACTTTTGCCTTCCATATGTCCTCTTAATTCCTCATGTATTGTTCACTCATCTTTTATTATATTCTAACTGTTGACTTTTAACTATCATAAGGTATGAATTAAAAAAAAAATTCTATGGTCTGATCAAGACTTCTACTTCTTACCATTGTATTATTGCACACCAAAATGCTTATTGTAAACTTGAGCTTTTTCCACAGATTACTTCACTATTGCCTATTCAATACTTTCTACTTAATGCCTATGTATTAATGTATTCCAGTTTTATTTATTTATTTAACATTTGTTTACCGAGAATGTCCAACTGGGTCAGGAGCCCATTTTCAGTGGAGACCCGGGGATAAAGTCGAAAGAGATGGAAAAACTGCCCAAACAGCTAACAAACTACAATTTGTGGGCCAGAAACCACTCTTGTGTTAGATAGGCTACCTAGTGCTTACCACTCTCACTGATAAGCTAAAAGGATTACCTCCAACACAGAAAGGCTTGAGTGGCTCAGACGCTTACAGTCATTGATACAGCAAATCTCTAACTGGGCTAGACTAGTTACAGGAAAGGCAGGAAACAAGTTTAGAATTTTTTTTTTGCTACAGAAAAGCAGCTGAAACAGCACTAAAAACAATTCAAGTGCAATTCAAGCTAGCACACTTGAGTGTGTAGCAATATTAAAGCAATTTATTCAAACTGTATTCTGAACTGAATTCAATTATTGTTTAATTCAACCCTGAACAGTTAAAAAGTGCCAAAAAATATACTTATCAGCTGAGAAACACACTCAGTCAGAACACCAAGTAAAGTGGAAAGGGAGAAAAGAGAAACGGAAGATAATTCATAGGTTCACAGGCTGGTAATAGGCTAGAAGCCCTAGGGCCTATAGAAGCCTAGCCATAACAATTCCCTGGCTATTTCTTCCCACACTATTTACTTCCCAGGACCCCTGTCTAGCAGGGCAACTGACATGATCCGCGGGGTGAATTTCCATTCTCCCATCCAATTATCAAGGTTCCTTTTGAAGAGGGCCAAAGAGGCACTCTGCTTGACATGTATGGGCAATCTATTCCAGAGTCTGGGGAGTCTCTGGGTCAGGAACCTATCCGTCCAGCATGTTTTGTTTATTGTGATGACAAGGTTTAGCTCCCTGGAGCATGTGGCTCTGAGGGATTGGGATTTCTTTAAGTGTAGCATGTCCAACAGCTCTGGGTTTGACATGTCCTTGTATGTTAAGCAGAGATCACCTCTGATTAGACGATATGCGACAGTGTAGCTGGAGTTTTTTAAGGCGGTCAGCATAGGGCATCTGCTTTAGGCCTGTGATTCTTTTTGTGAGGTATTTCTGCAGCCTTTCCAGTTGTTGCAGATGTCATGAGAGGTACATACTAAACGGGGCGTTGTACTCTATAACGGGTCTAATGAAGGATGAGTACAGTGGGACAATGACCTCCTTTTTTCTGGATGAAAAGCCCTTAGTGATGAGGTGTGCCACATAGAAGGATTTCCTGACTGTTGTGGTGATGTGGTTATCGAAAGTGAGACCACTGTCCACCTGTGTCCCTAAGTCTCTTATCACACTTTCGGTGTTTAGTGTACTGCCACCTATATGGTAATTCACAGGTACATGTTTTTCCCCAAAGAGGATAACTATACAATTCAAGGTTAAGGGCCTAAGTGGGTTGGCGTACTCAAATGTTTTCTATGTATTGGTAGAATGAGCTAATGACACTAGACTGGGATAGAGCTGAACAGATAAGACTGGTAGGGGTGTCTGAAATCAAAATATGATCTCACTGTACTCGGTTGATTGAGCAAATGAGATGGACCCAGGAGGAGTGTTCAAACACAAATTTACAGGAGGGGCAGGCAATTCCAAAGCCACCAAAATGAATACCACAACAAGAACAGGGAGTTATCTGCAGCCTCTGAGGGGGGGGGGGGGGCAGTGATGTGAAGCTACCGATACCCTCCCTTAGGAGGTTGTAGTCCGCTTTCGAGAGGTTTTTTAGCTTGATTACGGCTGGGGGGAGGGCTTGGTTGGGATAGAAACTTCAAGACAGTCCAATCATCTGCACTCACCAGGAAATAATATATTATGGGAGTGGTGCAGTGGTTACCCATGTTGGTGAGAACCAAGTACAGAATGTTATCTCCCCTTGTGGGGGATGAGACAAGCTGGACTAGTGCGTTAGAATGGACTAAGTCAAGGAATCATTGAGTGAGTGCATTAGTGCAGGAATAGTTCACCCACTCTATGGTGGGGTAGTTGAAGTCACCAAGGATCAGGATGTTAGGGAGTGTTTTGATGGAGTCAAGTAGATCCAGGAAAGAAGAGTGGTTGTCCTGAGTTATATAGAGGGGTCTATAGCTGGCTATAACTTGGATGGGTGTCTTGCCAACTGTAAGTTTCACCTGGAGTAGTTCCAGTGCATCATGCTGGCAAACCAGTCTGGAAGTGTGCTAGTCCTTAATGAAGACAGAGACCCCACCACCCTTAGTCTTCCCAACCTCATTTTGGGTTTATAATGCATGGAATGAGGTATAGCCTTGTAAGGCAGGGGAGGTCTCTGCAGCCCTGAACTAAGTATCCCTGACCACGCAGACACTGGCATCTTCCAGTGCAAGGAGAGTCTCCAGTGAGTGCATTTTCAGGTTAAGGCTCCTGGCATTAAGCAGCATAACCTTCAATTTGCTTTTTGGCAGATCTTTTATGTTGGAAGATTTGTCTTTGGGTCATTGCCTAAAAAATGGCCAATGGGTGAGGCAATAGCCTTGGCCAGGATCTGGAATCCCTGTGGTGACAGGTAGAGTCCATCTCTGGCAAAGCATCAAGGCTTGCCATCCCAGGCAGACAGATACTGGATCCCCTTGGAATGACTCCAGAAATTAAGCCCATTTTTGGTCAGTTATTTTTTTGTTGGTATTGTGGTAACATTCTTGGTGAAGGTAGGATGCTGCTTTGGGCTAGGGTCGTACCTGCCTGGGACATGCACTTTGAGGGTCAAGCATGTCTTTCTTTATATAATCCAGGAAGGTACATCTCATTTCATTCACACCAACATGGGCAATGACAGAGTCATACTTGTAGTTGTTGTGGAGAGACTTAAGTGCATGCATGATGAGGCGGATTCTGGCACCAGACAAACAACTGGCTGTGACCTTCTTGTTGAGCCTGGTGAGGGGACATAAGTGTGTGTCTCAACTGAGTCGGCAATGAGTAGTATGTTTGATTTATTATGCCTTGTGCGCTATGATGGTTTATTGTTTTGCCTTATGGCCTGTGTTTGTGAGACACTGGTGTGTTGTCTGCTGTGTGTGATATATTTAGTGTTGTGTGTGGAATGATTGAGTGTGTCTTTTGGAGGTCTCTGCTGTTTAGGTAAGTTTTTATTGAGGACCTCTACATAGGTGGGTGTGTGTCATGCTTAGCTTTGTAATGTGAGTGGTGTGGTGTTTTTGCTGGCCATCTCCTCTCTGTCAGGAGTACTGACTGTGGTGAGAGAGAGCATGGATTTCAGGCTACTGATGCACATGCATTTCTCGCAATTAAAGGAATTATGTGCTAGGAGAAGAGGGCTGTCAGTAAACATGAGACAGTTGCTACACTGTCTCGTTATGCCCATGTTGATCATTTTTCGTGATAATGTAGTATTTCAAGTTATTCTGTAACAATACTTTCATGTGTAGCAATATGCATGCCATAGAGAGCTCTGGAGGCATATGTGCATTTGGGCTAACAGTTGCAGATGTTGTCTTCTTGCTATAGAAGGGTCCATTGATAGAGAGTCCAGCAGAACAGGAAAATATATTACTGATATCAAGAGAGCTCCAGTTGCTGAGATAATGGCAGCAAGCATGTGGCAAAGTCTGATTATGTAGTGGCACTTGCTACAACTCTCCACTTGGAGGATGTCATCTATATCCCAGACCACTGGGGTCTTTATAGAGGTGTATGCTGAACATGTGATCTCACCAGTGCATGAAAGACATCCTGTACTTTGCACTGCCATATGGGCTCCAGCTGTGTACCTAGTCCACACAGCATCTGACGAGCACCACCTTTAAGGTGCACATACCTGGGAGAGGGTTGCATCAATGAGACTCCAGGTTTGCTGATGAGATATCTCTTATATTCAGGATTATTGAGGGGATGTGCATATCAGTAATCTGGTCCAAATTGTTGCTGACCATAGTTTTGTTGACATGGTGAGTATGCTTTATATGCACCAACCACGCAGTGACCTGGATGGGGCAGGGAGCACACTTATGGTTAGGTTACTGAAGCAAATATTGCTTCCATAGATGCATTCAGTAGATTGACAGGTTATCCCAAAGCAGACTATGGAGATGGCATCAGTGTAGCCTGGTGGTATATGGTCTGCCACCCAGTCATACATATCATCCAGTTTAAGGATGGCACCAATCCTCAGGCTCTACCCCAGACATACCTTGGCAGGGTGCACATACACAGTGCCATAGTTCTGCCCCTGTCATCCAATTGGCTGGATAGGTCACCAGCACCACAAACCTACAGAGTTGGAACTAGAAATGTTCGTGTAAAGCCAGAATGATACCATTGCCAGAGGATTTGATGAGTGGCTCTCCACTTCCTCCAGGAATATGTGGCTGGCATGTTCATCTTAATTACCGCTACCCCATAGCATAGTGTTGCAGTCACCTATCATTATGTCCCTCCATGGCTTGCAAATGCTGATAGCTTTGCCTTGTTCACACACTAATCTTTGTGATCACTGTGATATTGTATGCACAGAGTGGCCAATCCATGCACCGCCTCTTCATATTCTGGGAGTGACACTGCAAACTTCATTTTATTTTGTGGTGTCTGTGTCATGGCTCATAGTTTGGACCAGATGCCACTTTTGTCAGTGCTGCAGTGCATTGTACTTGCTGCTGCATCAGCTATGTTTCTGCTTTTGCATGCACATTCCTTCACTCCTCATTCTGCCCTTGTGTCATTGATGTGACTTGTATGTCAAGTCCTGCTATGATACCTAGTACTACCTCTCTTTACTTGTGTAAGACCATGCTGTGGAGTATGATATAGACAGCAGATAAGATGCTGCTTCTGCCTAGACTGTATTGAACCATCACTCTGAGCTCCACTGTTTTTTCAGGTTCTCCCATTGATTGTGTAATAGGTTATTTCCTACACATGAGCTGAAGATTTTCCTTTCTGTTTTATTTTTTTGTCTTGTTTTCATCAGTCAGGTCATAGACCATATTCTGCATTGCCTACAACACTCAAGAAACAATATATTATAACTGCATGTTTTTTAGCCTGAATGCCACCTGTGCATATATGTCAAGAATGTTCCTTTACTAACCAAGTGAATCTGTGGGACATCCCCTCATAAGAACCACTGCTATAGGTTGGGCATGTTCTAAAGATGCGAATTATGTGAAATGCTGTTGTGCCACACAGAAACCTTAAGTAATACTTTTGGTATTGCAGCTCACCTGTTAATTCATAGAGTGGAAGCCTTTCTTGTTAATATATCACAGCTTCTCAGACCCTAATGAGGCTGTCAAAGTAATATAGGTGCAATGTATTGCTCATAGGACCTCAAGGAAATGTCTTGTGTCATAAAAGGCCTGCATAGTGTTGGTTCTGTTCTCTGCTAGTTTGAGGGAACAAGATATGTTTCTCAGCACATTGTATCGTAATGTCAAAAAAAGCATTTTACGATTTTCATACCTGATGCCTGTGATAACATTGACATGTCTCATAGGTCACTGGAAGGTACCATTAGCTCATAAAGTTATTTCTACATGCACCTTTGTATCCACAAGAATGGGCATACCAGACATCCTAGCTCCCTTATTATATGCCTGTCTGCTTGAAAACCAATAACAATCTGTTAGTCACACCACTGGTGGAATATAAAGAGCTGTCTGTATCTCTTCTATTGGCATGGATGGTCACTTCAGCCAGCATTGTGAACAGTGGCACTCATGGCAGCTCTGTCTAGATGCTGCTAGTCCTTGCATGGCATCTGTTAAGCACCTTATAGACCTTAGCATTCAAAATGGGTAGGTATCGCTATCATCACCATCATTTTATACATTTCTGAATCAGCCCACTATGTGGCTCACTTTCATGGGGGTCCCTCATTTTCATGTCATCTTGTACTCATTAGCATGAGCAACATGCTGCATTCTTTTAAGCACTGTGCAGGCATGCTCTCTTCATCTTAGTCACCCACACAATGTGCTCTATGCACTGAGCTAACCATCTGTGAATCCTAACTGATAACTTATCTGCACTATTTCTCAGATGTTGGCATACAAAATTAAAATTCAAATTCATATTGTAGTAACAGTAGCTTGACTCTTGTAGCACTTACAAACTTTTGTTCACCTCGCATTGTGATGGTGGAAGCAGGATCTTCAATATTCCTAGCCTTTGCTGTAGTAATCAGTTCACATAACATACGTACTGTTGCAGTATTCCTAGCCTTCGCAGTAGTATACATTTCACATAATATACGTACTGTTGTTGCAGTATTCCTAGTCTTCGTGGTAGTATACATTTCACATAATATACGTACTGTTGTAGTATTCCTAGCCTTCGCAGTAGTATACATTTCACATAATATACATACTGTTGTTGCAGTATTCCTAGCCTTCGCAGTAGTATACATTTCACATAATATATGTACTGTTCTTGCAGTATTCCTAGCCTTTGCTGTAGTAATCATTTCACATAATATACATACTGTTGTTACAGTATTCTTGCCTTCGCAGTGGTATACAGTTCACATAATATACGTACTGTTGTTTTTAATTTAACGACTTGATAAGCATACTGTGTACAAGTGCACTATTTCAGGGCCAGACCAGAATCACTTTCTCTTTACTGGGTAAGCGTCATATTGCACAGTTCGCCAGAAAGATTAAGGCATTCATGTTCAAAACTTCAGTGTGGAGCACATTAACAATTCAGATTTTCAGTGATTAGTGCTGAGCTACCATGCATTGCAAAGACAAACCACTTAGACAAGAAATTGTGCTTTGTAACAGTTACTCTAAAGCAGTGGTGCACAAACTTTTGTTGGGGAGGGCCACTACACGAATTCTTAATGCATCTGCGGACCACCTCAAAGTACAATAAGTCATTATGAGTTAAAAACAGGTACAGGTGACTGGCATTTTTACTTAAGACAGCAGTCATGAAATTGCCTGTTTTTCTACATCAACTTTTGTTATGGCTTGCAGCCATGACTTATTACACACTCTTGAAAAACGTTTTTACTGTTTACAGACTACAAAGTTATAAACAAAAAAGAATAGTTACTTTAGCAGCTAAAATTAGAGGTGTGCGCAACTGCAGTCAATTAGGTAAGTAAGCACATGCTGGAAAGTTTGCGTGACTGAGTAAGGCATAGCATTTTTTTCACATTTTTTAAAAATGTTTGATTACTCTCTGGGGCTGGATGGTGTTGTGTCAAGGGTTGGATTTGGCCCCGCGGCTGGACGTTGTGCACCACTGCTCTAAAGGTTTTTACTTTAATGGATGAGTGAACCCATATCCCATTAAAATCTTATTCCAGTATACACCCATATGCTTTTTTATCTCTAGATTGCTCTTCTGTTAAAATGAGCCTAACTGATGGTTTTGTTGCCATCAGTCTGTCTTGGGTCCAGATTTGAAATATTACAGTGTACAGTAACTTTCTAGTTTTGTTACAGAAATAGAGAAATTAGACTGCTCTAGTGGAAGTACATGCATTTTCACACCAATGGTGTTATTGATGAATAGCATTACCAACACTGCTAAACAAGGAATGACTGTGCCACAGCAAAACTTGAAATATTTAGTTTATTTAATTTAGACTGTTTAGATTCTGCATATTACCTAAATTCATTTATCATAACATAGTCTCTTTGATCGCAAACGTCCCACACAAATTCATCTGTTTGCAGATGCACTGGGAAGCTTGATTAAATAATTCAAAACTTATATAAACTCTCTTACAAACTGAGAAATCTATTTACTGATGTTTGCGTTTTATCTCCAGGGCAGTCAGCATTACATCCATATTTATTTTAAACTGCAAACTTAGTAAATAGAATTTTACAGAACATTTTCAGTGAAGGTGACTCCAATGTGATTATCTAATGAGGGCATTGGTAACTGTAGTTGTATATAAATGGTTCTTTTCAGACAGTCATTGGTAAAACTCCTGTTCTGCTTTGACTTTCTTTTTTTTCTTTCTGTTTGCTTGTTTATACTTTTCCAAGGTAAAAAAAAAAAAAAGAGAGAGAGAATCATCTAAAAATGAAGTCTTGTAAATGCTCACATGACAAATACTGGAAAGACAACATGGTTTCTTGAACAGCTCCGTCCTGTGCACAGTTGGCTCCAGCTGACACACACAATGTGGTGTGTGTTTGTCACAATAATTCTGGGTATTGCATGCCCAGCTCTACTTGCAATTAGTCAGTGATCAGAAACTTGCTGCTTTTATTAAGGTACAGAATGCTAAAATGCACTGAAATATTGTTTCGACCAAATCAATGTTATGAAGGGACTGCTGAGAGAATAAGAGGGGGAAAATGAAGTCTTTATTAACTGCCTTAACAAAGAAAGAAGGTAAGCAGTGAGCATTCAGTGATGTGCTCTCAATGAAGAGTCTTTTTTATGCTCTTAACTAAATAGGATAAATAGGAGGACTCCTGATGTGTTTTACATAGTTTTTTAAACTAAACAGCATACAAGTCTTGCACCGCATACATGATGGAGATTATCCTGATGATCTAATAATAGATAACTAGTGTACCTTTTTAGCTATTCACTTACTTTAGGATTTGTTCTTTAGTATCTCTTCACTGTGGTTCCTTTTCATGAATATTGCACAGCTAGAAGGCACAGTTCCTGCTGGGTATTAACATCTTAAAGGAGCAGCTAGGATGCACGCTTGCCGTTTGTTAAACTACCTTCATTTAGATCATAATTTAGTACGGTTGTCAGGGATGGGATTAATTAAATCAAGTCAGATAATGTAAGCAATATTTTATCTGGAAAGAAGAATGGTGTTTGAATGCATTTAACTAAAAGGCAGAGAATAACATTACTTTCCTTACTGTCCACAGTTTTGATATTCTTTATAGCGTTAATAGGCATTTATAAATATTATATTTTTAAGCTGTATAACAGTAAATATTACAGTAGTAGAAATAAGGCAGAAAAATTAAGAATTCAAAATGTTTTTTTTGCAGTAGTAATGTGATATAAATAAAACTTAATTGAGAATATCGAAAAAGCACATAATTCCTATAAAATACAGCAGACAATATACGCCCACATAATTTCTGACGTTGCCTGGGTAAAAAAAGAGAGTGTTGGGTGGAACATTAATCATTTTTAGGCTTGATCTCAGATGTGAACCTTATACGTTTGTACAGATTTCAGTATTAAGTGCATATTTGTGGGTTTTGAATTCATCTGTGCATTACTACAATCACATCAAGCTATGGTAGGTGAAAATTACTAGGTGATTGTTAATGTTTTGCACTGAGTAATGTATACATTTCTGTGTATGTGTTTGCATTTCCAGCAGTATTTTCTTCAGTAAATGTTATCTATATCTTTGTCTGTGTGTGTGTGTGTGTGTGTGTGTGTGTGTGTGTGTGTGGTTTAGATTGTAATCTTAGTTCCTTATTACCAAGAAATGTGGTATTTAAATATATACATTAACGAATGTACAAAGCTTGAAGTGTTGTGATAAGCTTTTCATTTTATAATATGCTATTCTAAGATAATAAGTTTCTAGCACTGCTTCATACTCGGGGCTGTAGAGATGTGTTTGCAGTTCCTGAATTATTTATCCTAGAGGGAGCATTTTTCTTTAAAATTCAAGCTATTAAAGTGTATCCCTCCTAGCACTTCAGTGCACTGTCACATTTAAATATCTTTGCAGAAGAGAATAAAACATTTATTTATTAGTATATAAAATGTAGACATGCCTTCATTATCGTTTATGATATTACTTTTGCAATCAGTATTGTTCGAATGATAGCTTAAAATATGGCATACTGTAGCAGAATTGTGCAGCTGGTGTCTGAGCATTCTTCACATACAGGTGTAATTTGATTTTCAAAGTCATGTAGAGCTTGCTTCACTACTCAGGAAAAAAAACAGGATCTCCTGCTGATGTTTAACAGTTAAAAATATCCTAACAAAATCAGCTTGAAATAATACATGATCTTTAAAATGATGTGTCTAGAAGGCAGAGTTCAATACCAGATACTGTCATAAGCAAAGAGATGCACAAACCCTGCCTACAATCTCATCCATTTCACTGGAATTTGGCCAGCTCATATATCATGCCTTTATTTCACCATTGTGGGATCTTCATATTTCTACTTGTTGGCCTTCACTTTTCATGAGCTCTCCAGTCATGTTTAATCTTTCCTTGTTAGTGTAACTGTTTCTTGTAAGTCAGAAGGTTTTATGGTACTGCTCAAACTTAATTTAAAGCTTGGGTCTAACACTTTTGATTCTTGCTTTTATGTTACCTGGTTTGTTTTCAGATATCTCTGCTTGCCACTTTACAATCCACAAAGTTCTGATTAACATTACACTACTTGCATTTGTTTAGTAGAGAAACTCCAATGGCATATGTTGATACAGATAACCTGCATAGTTCCCTCCTGCTGTACTAGTTTAATATCACTGGCATGCAGTACTCCTTAAAAGTTTGGGGATGTGACAGTGTTGTTAGAGTTTAATCAGAGAATAAGGCTTTGTGGAGGAGCACCGAGGAACAAGGCTCTACATAACTAACAAACTGCATGTTTTTGATTACATAATCTGTCTTTAGTCCATTGATTTCCACTTGTATAATATGTAACTCTTTGGTAGTGTAAGCAGAATTGACTTCTCACACTACATGAGATACATGAGATTTGTTCTTAGTGACTGCCAAATTGCCAATCATTAGCGGACTGGAGTTCCACTGTGGCGACCCCTAACCGGGAAAAGCCGAAAGACACAACAACAACTCTTAAAATGCTTAAATTTATCCCTGAAACATGAAAGTACTGCAGCAATAGAATACGTACTAACACAATTTTGTTTCATTTTTTATTGCAGTACCATTTCGAGAAGCACCTACTTATTCAAATCGAAGAAGACCCCAAAGTACCCTGACAACACCACGTGTCTTGCACCGTTCTAACAGCGACAACAACCTCAATATCAGCAACCTCCCTGATTGGTCAGCTTCCTCTTCTGCTGCTTCTTCACACCGTAGCCTTTCACCACACCTCTTGCAACAGATGCAGAATAATCCAAATGGTACTGTAAAAACTGGCGGGACTAATACCCGGGGATCCCGCAGCAGATCGCCTTCATTAAACCGACTAGGAGAAGAGGTGAAGAGACCACAGCACAAGCATATCAGGTAGATTACCAACATTATTTGTGTACAAAGTTGCCCTGCATACAAATAAGTTGCTTTAACATTAAAGTATGTGAAAGGTCATACACGTGTTAAGTTCAGAGATGATTTAAGAGTGAGTCAATTATCAGTCTAGCAATATGAGCACCTGTAGTTTTTAGGCCCTGTTGCTTTGTTCAGTGTATATTACTCTCAAATAATAAAATGTTGCTTTCCTTGGCTGCTTTATTTTATAAATGTCCTTTAATGGAATGGCAGCAGTTCAGCAGAATTTTAGGCAGGTACAGTAATCAAGATTTTTGCTATTAATACTTTAATTTGTATTAGGTTGTGTTGTAGTCATTTATTGAATTAAAATGTGGAAATGTTAAGTGGTTTATGGATACATAGATACTGAAGAGTCCAGTAGAAAGAAATACTGATCACAAGTCTGCAACCATTTCAGCAATGAATCCAGTTCAATCTTTTTTAATAATGAAGCAAAGGTTATGCTAATTAAAACCATGAGGTGATTAAAAATTAATTGGTATAAAATAATATTATAATGGAGATGTACCTTTTATTATTTTTATGATGGGCCATGGTGATGCAAGTTCTGTAAGATTATGAAATAATTTTGCTCTTTCAGTGGATGAATTATATTGCTTCTATAGCTTGCCTTGCTATCCCATTCTGTTGTCTCTTTCGGCTTTTTCCCGGGTAGGGGTCGCCACAGCGGAATTCTGGTCTGCTAATGATTGGCAGTAGATTTTCACGTGCCGAGTTGCCAACTCTGGTGCACAACCTTCAACGAAGGTACACCCATTCACGCATGTCTCCACACAGAAGACGCTTTATCTGAGAATCGAACAGGACAACGTCTTACTGTGAGGCAACAGCGCTACCGCAGCACCACCACCGCAGTTGCTATCCCATTCTGTACAGAGACTGTTTCAATATGAAGTGTATTCACTGAGCTCTTCTAAACAATGTGCTGATTCAGATAGCAGCAGCAGGTTACATTTGGCTGTCACTTTTGGATAATCTACATTATACTCTCCATGATCACTTTTGTTGCTTGATGGTTCTTTTCCTACCTTCAAAAAAAAACACAATCCACATTCTTCAGATACCTTTTGGTATACAAAAATGAAAGTGCTTACACTTTTAAGGATTAAAGCTGGTTTTACAAAAAAAATTTTTGGTTGGATGTCTCATTCCCGTGGTGCTGTGGGTTGTTTTTTTTTGCTGGTTTATTTGCTGGATCTGCCTTTTTTCAACAGTCTTTTTTCCTACCTTCCAGTATATTAAAGGAAGTAATGTACTACATACACCAACATCTGTCTTTGCTAAAGGCAATGCATGTAGGAGATTTACATTTTAACAATTACATTATTGCATTTAATAAATAGTGGGAAATCCCAATAGAATCTTGTGGACTGCAGCCTTGAATACTTGCTAACTAACAATAATTACTTGTAAATAGATTAGTAATGTTGGTTATTTTCTCCAAGCCTAGTAAAAGTGTAATAGCAAGATTCCAAAAAAAGCTTTTCTTATAACTTATTAATTTGTAGCCACTGACTAACCATCCCAGAAGAATGCAGAGCCCCAGACATCACGGACATGCAGGTCAAAACAGCCCTCTCCAAAGCTAAGAACACAGCATCAATGGGACCAGATGGTGTCCCAGGCTGCGTCTTACATGAGCTCCAAAAGGAACTAAACCCTCACCTAAATTAATTGTTCAGACTCAGCTTTACCACAGGCTATGTACCCAAAGAATGGCGTACAGCAACAGTCATCCCACTCCACAAAGGTGGTGCCACAACAGAACCTGGGAACTATCACCATATAAACCTGACCAGCCTGGTCTGCAAAGCCATGGAGCAAATTATCATGGAACTCATAAACAGAGACATTGGGAACCTCCAGACACTGGACCCTACCCAATTCGGCTTTGTTAAAGGCAGATCCTGCCTTCTAAACCTAGTTGACTTCTTTGAAACAGTTACCAAGGCCATAGATGAAGGAAAGGTAGTATACAACAGCCTACCTGGACCTCGCTAAGGCCTTCAACACCATTCCCTGCTCTGGCATCAAAGACAAGCTTACAAGCTTGAACATTAACCTCTATGTCACAAGATGGGTGGCCAACTGGCTCACGGATAGAACACACATGGTCAGAGTTGCAGGTGCCATGTCCGACTCTAAACCAGTCACAAGTGGCGTCCCACAGGGCTCAGTCCTGGGACCCCTCCTGTTCGGTATATACTTCTCTGAGGTACAGGCAAGCACGGGAGGACTATGGCTGACAAAGTTAGCAGATGACTGCAAACTGGGGGCCATAACTGACTCTCCAGCTGACATAGACATCCTCCAGAAGGGTCTTACAGAGACAGATACCTGGTGTCAAAACCATGGCCTCAAACTGAATGCCAAAAAATGCATAGTCATACTCTTCGGAAAAAACAAAGTGCCCACGAATTACCACATAGGTGGTAATCCACTAGGTATGGAAAATGTAATTAGGGACCTGGGGACCCAGGTAGATAGCAACCTCTCCTTTGATAATCACATTGCCAAAGTGGTTAGAAATTCCTTCTATGTAGCCCACCTAATCACGAAAGGGTTCACCTCTAGATCAAGAGAGGTCATTGTGTCCCTCTACTCATTGCTCATTAGGCCCATAATAGAGTACAATGCCCCATTTGGTATGTACCTTACTTGGCACATGCAACAGCTGGAAAGACCACAGAAGTACCTCACCAAGAGGATCATGGGCCTCAAAGAGATGCCCTATACAGCTCGACTGAAGAAACTCCAGCTCTACTCAGTTGCTTACTGCCTGCTCAGTGGTGATCTATGCCTGACGTGTAAGGCCATGTCCAGCCCGGAATTAATGGACATGCTCCACCTCAAGAAAACTAAATCTCTTAGAGCCACACTCTCCAGTGAATTAAACCTCAGCACAACAATAAACAGGACGTGCTGGAGGGATAGATTCCTGTCCCAGAGACTTCACTCGCTCTGTAATAGAATCCCAGTTTATGTTAGGCAGAGCCCCCTCGCTGACTCTCTTCAAGAGGAATCCTGACGAGTGGATGGGAAATCGTAAATTTACCCCTGGGATCACTTCAGTGGCCCTGCTAGACAGAGGCCCAGGAAACTAATTTAAAAGGGAGGTGAAAGCCAACACATTCTGGCTAGGCTTATAAATGCCCTTGGGCAGATAGCCTAGTACCTACCTATGAACCTATGAAGAACTCCACAGTGGAGGAAACCTTGGACCCGATTCCAAAAGACTTATTCTTAGTGCAAATGACCACTTCCACTGAGATCAGGAAGGGAGCAGGTGTTTTGGAATCTGGCCCCATAGAAAGCCTGTTTATAGACAGGCATTACAACAGTAATCATGGTCACTGTCACTTACATTGAGAGCAAGTATTTCAGAATCAGGGAAGACTTGCACTGAGAGCAACCATTTTGGAATCTGACCCCTTGATATTTAACACTGCATTTATTTATTTACATTTTTAAACAAAAGACTCCTGTGTAATTTACAACTGCCTAAAAGTTGCATGTGTCAAATAAAAACTATACCCTACTGTACTACTGAAATGAATTGTGCAGTCTACATAAACTATTACAGTGATTACATTTTCAACAGAAGGTGGTATACCCAATAGAGACCCTATTATGTCCTTTCATATTGGTAGTAAACTCACATTTTTATATCCTTGTGTTATGTAATCGCAGTTTCTGTAAGCAGCAATTGATGTTATGTTGTACACAAAGGAAAGTCAGATGTGACAAAAGTTGCTTCAATGTCTGCATGGAAGGCTAGCCTGTGATCTTGTTTCTGCTTGCCATAGTTGTATGATATGATCTAAGAACTTCAAAAACATAATTTCAGGCTTGCATTCACCATTCTTTAATAACTAAACACTAGCCCATAAGGCTGAGCACCTTATTTTGCTGAAAGTTTTGAACCTGTTTGGTATTTGGAAATTCATAAATAGCAGTGCTCATTAATGCAGATTCTTAAGAAAAATGTTTTATAATCTTGCAATGCTGACAGCAGGAACTGTTTTTTGTCAGAGATTTGTAACTTACTGCAGATGAATGTTTTGTAAGTTATTTCCTGAGACAGTTTAAAATAATACTAAAATAACTCTATGGTCTAAAAGCAATATGTCCAAAGGGATTGTTTTTGGATGAGTAAAGAGTTTGTCAGTGGAAAGTCATACAGTTGTCAGTATAACAGCTTAAGCTTAACATGGGCGATTACTCAAATGTGTTGATTTCTTGGTACTTTTTGGCAGAACTTTTCTGTTTTGACTCCCACAATAGCTCATTGGGGGTCTGTGTTTAAATGAAACTGATGTTGAACTATAGGTTGATAGATATGGGAGACTTGTATCATTTGTATATTTTGTATATCGTATTGTATTATATTATACTAATATTATATTATACTAATATTATATTATACTAATATATTATACTTTATATTATATTATATTACTTTTGTATATGTTTTCTTGTTATTTACCTTTGCTTCTGTTTTTTCTATTGGAGCTTTTCTCTTCAGGTCCAGACTAACCCGGTCAACAAATGTCAAATAAAATAAATAAATTAAAGGTTTGTTGATGTCAGTTCTCGTATGGATAAGCAAAAGTGTTTTAGTTTACTGTCATTGGGCACATGCAGTTTCTGAAAGAAGAGGAGAACTTAGCTTAATGTTGATAGATATGGGAGACTTGTGTCATTTGTTGTAGCTTAAGGATGTTTTAAAAATGTGCTTGGGCAGCAATCTCTGATCACTTCACCTATTTCTGCTTGGGTATCTCAGACTTTATATTTACTTTTTCATGATACTCTGTCAGATCCATTTTATCAATAAAATAGTAGTATCAAAGGTACGTCATACTATAGGACATTGTCATAGTTATCTGGTGGGATGAAGGCAGATAATTGCACCAAGTCTGCCGCAGCCTATCGAGGCACGTTTGGTTATTCAGAACGAGTGAAATCAATGCCAGTTGAAACTGTTTTCTTTCCTGTTAGTAAGACAAATGTTAGGATATGCTGCCCACTAGAGATAGAGTAACATGCCATGGACCAGTATAATCCTGCTGTCATGAGTGTGAGTTCCAGCCTCTGTTGCTGTACATTATGGTCTTTCCTAAACGCACACACACTACGATACCTGCAGAGACATATGACAAGTCTTTCTGAGAGCTATATGTGAATTCTGAGCATGTGTCTCTTATGCTGCGCAATACGTCAGCTCCTGTTGTCATCTTTTCCCTGACAGGCTGTAGCCACAAAAATTATTATTCCAAGGTAAATGGAGAGTTAAGGGGCATGGAATCATGTTATGAGTGGGAGTGGGTGGGTTAATTTTTTTCCTATATTTGTGCTTGTTTAATATTGCCTTTCATTGAGTTAGTGCATATTCAGCAGGTAGTGAGCACACTGTTTATGTATGCGTGCTGTTCCCTGCTTCAATGTACTTACTATAAAAGGGACATATCAAGATTCACATTTATAATGTTATGGCCTCATTTAGTGTGTTTCATATTACTGACAAGCGGCAGATGATACCGCATTTTAATTATTAATTTGTTTAATGTTCCAAACTATTTTTTTTATAACAATTAGCTGTAGATGTAGTTACACGCTTTTCAGTCAGAGGACATTAAATGCACAGAAGTAGGCATGGAACAGTATGGCATTGTGATAAAAAGAAGAGTGATTATTGTATTCAGGAACTGAGCTTTACTAGCCATGATATAGTGAGCTACAAAATCTGCTATTGAAGAATTTGCATCTACTTAATGCATTTCACTGACTGGCAGTTGCATTGATTCCATGGCTATGTTTTCAGGGATAATTCAGGGAGTATAGTTTGAGTAGATAGTGGAGTAACATAAAATTATGCCCTTATAGTATGGTAGTACAGCCAGTGTAGTATTCACTTAGAACATATGGAAATGAATTACAATAAACTGTTTGCAGGAGTTTAACATTTTTCAAATTATAAAGTCATCCTGCCTATGGAGACCCATATCTGTTTTAGGGGAAGTATAAGCAATTCTGAAAATATTGTATAAAATATATATTCCAGTTTTTGGGGTGCTCAGTTGTGCTTTAAGAGCATGAAAAATACAAGTTTTTTAAGTAGTTTGTGATATCAGACGGGAGTAAAAGAAGCTTTTGTTAATCACCCCTAAGCACTGTTATGATGGGTCTTCACTGAGGATTGAAAATGGACAGTTCTGCCTAGCAAAGAACAGCAGCAGAAATAAAACAGCTTTAAAAGCTGTAAGATATTTTACTCTGTTACACTTGTACATGCAATGTGTGATATAATGAAGTGTATAAAAGCTGCTAGAGTAGTTTGTTTTTCAGAATGATACTTCATTTTTGTTTGCTGTCTGTTTCACAGTGCTAAAGTGTTTTCCTGGCTGTTAAAGGCTTTGAAATCTCTCAAAACTCTAAATCCCCCGCCACCTTTTTACCTGATGTATCTGGTAGTACATGCAAAAGATACAGCTCTGAGTGCTACAAAGAATTAAAGTAATTTCCCACTGATCATAACCCTTATGTGTTCTTGATATGGCTGCCAAGATTCAGCTTGAGAGCAAAGCTCAAGAGGTGAGTTTCTTCCTATCCATATCATGTTCAGCATTGATTTTATTTGGGACCTGGCTGAATGCCGAAGGATCAGAAAGGTACTCGTCAATGAATATTCATTTGAAATCAGTAATAAAAACATACTGAATCACATCATGATTATTTTTCATGTGTATGAACATGACTGCAGATGGTCATTCATTTTCTCCACTGTGCATCATACACTTTATTTTCCTATGGTGGAGAGAAATGTAGTATTAAGTAAACTCTCCTTTTCTGTGGTTTGTTGAAGATTCACTGTGATAGAGTCAGAGAATATATGCATTATTTAAATAACATATTACAGCGTTAATGCTTGTATTAAAATCTGTAAGTTCGTGAACTGCTCTCTACTAGACATATATTTAAAATATGTTGAGAAATACTGCAGATGTATAGTATGTAGTTTATCAGCACTACAAGTTACCATGCTGTCATGTAAATATCTGTAATGTTCATTTAATTACTGAACACACTAACATGCATTTGGATGGAGCTTTGATTATTTCACTATTATATTAATTCTCCAGTATTATATTATCATGTTCAGAGGTTTATGAAAGAATTTACTTAACGCAGCAAGCAAATGGCATACAACAGATAATCAGTCCTTCAGGGAACACTGGTATATCCCAGGATTACTGCACACACACATGCCTAAGAACACTTTAAGCTGTTAATAGCTCATGAAAACTGATTAACAGTAGCCTGTCCTAGTCTGCCTATCAGAAAAAAATTTAAAAGCTTTTGGAAAGGATGTTGACCTTGACCTGATGATTTCTTTTTAAAAATGGCATTTTTTTCCAAACAGTTTGGCAAAAACATATCCACCAGCTAAATTGACCCAGCATTGTTTCTTGTAATATTTTTTTGGGGTATGGGGCACTCTAGTTTGAACTTGAGTTCTGTTGCAGATTTGAACAGTCAATGGCTGAACAACAATGTCCTCATTTGGGAACTTGGTACAGCATTTGTTCCGTTGAAGGGGTTTTGAGTTAAGTAGATTTCATTGTAATATTGCTAATTAAAAATATTTTCACTTGTGTTCAGTGCACAGATTATATTCAGATGAAATGCTTATAGACTGAAATGTCTTTCTCTGTTGAAATAATTAAGTAAACCTAAGTCTTTCACATCATTCCATTGTGGTTGTGATAATGTGAGAAATAAATTTATCAGCCCTCAAATTATCTGATACTTCCTTAATTTAATTTTGCTGATGTGGTCATACATTTATAAAGAAATTCTGGAAGTGAGATTTTTTTTGTCTTGTAAATATGTTTATGCTATGATTTATTTTAAAAAAGGTATGACACTAAATGATATCCAAGCACCTAGAACAGCATTCAAGATGGTCTTGTTTTACCTTTGATGAAGATAATAACATTGCCAGTTATTTGTATATTTCTCTGAAGGGAAAGAAAAAACTTACCATGCAAATGAGTGCAGTAACTATAGAAGGTGCAGTGCATCGCATTCCAATGGTGGTATTTACTTTGTAGGCTGTTCCAAATGCAGAATAGAATTTCAGAAAAACTCGAAAGACATAGGTTTGCTAAAATGTGCTACACTGTTAGGTATGATTTGGTCTTATTTTGCCAAGTATAAGAAAGAGAGAGCACTCTGTAATGTCTGATTGCTAGAACATGGACATACTAAACATTTGCAGCTATGATCATTCCATACCTCCCAAGTGAGCTCCTGAAAAAATGATGCATAGCATTTTGTGGAGCACTCGTTTATTGCCCTCCAAAACAATAAAAGAAGAAATCTGATGACCCAATTTATCATATTTAAATATAAATAAATACATTAAAACAATGTTTCCTTATACCGCACCCCAGACACCTTGTTGGATATGAACTCTGAGGTCAGTTATGGTTGGGGATAAGGTAAAACTGCCTTATCCTGAAAGATCATTTGTATCAGACTTCCCAGCAACATAATGGGTCTTGATGTTTAGTGCCTAACAATATGGGATTTGAACAAAGATCTACCTTCAAGAGGAAAGGCTTTCCAGACAGACATGCCTCCACCCACCCATCCACACACTGTGCAAGAGAGTTGTCTGCAATCCAACAGTAGAATATTGCATCCATCAGAAACAGTTAAAGACTAACATTTAATCAGAGCAAGTGTAATTAATACTGATAGAATCCCTCTGATTTATAATGTGTATTGCAGCTACAACACATTAGCAGCATAGCATATAGAAATATTAAGAAGATATCTTTAGCATGGCAAAATATTTATGAAATGCTAACACTTAAAAATAACAAGGGTGAGTGACAAGGACACCGTAAGTGCCTTAGATCAGCTTGTATTCTAAGGAAAAGGGCTTCACATATGTGGATCCAAATTATAATATTCTGCTGTTGGACTGCAGACAACTCTCTTGCACAATGTGTGGATCCAAATTGTAGCTTGCTACAGATCCCCCACCATGCCCCAGGATGCCCACGCCCCTTTTCTTGATATACTGGAAAATATTAGGGTTCAACCAAACACCCTAATACTGGGAAATTTCAACTACCCCACTATTAACTGGGAAAACTACTCATGCACCAACTCCTTCGCTCAACGCTTTTTTGGAATTCATAAATTCCAATGCCCTGGATCAACTTATCCACACCCTCACCAGGGACAATAATATCCAAGACCTAGTCATTACCAACATGAGTGACCGGTGTTCCACACCTGAAGTCAGCTCCTCGTGTGTCAGATCAGACCATAAGCTAATCACCCTGGATACCCACATCCTGCCCCCAACCCCCATTAAGGAAACCATGGTAAAAAATTTCTCCAAAGCCAACTTCATGCTTCTTAAGACAGAAGTGGCAAACTTCATGACACCCATGCAGATGGACAATACAGTTACAACTGCTGAATCCTACACAAATGCACTCTATAAGCCCTTACATGAGTGCATGGATCGTGCTATCCCACACAGAACCAAGACGCTATCCCCAAAAAAAGGAAGCCAATCTGGTGGTCCCCTGCCATAAACAAACTCTACAACAGAAGGAAGAAACTGTTGCAAAAGAGAGTAAAGTTCCATGAGTTGAGGAGCTCCCTGGTCAGCCTCAGTAAGAAGCTGAGATACCTTATAAGATCCTCCAAAGCTAGCTACAAAAACAAGATTGAAAATGATTCTAAGAACAACCACAAAGCATTCTATAGCTATGTCAAGAATCTCAATGGCAACACCCAGATCTGCTCTGAGTTACAACACAATGGCACAAAAATTACAGAACAAACTGATATTGCCAACATCCTGGCAGATAGGCTCAGTGGTAACTTTACCCCCCCCAACCCCATAAAGGGCCCATATCTATACAGGAAGAATGCAGGGTCCCTGTAATTACAACTACACAGGTAAAAGCAGCAATCTCTAAAGCCAAAAACACAGCATCCATGAGACTGGACAACATTCCAGGCTGCGTTTTACATGAACTTCAGAACAAACTGGCTCCCCACCTAAGCACCATGTTGAATCATAGCCTCACGTCAGGCTTTGTGCCCACTGAATGGTGCAAAGCAACAGTTATCCCATTCCACAAAGGGGGAGCCACCACTGATCCTGGGAACTATTGCCCTATTAGCCTGATGAGCCTGGTCTGCAAGGCCATGGAACGTATCATCATGGAATTCATAAACAAAGACATTGGTAACCTCCAAACTCTGGACCCCACCCAGTTCGGGTTTGTGAAAGGCAGATCATGCCTCCTGAACCTGACTGACTTCTTTGAGGCAGTCACGAAAGCTGTAGAGGAGGGTAAGGTGGTTCACACAGCCTATCTTGACCTTGCCAAGGCTTTCGACACCATCCCCCTTTCTGGAATTATAGCTAAACTCACTAAACTAGGTATAAATCCCTATGTCACAAGATGGGTTGCCAACTGGCTCACTGACAGAACCCACACTGTAAAAGTTGCAGACTCCAAATCTGACTTCAAACCAGTAACAAGTGGAGTACCACAAGGTTCAGTCCTGGGACCTCTGCTGTTTGGTATGTACTGAAGTACAGGCTAACACAGAAGGCCTTTGGCTAACGAAGTTTGCAGATGACTGCAAACTAGAAGCTTTAGTCGAGTCCCCAAATGATGTGGACATCCTACAGAAGGGCCTCACTGAGACAGATGCCTGGTGTCAGAGCCATGGCCTCAAGCTCAATGCCAAAAAGTGCATTGTTATATCCTTTGGTAAAAACTCTGTACCCATGAACTACCACATAGAGACCTTGGGAACCAGGTGGACAGTAGTCTCTCCTTTGATAATCACATTGCCACAGTTGTCAGGAAATCCTTCTATGTGGCGCACCTCATCACAAAAGGGTTCTCATCCAGGAAAAAAGAGGTCATTGTTTCCCTCTACTCATCACTCATTAGACCGATTATAGAGTACAACACCCCTTTTTTCACAAGGCATCTGCAGCAGCTAGAAAGGCCACAGAAGTACTTCACAAAGAGGATTACTGGCCTCAAACAGATGCCCTACACTGACCTTCTCAAAAAACTCTAGCTTTACTCTGTAGCATATCGCCTACTCCAAGGTGATCTCTGCCTAACATATAAAGCTATGTTAAACCCAGAGCTGTTGGACATGCTACACCTAAAGAAATCCCAATCCATCTGAGCTACGTGCTCTAGGGACCTAAAGCTTATCACCACAATAAACAGGGCATGCTGGAGGGATAGATTCCTGTCCCAGAGTCTTCCCATACTCTGAAACAAGCTACCCATCTATGTCAAGCAAAGTTCCTCATTAACACTCAAGAAAAATCTTGATGAGTGGATGGGAAATAGGAAATTCACCCCAGGGATCACTTCTGTGGGTCTGCTCAACAGGGGCACAAGAAATTAACTTTCCTGGGTTGGCATAAGCCAGGAAAATTTGTTGGCTAGGCTTTCTTAGGCCCTTGGGCTGATAGCCTAGTACCTACCTTTGAACCAATAAATGGCTATAGTCATATATATTTCAAGTTGCCGTCATCATATGTATATACGCCATGCCACCTCAACCCTGTCCACAAAAGACAGCTCCTTTTTGTGTACCCCTCCAGTGTCAGACTAGACCAGCCTGGAAAAGCAACTAGAACTTATTTGCTATCAGACATGTGTGTGTGTGGGTGTATTGTGTGTGGGTGTGTGTGTGTGTGTGTGTGTATATATATATATATATATATATATATATATATATATATATATATATATATAAAAACACACATACACGCACAGAATGCTTCTTTACTCTTCCCTAAAAGATAGCAGCCCATATATGTATCTAATGTTTGAGTATGAGGAAGATGAAAGAAGTAAAAACTACAGTAATGTTTCCAAGCTGTTACTTGACAATGCACTGCTCCTGTACAAGCTTAGTGACCCTCTGTGTATCCCGCTAAAGTTGTAGAGGAAAGTTGGAATAATGACCACAGTGTCCCTAACCTAATGCAAAATAGGGACCTCTCAGGTTTGAGGGGAAAGTTGAAGAAATAATTACATCATCCCCAGCTTCTCACAAAAGCTACAGTGACCGTTCTCTAAATATGTATGCAGGACTGGTTTTAGACTAGGTGGGATTAAGTGCAGAGGCCACTACTAAGCCCAAGTCAAAATCAACTTGTACAGTATTATGTGAGGGTCACCAGAAGCTGTGAAAGTCTGGATATTCTGTGATGCATTTCATCCCTTAATTGTTTTTCTTTGGGATAACTGTTAACAATTAGCAAGTGACAAAAGGGTCGCTTTCTTTCGTCCAGACAATCCCACCGAGCTGTTATAGCCATATCTATGTGCATACAATTCAGATGTTGGATTGCGATATGAGGATGCCCATGTAATGCATTTTACCTTTGTTCCGAACAATTTCCGCACATCAAAATACTCCAGGTTGCTTCACATAAACCACCCTGCTCATACAATGCCAGAATAATTAGCAAACAACTAGTCATTTTCCTCCGCAGACAGTCCCAGCTATTATACATTCTATGTCTGTGCGTATCAGCCAGTGTCCAGTTAAGCAGACATTTCTTCTTGTTACAAATGCAAACTAGTCCTGTAAAGCCAGATAGTGATTGCAAGAGAATGAGCAAATTAATTTCATCCATCCAACCCCAACCGACACCCCACAGTTCTAGCTGTGATGTATGATGGCCATGTAACATATTTCACCTTTGCTGCACCCAGTCAAGTTGCCATATGTTACTATTTTGCAAGTTACTGAGAATAAATCACAAGGCTAGAAATATTGCAGAAAATATTTGGCTGATCACTGCCAACAGCATCACTGTAAAAAACAGTAACAATACATACCAATTCTGTCTCATACCACTGCTTCAAATGTCCAGAGTGCTGAAGAATATCCACAAAAATTATAGTCAATCAGAAAAATCAGGCATTAAGGATTCCTATTACTCAATCTGGGGGGGATGGGGAGTTATCCCTGAGTGCCACCACCATGACTTCACTCCTATTTGAGTGCTACAAGGTCTCTTCTACATGACTTTGTAATGCTCAAGTGTAATATGACATAGCTTGAACTGAGTGGTCATATCCAGTGAACCACCTCCCACCCATAGAGCCGGTCATGCCACAAGTACATTTTACTCTTATAGTTATTTATTTTTTTACAGCAAAGAAGTAATTTCATTGCTGTGAAAAGTAAACAAATATGGGAAGAGTGCACATACAAGCACAGGTCCCTAGGTGTCAGCCTAGTTGGCCTGTGCATAAGGCTAGCCCTGATGATGGGATAGAGGGTGCCAAAGAAGGAGTATACATATTGAATAGCAAACCAAGCAGAACTCCGCTCATCTACAAAGCAGGTAAGAAATGTTTTGATGCTTATACCAATCTGACTTCATTCACATAAGAAAGAATAAGGAAGATATTCTACAACAAGGGATGTATAAGAGGGTGGGACCGATAGGATGTCAGGATGTAGGTAGGAAGGGCACTTGGTTTAGATGCTGAGATAAGGAGACTATTCCCGGAATTTGATTAATGGATTTACATTCCAGTGTCACACTCTTAAGGTGCTAGTCCTTTTATAATGCTCTTGCAGGAAGATGGATACTATAATATCACTTATAAAAGCTAGGTATTTTAATAAAAAAATCTATTTTAGAAATAAATGCCCTCATTTATACCTCGGGACATTCTAAAACCATAATACACAGTGAATCTTAAAATTCATAAAAGGAATTCTGGATAGTTCCACCATACTAGTACTTCATCTAATATTAGAAACTACATTAAAACAATTCAGATCCTAAACAATTTAAAATTAAATAGGTTTCTTGTAGTGAAAAAAATATCTTTTTATACAGGCAATATATACAACTTAAAAGCTGTAGAGATTGCTGAATATGCTGTATTCTGTATACACTATACTGTTTCCAACAAACGGGAAACTACAACTTCATAGAGTCAGATTCCAAAACACTTTGTAGTTAGGGCATCAGTCCACACTATTCTTGCAATGGTGCCTTAAATTTAGGTGATTTCTGGAGAAGATTTGCTCAGTTCCAGGGTTTAATTTCTGGAAGTATTTTTGGGGTTTTAATACCATGACAGAAATGGACCCCATTACTGAGTTAGGGCATAATTAGAGTAATGAAATTAACATTGTTTTAGTAGTTGAGTGCACTTCTCAGTAACCGCAATGTGCCCAAAATTGCCGCTTCCTGTAGTTGATTAAGGGTTACTTGTATTGGTAGCATATTTAAGTATGTCCGTAATTTCTTTATTACACCTGTTGCTCCTATTGCTGTTAGAAGTGCCCGGGCATCTTTTTCCAAAAATGCAGTCTTTTCTGCTTGCAGATACTGGTATTTTATGACTTCATGTCACTCTGTACTTAAGACACTGTAACCATTTGGTGCAACAATTTCATGATCACCACTACCTTTGTTATTTTTCTTATAAGGAATATATAAATGAGAAAGTAATTATGTTGTCATGGGTAAGGCACATCCTTTTCTGGGCTTCTAAAGAATTGGTGGGTGCATTGGCTCAAATCCTAGGAAAAGTATAAACCCGAAGACAGTGATGTGTGCCCTGGATGCTGTCAGGCAGTGTTAACATTTTTTTAACTTTAAGGGAAGTTATTTACCCTGTAGGTTCCATTTCAAATAAATGTAACACTGTGTAGTGGAATATGGCACTGCGCAATGGGCATTACTGCATATCCAATGTCCATTAGCAACATGTATCCCATTGTTTAAATATTGATAAAGTCTTCTGTCAAATTCCTTAGATTACATGTATCCTTTATCTCCTCCATCTCTGTTCCAGTTTGTCAAAGCACTCCACTTTGGATCTCTCTCTTTCACAGAGTTTCTTCTGTTATTTCTCCTAGTACAAAAATGAGTAGGTCTTCATGCCTCTCTCAATATGTATATAAAATAGGATTATGTTCCATGGTCAACACTGAAAAATATCAATGACAACAACATCTGCAGCAAAAAGTTCACAACATAAATGTTGATAGTCAACTGCCCCCTTCACTCCCCACCCCCTCACCCCCTGCTAATTATATACACTAACTCTGACATACCACAGTACCCGGAGAAAGGGAATATTCTGCCTCAGCTAGATTGTAGATCTAGCACAGCTGTCAACCATCTACATGTATCAATTCTCTTTGGAAATCAAGCAGCTGTTGACGTTTCACTGTGTTGACCAAAATCTGGAGTCCCATAAATATATGTGCATGCACACATCTTTATATTAAGCTGAGTTGTACATATTGTCAGCACCGAATCCCCACCCGGGCGGACAATGTGATTGCAGTTGTGTAAGGGAAGGGCAAAGGGACAATGACTTGCCATTTATTTGCACTGCAAAAAAACTGCACATCTTGCATCTTGGAGATTTGTAGACAGTGAGATAAGAGACTTATTTCTTTTCTCATTGTCGTCTGATCTCAGAATTAGCATATTTTTTGGGGGGGGGCAGTGTTTTTTTTCCAGTGGCAAAAGCTGCTTTTGCTAAGTTAATGAGCTTGATTCATCAGAAAATTTTCTATGGTTTTGTAGTCTGATATATACTGATTAATTTTGTATTCCCTTGATGTAATGCATAGTAGTTGTACAATGCAGTTCCTATATAACTGTCTGCAAATGCAATGTAGATACTTGGGTACAAAGGTAGGTAGACAGATAAACAGATGCATGCACACACACACACACACGCACACACATGGCTGCACTTGTACTGTTTCGCTGCACACAATGTCGACAGGATGAGCTGTGCTGCTATAATAATCCTGCTTTAAAAGGCTTTGGGTGTGTAACTGTGAAGCTGTTATATGGAAGTATACAGCTACATGCAGCCCTTTACTTCTATATATGTTTGTGTGGTATGGATGTGTAACTGTGATGTTATTATATAGATGTAAGGGGCTGCATGTGTGGCTATGGATCTGTAACTGTGACATTGTTATATAGAAGTAAGGGCCTGTATATGTGGCTATGGATGTGTAACTGTGACATTGTTATATAGAAGTAAAGGGCTACATGTAGCTGTATGTGTGGCTATGGATGTGTAACTGTGAGTCTGTTGTACGTAAAGGGCTGCATGTGTGGCTATGAATGTGTAATTGTGATGTTATGTAGAAGTAAGATGTATGTGTGGCTGTGGATGTTTAACTGTGAGGTTGTTATATAGAAGTAAGGGGATGTATGTGTGGCTATGGATCTGTAACTATGACGTTGTTATACAGAAGTAAGGGGCTGTATGTGTGGCTATGGATGAATAACTGTGATGTTATTATATAGATGTAAGGGGCTGTATGTGTGGCTATGGATGTGTAACTGTGACGTTATATGGAAGTAAGGGTCTGTATGTGTCGCAATGGATGTGTAACTGGGACGTTGTTATATAGATGTAAGGGGCTGTATGTGTGATATGGATGTGTAACTGTGAGGTAGTTGTATAATAGTAAGCGGCTGTATGTGTGACTATGGATATGTAACTGAGGTTGTTATATAGAAGTAAGGGGGATGTATGTGTGGCTATGGATGTGTAACAGTAATGTTATATAAAAGTAAGGGGCTGTATGTGTGGATATGTAACTGTGAAGTTGTTGTTTAGATGCAAGGGGCTGTGTGTGTGAAGCTCCGACATCAGGTGCTCTGAAGTCTCTGCCCCACAGATGAAATGCTTACTAGCTGAGTATCTTTCTGGTGTAGTGAATTAATTAAGGTAGCAAGCTTACTGTGATCTATTTGTGCTTTTTTTTTTGGTTTTCTACATTATCTGGCTTCATTGAATATCCACTGTTAGAAATACATTCTTTACAAGAGCAAAAAAGATAACATACAAAATACTAGCTGCTTCAATTCTTCCTACCCACAACTGGTTCTCATAACTTGTCTGGAAGATGGTACTGCAGCTTCTGCTGTAGGACTACCAGATTCAGGAACAGTTTGTATCCTATAGCTGTGAGACTTGAGGGACACCAACCATAATACCTGATACACTGAAGCCTCTTCTTTTTTCATTTAATCCTTATGCTCTGAGCTACTACCACCAGTTTTACTATTATGCAATATGATGGCTATACTGAGTCACGTCTAAGGTTAACAAGTGCAATACGGTAACTAAACGGCTGCTATTCACTAGTCTCTATTTATTCGCTATCTTAACACTGAAGGGTTGTGGTGGTGGGTATTTATTTATTATTTGTCATTGGATAACGAGTATTGAGTTTGTTTATGTAATGTGAACTACAGCTTGCATGTCATACTTGTTTTTTTTCTTGTGTTATTCTCTGATGCCGCATTTTCTGTGTTGTTTGCAGTGCATTTCTCGTTTTCTTTCTTGTTAGTCTCTGATACCGCTGTTTCTATGTTGTTTGCAGTGCATTTCTCATGTTCTTTCTTGTTATTCTCTGATACCGCTGTTTCTGTGTTGTTTGCAGTGCATTTCTCATTTCTTTCTTGTTATTCTCTGATACCGCTGTTTCTGTGTTTGCAGTGCATTTCTCGTTTTCTTTCTTGTTATTCTCTGATACCGCTGTTTCTGTGTTGTTTGCAGTGCATTTCTCATTTTCTTTCTTGTTATTCTCTGATACCACTGTTTCTGTGTTGTTTGCAGTGCATTTCTCATTTTCTTTCTTGTTATTCTCTGATACCGCTGTTTCTATGTTGTTTGCAGTGCATTTCTCGTTTTCTTTCTTGTTATTCTCTGATACCGCTGTTTCTGTGTTGTTTGCAGTGCATTTCTCGTTTTCTTTCTTGTTATTCTCTGATACCGCTGTTTCTGTGTTGTTTGCAGTGCATTTCTCATTTTCTTTCGTTATTCTCTGATACCGCTGTTTCTGTGTTGTTGGCAGTGCATTTCTCGTTTTCTTTCTTGTTATTCTCTGATACCGCTGTTTCTATGTTGTTTGCAGTGCATTTCTCGTTTTCTTTCTTGTTATTCTCTGATACCGCTGTTTCTGTGTTGTTTGCAGTGCATTTCTCGTTTTCTTTCTTGTTATTCTCTGATACCGCTGTTTCTGTGTTGTTGGCAGTGCATTTCTCGTTTTCTTTCTTGTTATTCTCTGATACCGCTGTTTCTGTGTTGTTGGCAGTGCATTTCTCGTTTTCTTTTTTGTTATTCTCTGATACCGCTGTTTCTGTGTTGTTTGCAATGCATTTCTCATTTTCTTTCCTGTTATTCTCTGATACCGCTGTTTCTGTGTTGTTTGCAGTGCATTTCTCGTTTTCTTTCTTGTTATTCTCTGATACCACTGTTTCTATGTTGTTTGCAGTGCATTTCTCATTTTCTTTCTTGTTATTCTCTGATACCGCTGTTTCTGTGTTGTTTGCAGTGCATTTCTCTTTTGAGCTGACAGTTGTAATTTCATTTAGGCTGCACTTGTGTGGGCCTAAATGCCAATAGAGTTTCTTTGAGTCTCTTTTGAATCTTGAATTGGTAGTTATTTAGAAAAGAGAGAGGGACATTTCTTTGGGCATGTTGTTTCAGCTGAGGTATGTAGTTGTTGTTAGGTATACTGCAGTGCATGTCCAGTATAGTGAGTATGTAATGGTTTCTGATCACTGAAGTGATTGCCAACAGTTTGTGCAGATGACTGATGACCATACAATTCTATCTATGCTTATGATGAACTTATTGGTCAGCAAGCTGCATTGGCTGGATTTTCAGTAAAACACATGATTAGTTGAACATTACTATAGACAATCTGGGTTGTGCTAAAAGGACAGGAGCCATGAATATTTACCTTAATATATGTATTGGGCCTGTCATTTGTGCATGCCCAGTATTAGCCAGGAAAGCTGTTCAGCTTGAGTGCTTTTCATTTATTTTTTAAGTAAATTAATGCTCCTTTAATGAAACAAATAAGCACATGGTTGCAGCTGCAATGCCCTGTCTGAAGTAGTGCAACTTTGTTTTCATTGCAATTACTGGAATGAGGGTAAATATGTTTTTAAATACTTTTAAGCAACAGCATTATTTTTATTTGAGAGTGACAACTGTGCTGTGGATGGAACAACTTTCCATCTTCATTTGCTCATTTTATAGCCTGGCATTAAGAACTAGCTTCCATTTGTTTGAAATAAATTGACACATGTATTCTCTTTTTTTTGGGGGGGGGGGGGACTGAGCAGTGGACAAAAGTAATTTGTTTTCCTCACTTCTCAGTTTAAAGTTTGGTATTAAGATTAAATGTTGGTCTACTGTGCATTTGTGTGAAATAAATTGTAATATGTAGTCCTTTTTTTTGGGGGGGGGGGCAGCTGTAGATTAAAGCAACTTTTCTCCTCCATTTGCTTTGTTCAGACTCTGGTAGTAGGGGTCGCTGTTCTTTTCTGTGAAATCAGTTGAAATGTTTATTTTCTCATTATTAATATTTTGGCAAGCAACATGACCAGAGGTGCCAGAAGCTGTTAAAGACTCTGGGTGGTGGAGGGTGACATGGGCACTGATCTAAAAAGGGCAATTTTTTTAAAACTATTTGCTACCACAACATAGGTTCACTTGGAGAACATTTTAAGCTTAGCCAGTTTTCATTTTGATGCTTGAATTAATATTTCCTGATTGGTCTTACCTGTGTCATGGCTTATAATTTTATACTAGCCCTCGTGAGAATACATGTGATCATACTATAGATAATTTGAGGGAATCCGTTGTAAGGGATGCAGCATTTAGGAACTGCCTGTATCCACTGGTGGCATGAGGGGCAATCCTGGAGTACATTTTCTATTACCCATCCTTAGATCCAAGTTGCATTTGAATATGGACAGGGATGAGCTTTGATTTACTTGAATGGATAATCTGTTTTGGATATATATCCATCTCTCCACAACATTCAGTTTAGATACCTGGACTGAGTATTTCTGATGCTGTTTGACTTGCTGATGTTCAGTAGGTCCATATGCAATACAGAAAGAATTTCTTATGAGTCTGGGCACATGTTAGTCAAAAGTTAGGTCACTGTACACACAAGTTCTCAAATGCCAATCAACTGAGTCATTTATCAGGGGGCATTGTCAGTTTGACAGTTCCCTGGAGTAAATGACTTCTCAAAGGATATGATAATGTATTTCTTGGAGTTTAGTTTAAATTCATGATTCTGGCACCAGTTATTCTTTGAGACAAACCTTCCTGCATGATGGTTAAGTCATTTGGGGATTCAATAACTGCTCCTAGCTTGCAGTCATCTCAAACTTAGTTGACCAAAGCCCTTTCATATTTCCTTTTACTTTTGAGATGTGTATGCCAAACAGAAAAGTCTCATCACCGAAACCTGGGGGACTCAATTGGCGACTGGTCTCTTCCCCTATTTTGATCTCCTGCATCCTGTGAGCAAGCATACATGTATACGTTCTTTGATTCAACTTCCTGATTGTATTCAATTATATTCCTTGTATAATACAGCACCACTTGTTAAAATGTGCTTTAAATTTGTAGTTTGGAACAGTCTTCCAATAAGCAGTGAAACAAAATGTATGAACCAATAATGACAAAACTACCCATTTACAGTCCACCAATATCAGTAAATATGCAAAATCAATGCAGAAGTAAGTCATCTAAATAATTCCACATTAAAGCGGTATGTAACTAATGAAGAGGTTGCTGCTAGCAAACATAATATGTCATTGTTTCATCAACAAATAAAGTGCCTGTTGCCCTCGAAGAATAAATTGCCTATGCTACATTAAAACATTATAAACTTGTAATTTTGCAATGGGTAATGGATGACAAACTGATAATGGGTTCATAGTTACTAGGTAACTCCTACAAAGGAGGACATTCATAGGACTGCAGCATCCACTCCCATTAAAGTACAACACAGTACAGTATCAGCGGTCCATCTGCATAATGTCGGAGTAGTACCCACAGCCATCTGCATCAAAAGCACCTGTTGTGCTATTAACAATGCAAACAACTTAGTGTAAGCAGCAATAAACTTCTCTTCTCCTGCTCCTTGTAAAATCCACTTAACTATCAACTAAATCTCTCATTTTCACAGCACAAGAAATCTGGAAAAAGCCAAAATGTATTTAGTGGGCAAAGGCCCAAAACCAGGAACACATTTTAAATATTGCTTGTATAATTTTAGAAAGTTGCTAAAATAGTGTTTTGTGTTACCATGTGTTTCCTGAAAAATAGGAAGACTGAAACTTAGAGCGGTCATTATTTAGTGAATTCATTTCTCACTGATTTGCCAGAAAACACAAATTTTAAGAGGAAGAAACCAACAGTATGAGCCAAATATTCTGTGAAAATCTGGACAGTGGAAAGCTAAGGACTCAACTCACTGAATCACAAGTGGTGGTATGGGTAGAGAATTCAGGTTCTCGTTTGAGCCTAACACTAACCACCAGGTATACTTAGCTGGGGCATTTTACACACACACACATGGAAGCAGCATAACTCCTGTAAATAAAAGAAGAAAACTCTCCTTACCAGCATGACTCTGGCTGTGGCAGCACCAACGGAACAGCGGCAACATAACTCCTGTAACAAGGACAGCTAGTTTAGTTAGTTTAACTTCTGCATGCAAATCCACGTTAGCATGAAAACTCCACTTCATTCATTTTTCCTGACAGGTCTTGCAGCTGTAAAAGTGTGGGGGGGGGGGGCTCCTCCTCCCCTTGACTCTATAGTTCCAGCACCCATGAACAAGACTGGAGTTAGCTGTGCTGTGAGTGAAAACTATTTGCTGTCATCATTTCCTCACCTTAAAGTCTGGCATTAAGTTCTAG
This sequence comes from Protopterus annectens, assembly GCF_019279795.1. Lineage (NCBI taxonomy): Eukaryota > Metazoa > Chordata > Ceratodontiformes > Protopteridae > Protopterus > Protopterus annectens. Next base: position 144,076,695 of record NC_056743.1, on the reverse strand, counting down.
TATGCATTTGTGTTAAATAAAACGGCATATTTTCTTTTTTACGTCCTGGAAGGCAACTAAGATATGTGTGTGGGGGGAGAGGGGCTGACTACCTTTGCTGTGAATTGAAAACTGTTTGACTTCATTTACTCTCTGGTCTGCCAATAAGTGTTACTGTGCATTAAGATCAAATAAAATGGAAGATGTACCCTCTATCCAATTCTTGTGTGTAGCAAACTTGATAGTGTCCCTGTCTTTCAGAATGTCCATGTCTTATTTTAAAATCTTTGGCTTGCAACTTATTCTCTTGTTCTTTGCCCAGCTTTTTAGGCTAATTTTACAGGAATAGTTTGCATTTGTCTGAAATAAGCTGCAATATATTTGTCCTGGTCCCCTTCAAAAAACACATCACACCGAATGACGTTTGACGACCTTTATTAAACTTCCATAACATAGCTTTGATAAACATTTATTAACTACAACTAAACACAGTATAGTTCCTTTTAATCACAGCAGAAATATCAATGTAATGTTAATCAGGACAGCATGATCTACTCATCCTGCCCCCATAAACAGCATCCATACCTCTGCTCGTTTACTTTACTTATGAAGCAGCATCCAAGACTCACTTCATATCCCATTTATTGAATTACCCATCCAACCTTTACTTATGTGGCAGCGTCCAAGATTCACTTTGTACACCATTTATTGAATTACCTTCCACCAAATAAGCAGCATCCTTACCTCCACTTATTTATTTAACAAGCAGCCTCCAGCTGCTCACTTTCCTTTTCCAAATCCTTGAAATGAACATCCAAACACCAGAGGGGGAACAGAAGAGGGCAAGCCTGTCCCTCTTCTCCGCCAACCAGCCTGACCAGGCTGTCCCCCCTCTCTCCTACCAGAATTTGCACATCCTAACCACCCATATAACAAGGACAAGGGGTGGCTCAGCCAAACATCATTCGGTGTCCCCCTCTTCATTAAACCCAATTGGATCCCTGTCAACCACTTCAAAAGCCCTGTCACATAAACACCGAAAGCTGTCACTTGATCAACAATTAAACCAATGATCCCTTTCCCAGTGTTAAAATAATAATCATATCTTTGCATAACTTCTGTATATTAACTAACTCTACCACATTCCAACTACCAGTATTAGTTTTGTATTGAGCCCCAAGACCTTAGCTGTCCTACGCTACACCAAAACATTAAACCCAAATGCTCGGTGAAACCACCCAAGACAATTGCCTACCATCATCTTATATCGGCTCTATATTAAATCTTGGCACCCCCCCCCCAAATATCCAATACAAGCATAGCACATAATGACCATCATAGCCTTTGTTGACCCTCACACACTACTGGAATAACTAAACACAACCTAACCCAAGAGCCATAGCAACCCGTAACCCCCCAAAATCCATATCCCAATGCATATCCACACATTAACCCATCTTAACAATAATCAAAGTCTGTCCCTCTTCCTTCTCAATCTATGTTGATCCTTTATAAAATTTAATTTAATAGTAATCCTATCACCCCCGCTATCCAGTTATAAGCAATAAGATATTTAAAAGACCATTGTGGCATTCTAGCAGCACAAACACCACAAACCAAAATCACTCCATATTAAACATGAAAATAATCCCTAAACTTTTCCAGTAAACCATAACCCCAACCCCCTTAGTTTTTATCCATGACTCAATATAGGGACAATTCCTAGAATATGCCACTTTATAAGCATAGAAAGCTGAGAGATAACAGGTGTTACCCCACACCTCCCCACTATTGCTGTTACACAGTCCTGTCATTCTTTAAATATTGCTCTTACACTTTGAAAGTGAATAAAATAATAATTCATGAAAGGAGAACCAAAATAGTAAATGGACCGTGGTGATCAAAATTTATTACTTGTAAAGCTAGAATGCTAGCCAGATGGTTAGCTTTAAATAGACATTGTCTAGCTTACCTTTCCTGGAGGAAGGCATTGGGATATTTAACTCTGGATCATGTTCTAGTGGAAGCTAGGCAGTGGTACTGGACCACATATACATGCTTGCATAGGATGCATGAGGCAGCAGTCTGGCAGCAGACTGACCAGAGTCAGCTGGATAATCTAGCAATGAGGAAGCTACTGAAAGAACATCTACAAAATATTCTGCTTTTTTTTGTTTGTTTTTTGTATATTAGCCACATGAACTGCATGCTACACATGAACATTCACTCCCTCAGAAAATCCATTTACTTGAAAATGATGGAATAAAATGCTATAAAATAGGAAGAAACAAGAGATAATACAAATCAAATCCAAAAGTCACATTAATTTGAGCAGCAACCTCTTCCAAAAGCTCCTAATAAAACATGTGCATTTGAATGCATTTAAAATCCAACATGCTTTATAAAAAAGGAACTATTAATGTACTCATAATCCAATATTATTCCCTTGTACTCCTGCCCTAACCCTTAATGGTTAAGCAAACTCGCAGGCGCAGTGAGCCACAATAAGCTGGAAGCCTGCAAAACCCATAAATTGTCCCTGCGAGTCTGACGGGAGCAGTCCAAAACATGAGACACTAGCCAGTCACTAACAAGGTCATACTAAGACAGCAGATCACTTCCCCTAACCCACCTAAGGCCATAAAACAAAACACTCCACCCACCCTCGCAACAAAGAGTGATCACAGTTGCAGCCAAGAGGGTTGGCAACTAACAAACCAAGTCAACCCTGTATGCATTTCAACACTCCACAGCATGCCTCACCAAAACCACTGCTGTACCAAACCAGAACACCTGCACAGCTGACTCCACACCCAAAACCCAAAAGATATGGATTACACAACAAAGCTGTGCAAAGTCTCTGCAACCACTTTTTTTTTTAATATGTTTAATTATTTCTACACAAACCTTCTGGAAAAAAGGCTATTTATGAAAAATTGAAACGTGTGTTAGTTATTGTTGTGCCCCTTGTAAACTATGAAAGTGTCTTTAATTTAATTAATTAATTTAAATTTAACTTAGAGAAGTAAACAATCTGCAGTTTCTCAAACTCACTGTTTGCAGAAGTACCTTTATTTACAACCTGACCTCAGGATGACTTTATTGTGATTTTAAAAACTAAAACAGCTCTCCTAGATCCTGTGATGTTTCTTTCATGGGTGACTGAAATAGAAACACGTTGAAAATCTTACTTAAGGTACATATCATCTGTAGGCTAGATTTCAACTCCATTATCTGAATTTTACCTTAGAAGTTTAATGGTTGTGTGATGCCACTGGATCTAAAATGAGCAAAAGCATTAATGAATAACTTACAACCATTTTCAGTCAGCCTCTTTGGAGTATCAGTGTAACATACTAGTGAAGATTTATGCGTAAAGGATTCATTTTGTTATTTACATTGATCCTAATCAGTATGGTATAAAACAGAGCAAAGCATGCAGCTGTCCGAACTCAAAGAACCAAAACTTCCACACACAAGCTCTCAATGCCAGAGAAACCCTCTGTAGCCACAAGTAGATGATCAGCAGCTCCATCCTGGCCACTCAGCAACCTCCATGTAACCTCCTAGTGCAAATAAAAAAAAAAAAATGACCTTCACCTGATGACTCATCCCCATCCTGCCTCTCTCTGACCTTTTCCCACAATGGAATCGCTCCAAATCAAAGAAGCTCATTACAATTAAGCTGCAACCAACATGACCACAGGACCTTGAACCCTCAGAAGTACACAACAATTTAAATCATTGCCCAAATACCCAATGGCGAAACTGGCTGCCATTGTCAACCACAAAGGAAGGCTCCAAGATCTCTGTACCAACCTCCGCATATGTGGATGAAACTCACGGGTGATGCTCAGCCCGTGAAAACACCTGAAATCAAGCCTGCCACTTGGTGGGCTACTACAAGTTACTGGCCCACCAATGATAACTCCACCTCCAAAAGACGTAAGTGAAAGTGAGCCAGAATAGGCCCATTTTAGAATTGTCTGCCAACGAAGAAAGCTAGTTTACCAAATTTCCACTAGTATGAGATTACACCAGGCATTAACTCTGCCTCAAAATCTGTCATTATTCCCAACCTCAGTCTGTAAAGACTACCACCAATTTAACCACGGGAAACTCGGGACCCTGAAGAAAGAAACACAGTAGCCCTGAGGTCCTCCAGCATGCAACAATGACCCCAAATGGCCCGACCTTGACTCGTTTTGCCCAGACAAATCATCTGGTAGGTAGAAAGGATTCTTAAACCAGTCAACCAGCGTGTGCACTCGCTTCATTTCCTTACTGCTACTTAACTGACCCTGCACCCCGCAGAACCTGCAAACCACCAAGCTGACCCTCACCTTGAAACACAGAAGTAAAAAAACTAAACTCCCTGGAGAAATAAGAGCCAAGAGAAAAACCTCCAAGCACAAAATTGTATCCCACAAAGCTTTTCACTAAACGACTCAGCAGGGGGCATAGTAGTGGTAAAGCAAGCCTTTGGGAATAAGAAAATTAGTGTACCTATAGTAGCAGCCAACAAGTCACACCGGAAGATAAGGAGTTTTGCGCACGCGCATACAAAAAAAAAAAAAAAAAAAATGATCCTACAACCTGAGTTAGCAAGCAATACCCACCTCTTCCATGCACAACATTCCAAGGCCTACCTGACCACACTAATACCCACAGGTCGTCTGGGACATAGAACCCGCCATAGCAAGTTTATGCCAAAATGTAATTACTTACCCATATACAGTTGTCTAAATCCCTTAAGCCCCTCCCCACACTTACCTCATTTCCTCCCAAACATACCTCCTTCCATTTAACCGTTTCCATTCCCCAACCTTCCAATTCCCACTAGTATATTTATCTAATTGCCCCTTCTGAAGGTGTCCCAGGACAACTTGGTTTGTTGCCAAGCCTTGTTTATTCTTTGGGTAATGTTTGTGCAAAACAAAGCTAAAGCTTCTCACGAGTTTGTAAAATGTACCTGTGTTTGTCAAATATTTTTGATCTGTGCCTCATACAATTTGTGTTTTGCAAAATCATTGAGGATTTCATTCACTCAATCAAGGAGAGTGGGAGTGTGTGGAAAAAAACAACTTAGCCTTTGCCATTTGTTCAGCTTCAGTTGTACCCTTTATAGGACTAGGGTATAGTTCAGTAAAATACATACTGCTTGTATGGAACCAGTTTAAACTGTTCTTGGTTTTGCAGAATTTACGTGCCTCATTTTAGTTGTTCATCATAAAAGTGTGTTTTTCTGACAAATCATTGAAGACTGAATTCACAGAATAGTTATTTAAGCTTAAGACTTTGTGTTCTTCAGAAAATGCATACCAGGACTTTTTTTATTCAAGCCACTTTAATTATATAATTATATTTAAAATCTGTTTTTATCTTTGTCCTGATTCTTGATCTAAGACATTGAGAGGTGGTATTTCCTACAATCAGATGAGATGTATATGGCAATGTGGCTAAAACTGCTAACTTGTGAGATCATGTGTGTGGATGAAAGCAACATGCCCTCTTTTTACCTGATCAGTTTAAACAGTCTACTTTTCCATAACTGGTATATATTTGTGAAATATGTTGGAATACTTGGCCTCCAATGCACGTATGTGAAACAAACCTGAAATATTTTGTTATGTCGATATTTTGTACCAGAGTTAGACATCTGGGAATCCATAGTCAACAATGGGGCTATGACTGCTGAATATGTTGACTATTTGTGGATCCAAATTGCTTACTCTACTGTCATAATCAGGTTAAACAGTCATTGGTTTGGCTTTGCAGGACTAGTGTGCATTTCTGTAAAGCAGTTTGGAATAATTTACTGTGGCCTTTTGTTCATCTCAGTCAGAAGTTTAAGGTGTATACAGCCAAGTACCTGTAATTATTGGGTATGGACATTGAATGATTAGAATAGCAGTTTGAATGGTCCTAAATCAGAAAGATGAATCAAAATGAATATGTACATCTATGCAAAGCACCCCCCCAATACAAAAGTGTGAGTGGTGCAGTAGCATGGGTAGGATGGAGCAACGAGACAGCTGCCCTTGGTGCAAAGTGGTAGGAGGAGCATTCATCAGCTCCTGGTTGGTTTAAGTACAGTGGTGGCACTTAAATGTTGGTGTTGCATTTGCAGTCTGAAATGAAGTTCTTTAGCACTTTTTGTTTGGTGTAATGGCATTAACTATAACATACTGCTTGTTACAGTTTCAGTGGAAAAGGAGTTTTATCTTGTGTGTGTTACTCTAGTTCTTGGTCTTCTGAATTGAAGTACTTTAGTACTGTTTGAGGAGGGCAGCAGCTGCTTGCTGCAAATGTAGAAGCAGTTGCTAACTTTCAAAAGTAGACAATTTTTAAATTCCCGCAGGACTGCTCAACTGAAGTGCTTTTGTGATTCATGAGGTAGAAGGCCCCCCTTTTTTGCTCGGGTCTTCAAGGACAGGAGGGGGGGATCTTTTTGTTACAGGGGTTAGCAGATTGAGGGACAGCACCAGGTACCAAAAGAGCTAACTATACCTCTTGGTGGAGCATGGCTTAAAAACATCCAGGGCTCAAGATACTGTTAGTTTGCCAGTGGTGATAGTTGTTTGTCTTATGAATGTATCTGTGTGTTTGTATGTGCATGTATGTTATGGGAGGTAGACTGTATTCGTTTTATATAGGAGATAAATGCAGTGTTCATCACGTGGTAATGGAGAGTGTTTCATTTGTGTGGGTGACTGCAAATGCTTCATATATGTAAATGAAAAAGATATGAGGGACTCCACTGCTCAGTAGTCATTTATCAGTAGAACAGCTCTAGTACTATGATGAAGAGTATGCATAGTTGACCAAGCACACACCATGCTCTTTTAATGCTACAGTATCTGCTCTTGATGATTTACTGTCCATGCAGTGCTGTCATGAGTCTTCAGCTGAGATTATAAACTCTACTTCCTGTTGAGGATCTATCAAAAATTCTTTATATAGTATCAGTCTTGTAAGCAGTGAGCTTTTGTTCCATCTGTCACCCGATAGCTTTCTTTGCTACAAACCCTTTTGTTCATCTCCTTATATTTCAATGTGCCTTTTTTATATAAAAAGCTGTATAGTATCCCATATATAATTTTCTTTATCATGTTTAAAGCATGTTTTTTGAACTAATCCCTCTATGTATACTTATAGGTCAGAATAAAATCATTCATTATCCATATGTAAACCTATATCTTGCTACCTTTCTGATCTGCTTTATTCACAGTTCCATTCTTTCATGTAATATCGGAGTCGCTTCCTCTTTTCAATCCCTTGTATTCCAAGTTAGTATTAGGAAATCTCATTTATTATAGTTAAGACTACAAGCAACAAGACCTACTAGAAGTAAATAATGCAACAAGCATTTCTTTTTCAGGCAGTAGACCACATTCTGCATCCGAGATGGTGTTCATCCATACCCCTTTCCTTAAATATATAGAGTACATGAGACCACAATAGCAAGAAAATGGGAAATGAAGCCTTTAGATGTGCAGCACATAACCAGCACTTTCCAATAAAAAAGTAATAATTTTGTTTACTTTTCTTCTTTTTTTTCTGTGTGTATTGTGCAACTTTTATGTAAAAATGCAAGAAGCTTCAAAAGAATGGTCAGTTATGCTTGAAATTTTAAATTTTTGCACATGTAAGACAATGAGAAAGAATACGTATGCTGCTACATTGATGTAAATGAAATCCCAATACCTATGTTGATATTGCTGCATTATATTAATTCATACTCACTGAGGATATGTGCTGTTTAACGTCTTCCTCCTATGCCCTTTTTTGCTTTCTTGCTAACTCCTCTAGTTAAACTCCTCCAAAAGCTGAAATAAGGTCTTCTATAAGTGATCATGTGCTATATGCTCAAGATGCACTTGTTTGTTGCCACTTGCTTGCTTAGGCATGTGCTCAAACTCCCACTAACTTGACCTCACATAACTATTTAGCTTGCATATCCCTACCAGAACTGTAACTCTAACCATTAAACTCCCTTAAAGTACTCTAAACCTAAAACCAACACACTACACACTCCACAAACTTAAAACCCCTTTCCCACTCCCTAACCCTATCCCCCTCCCTATTCCCTAAACCTAAGAGAGCCCCTTCATGCTTCCTAGCCCCCTAAGGTTCCCATCTCCCTCTTGTGTTCCTGGTTTTGACACAGTGGGTATCAAACACTTATAGGACACCTGCTGAGATACTTGTACTGATTAGCAGTGCCGTAGTTTCTCATTAATAATGTCAATGAGAACATTACATTTATAATCCCCAAGTCTGATTTCTACACTGATGAATTTTTTGAGGATTGTTTTCTACCTGTCCTGCATCGTCATCTATGGCTCCCTTGCAGTTTTCCATGTCCACCACCAACTTCCTTCATTCCCCCAACAGTCTCCATTAGTGCTGGGGCTGATGCTGAACTTATGGGTGTCTTTGGGGTCTGATCGTGCACATCTGCTGAGGTTTTCTTATTTTATGTCCTACCTTGTTGCTTCCCTCTTCCCTTGTTTCTATACGGTATGATAAAGAGGCTGTATAAAATGGACATAGTCAGTACATTGACCCATTTCAGCAGCAACTCAGCCTTCTTCTTGCCTTATTCACCCCTTTGGCTTTTGCTTCCAAGTGTGATGTCCCCTGCCTCAACCAGGGATCAACAAAAGAGATGCCCACAAACCCATCAACCCACTGAAATGGTAACAACAATCCCTTACTGATGTGCCATCAGACAACCAAATCAGGCACCAAAACCAACTCAGAGCTTTATTTCTCTGCTCCACTGTAGTGGCAGCTTTATATTCTGAATTTAACATGTTCCTGTTCACAAGGTTAAGCCTGTCTGCTAAGATCTCATCTCTCAGTCAAGGGAAGCATGACCCCCACAAAAAATAATAATGAAATACAAATCTCCTGTCTGTAGACAAGAATCATTTCTCACTAAGCTTTCCACAGCATTTTAATAACTAGTTTTTTTCTACCACTTAAGTGTTACAGAACTGTTAACCTAAAATATCCTTGTTCTTGTATGAGGATTTAATATCCTTGTATTTTATCTGTGGCAGTACCTATGCAGAGGTCTTGTGAATTATTCATAAAAAGTTCCCTCTTCCCATCAAACTACTCATAAACAGATTACTGCTTTTCTATATTACATATCAACACTGACATATCATCTGCATACATTCTAACTATCCTTTGCACATACAGCTTTCTTCTTTCATCTCTCTGGCATTGTATTTATGCATCATGCATTTAACAGTACACTATGCAGGGGCTCTGATGCATCCCCTTCTGATATTCAGAATTACCCACTCGAACACTTTCTAATAAAATGTAATAGTTTTTTCTCCCAACACCCTGTTTATCCCTTAGATTCATTTACTATTCCATTCCCACAATTCCTTATCATACCTTTCAACCTGTTAGAGCAAGAAATCTGGACAAATCCTTAAAAGTGGGATAAAGGCCCAAAAATAGGGACAGTTTTTAAGTATTGCTCTTACAAACTTAGAAATTTGATAGAATAACATGCTTTGCATTAGCATGACTAGTTTGAAGGGAATGAAGTCTAAAACTCAAATGACAAGTCATTATTTTCTAAGTTCAATCTTTAAAGATTTGCCACTATTTTGCCCAAAAAAACCCAAGATTTTATGAAAAATGGACCAAAAATCTGTACAGTTCAGAGGTATGTTCCTTATGTTTTGCCAATTTGTTTTATTATATTGTCTTGTTTTAGTTTAACTACACCACATACAAATTATATCATCCACCTGTAAAATTTTCAGCTGCATTTCTCAAGCTATTAGGGAGTTTATGTAAAGGAGAAAGCCAGATTAATTAATACAAAAAAGCAGCTCCAAAGATATTTCAAGAAAAATATATGCAAAGGCACCCAGATATGGAATATTTCACAATACAAAATATAAGATTACAATTTGGGAAACATAAAACAGAAGATTAGCAAAGTAGAAGTAAAAAAAAATAGAAGCTGAAGTTATGGAATACCATCAAAGTGAAAGATTTAGTGTAGAAACTCTAACAGGTTATGTCATCACAGCATGATGAAACTATGAGTCCCCAATGTAAGGAGAAACAGGAGACATCTGAAGAGGAAATATGAACATGTGAAAGTAAAAGAGATTTAACATTATGCAATGCTTATGCAAAGGAGAAAGCAAAACTAATCAGTACTAAGATAACACCACCAAATGTATATGAAGAGAAATACAGTCAAAGGCATCCATATATGGAAAGTTTTACAGTATAAAAAAACAAGAAAAAGTGGGATAGTAAAAAAGAGGATTAGTAATGGAGAAGTTAATGAAATGAAAACTGAAGTTATGGATTATATGTGAAGAGAAGGATTTATTCCAGAAAATCTAACTCTGATAACATCACAGCATGACAAAATAAGGAGAAACCAGTGGATTGGAAAGCATCTGATCACTTGCCATATGAAGATAGTTTGCAGTCTTCCACAAGAAACCAGTGCAAAAGTCTTATGCTATCATTGTTATGGAGCGATAGGCCAGTGAGTTCCCATATGAAAGAGCAATGGGTAACACAGAATGAAGCTAAACAGAATATGGCACAGGAAGATTTTCTGGAACTTTCTGTAAAATGCCCACATGAAATGGAGAACAAAGAATGTGCCCTTGGTTTAGAAGAAAGTGAGGTAAGGGAAGAAGTGCTTGATTAATAGAGGTGGATAGGCATATTAAGATCAATGAAAGAAATAAGACTACAAAAAGTCAGTGAGACCCAAAATGTTAGAAGTTTGATAAAACAAATCAACACAGTAAACAAGACTGTTCATAGAAATTCATGCAATATAAGAGAAGCAAATAGGAAATATTGCTGTGCAGCTAAATTAATAAAATGTAAAGTCTTACCACAAAAACACAGAGCAGTAAGGGAAAGGAAGGGGAGAAATCAAATGCCATAACAAAGTTGTGATGACCCTCCATCTCTGAGCTAGTAATCAAGGAGCCTCAATCCTCACCACTGGCATCAGTGGAAGACATTCAGTGAGAGGATAACAGGTACACACACACTATCTCCAGATGCAGCCCTCTGCATGAAGCATAATCAAGCACAATTTCATTTAAGAGCACACAGGTAACACAATTAGTCTGGGGGCTTTTTCCTCTATCTTTCTCCAGATCCCCAATAAGACTCCCCACTGGCACAACTATAGAGTTGAGTCCTTAGCTAGGGGTCCTTCCAAGCCAAGTATTCCAACACTCTCTCGGTTCAACTAATGCTTTGTGTCCCTGCCCAACTAGCTGACACACACACTGAGATTTGATTTGCATAAACACACACACACCTGGGAAAAGCAGGCACAGGTTTTCTAGCCTCCCTTTTGCCCAGATTATAAGGTAGTTATCACTGCCACCAGAACCCCTTGACATCTACTTTAAGGCCTTTAACAAAGGGTGTCCAGTTTTACTGTGTAATATTAAGGATCTATATTACCTTATTGAAAAGGCTATACATCAAATGCCTTTTCATTGACCCCCTAAACATTGAACTGCCATTTATGCGAACAGCCAATTCTGCATTTTTTTTTCTAGGGAAAAGCACTCGGCCGTTGTCATGAATATGCCATTTTCCCCACTGTAGTGTGATCTCTGAGTTGGTATATTTATTAATGGGGGGTGTAGGGGGCACATCCCCCCCACTTTGAAATGTTTGAAGTGATGCGTCATTTCTGCTTGGCTAAGCAATTTTTTTCCCTAGGAAAAGAAAATTGCTGAAGTGACCATTCACTTAAATGGCAGTTAGAAGTTTAAGGGTCGATGAAAAAGCTTTCGATGTATAGCCTTTTCGATAAGGTAATATTGACCCTAATATTAATACTAATATAAATGGTAGTTTGATCAAGAACAAAGCTATTAGAAGTGGCCCACACAGTGTCACCAAATAAATATGCAAATACTCTCAAAACATAAATATCTCTACAAAGATCCACCACAATAAAAGGTTTAAATGTATTTAATGATAAATAATAAATAATAAAAGAACCAGAAAATACTAAGTATATATTCACAGTGATATCAGAGTTCAAATCACGGGAAATATTTAAAATAACATTTAAGGGCAGGCTCAGACAAAGAAAAACAATATCTAAACTAAGCTTCACTATATTCATGAATGAATCTATGAGAATCACTATTCCTTACTTACATAATAGAGCAAGACAGATAATGTGGTAAATGGCCCTTCTTGTTGTCAGACCCAAGACAGACTTCTCAAAATAGTATCTAAAATAATACTTCTGGGATAGATTGCAGAATGGCAACTTCTGATCATCTGACTTCTAGTTCCCATGCAAACCCGCATTGCTGGAAGCTGGCAGGATTTAGCACCTACCTGTAAAAATACACACACAGGCTTTTGCTCAGATCTGTGGCAAGTGATGGAAGTCATAATGCAATTTCATACCTCCACACTTCCAGAGAAGTAATAAGTTTACACCAAAGACAACACTGAAAGCTTCCTAGTAGTTTGTGTCTCTGGCTGCATTAAAAGCTGTGAGACAGCATCTACATGGCCTAGTCCATAAAGTGATTTAATTTAATATATATTTTAAAGTTTGCTGGACTGAGGTTAACCTTCCTGTTTCCTCTGTTTAAAACATAGACATTTAAACAGTTACAGTAATGCATGTACATTTCTGTTCTCTCCAGTAAGGTACACTGTGGATACATTTCAAACACATGCACTTTACAAATACCTTTTCAACACAAACATCTGTGCAAATCAGTTTGATATACACATGACATACAGTTCTAATACATTAGTAACACAAGCATCCTGTATAAATCATACCTCACGAAACTTCCAAGCAAACAAATTAAAATAGCCGTAAAAAAGCAAAATAAAAAACAAACGGCTAAAAAACACAGAATGACTTTATTACATAAAAATCCAACTGGTAAGTGCTTTCATTCCCTTCATGGACCTTCTTCAGACCAAGTTGTATAATGAACAAACTTATTTAAATACTTAATAATAGCGTGACCCAAAGCACTTAATGCCTTAATCCTTTCCTTCTAAGAACAACTGTAAAGTTGTCCCTATCATTTAAACCAGGGTATACACGTGTTCAGCCAGATTTGCCAGCAATATTCTCTCCAATCCAGTTCATCATCTGCATCAAACCTATGATCAAAACCATTGACTTCATCAATTATTACAAATTTGAAGTACGCCTTACTTTTTTTCCAACAAATGTTTTTGCTTATCATGTTTTGCCAAGGAATTGCTTACATCAGTCTTGTCTACTGCTCTTATATGTTCATTCACTCTCGTGTAGAATTCCCTAATGGTTCTTCCTATATAAAATGCTGGACATAATTCACACAGAGCCATGTATACCACATATTTGGACGTGCAATTATATAAATTATTAATTATAATTTCAAAGCTTCTTGCTGCCACTACAAAATTCTTGACTTCTTTCATATATTGACATAACTTAGACCTTGTTGCATCTTTTCATCCCCACTTCCAAAGCATCAGGCATACTCGAGCATAAATTCCTTTTCTTAAAAAGTCTTTTAAACTCCTTCCTCTTTTAGAGACGAAGACAGGATCCCGCCCTATAACATTTTTAATATTTTGAAAATTCATTAAGAATCTCCAATTGTTCTTGACTATTCCTTTGATTTTACTTTCATCTACTGAATTGTTTAAAACACATGCTAAGGAAAAAAATCCTTTTCATTTTCTTTTGACTTGCTATTTACATTTGCTACCTTTTGTTCCCTTATATTTATATTAAGTATTTAAATAAGTTTGTTCATTATACAACTTGATCTGAAGCAGTTCCAGGAAGGGAATGAAAGTGCTTACCAGTTGGATTTTTATGTAATAAAGTCATTGTGTTTTTAGCGGTTCATTTTTTATTTGTTTTTTTTTATTATCTTGTATAAATCAGTTTGACATTCACGAATGACATATAATTATTTACAAAATTCCAACTAGATGTGCTGGCAGCATCTCCTATTGTCACGGAAGTATCGAATGGAGAAAACTATAAATCAATTAAGACAGGAAGTGTCATTGTTAGAGTACAGAAGAGGGAACAGTTCAACAAAAATACTCAAAGGTAGACTTGTAAAAGCAATGCACGGTATCAGATGAGATCTATCATACACAGTTGCAAATAAACTAAAGCTATCAGTACAAGGAGAAAATCATATAAGATACGCAGATAAATATAAAAGAAAAGTACAAAATAGGCAACTTATTGATCACCCAAAACTATTTTTATCTACAACTGGGAAAGAAGGCAAAAGGAATAGAAACACCACAATTTAAAAGAAGAGAGAGACACATTTTTGAGAAATATCTAAGTAGATCCTGTGGAATATAAGAAAGAAGGTGTATGGATAGAAGAAGTAAAATAAAGAACAAGTTCAATTGTATAGTATGTGAAATGGGAAGAAGTAGCAGATGCAGTACCTAACTTCCGGTTTAAAGAATTAACATCTTTACTTGAAGGTTAAAACATGAGTAAGAACTATTTATATGCGTGCCCTAAACAGTCACCACCCTGGTTAACAGGAAAAATTATACTCCTTAAGAATTAACCCACAAAATATCCTGAAAACTATAGACTAATAATTTGCCTTCCAATTATGTATAAGCTGTATAATGGAATTGGTGCCAGCAGAGGTTATAGTCATTTAGGAGGAAACTTGATCATGGTAATAGAACAAAAGGGTTACAAAAGAAAATCATATGAAAGAAAAGATTATTTTTTTGTTAAACAAAATCATAATGTTGAATTGTATAAAGTGGAAGAATCTAAACTTGGCATGGATAGACTGCAAAAAACGTTTGGCAGCATCCCACATTCCTGGGTAAAAGAGTGCTAACAAATGTACAAGATATACAATACCTTAAATGATCGATTACATTACAGTGACCACTTTGCAGCTAAGCCATGATAAAGGGAAAGTTATTATCCCAAGAATAAAAACTGAAACGAGGTTATTCCAGGCTGAGTCTGTCATGTCTGCTCTTTTATCTTACCCTTATCTCATTAAGCTGTCTACTTAATACACTAGGTCATGGCTACAATTTGGCTCCCAGAAAACAACAAAGTATAAAGACCTCTCATCATCTTTTTTTTTGAATAATTTAATAAAACTATATAGTTCATCAGATGAGGAACTGAAAACACAGCTGCAAGTGATTAAAACTTTCTCCAGTATAAGAATATCATATTGTCTTGATAAATGTGCAAAAGCAACTTTTAAAGCAAGAAAGATGTAGCACCAAGAAAACAGCCTGGGACAGGAATGTGATCTAAAAGAATTTGAGTGTATAAATATTTGGAAACTGGTGAAGCATCAACAATAAAGCATGAATAAATGTGAATAAAACTTGGGAATATTTTCGAAGAATAACATTAATACTGAAAACAGCTATTATATCTAGGAACAAGATTCAAGTTGTAAACCAATTTGCTCTTCCTGTTCTAACTTACAGTTTTGGGGTGATTTGCCCTAAAAGGTATTGCATGAGTTGGACAGGAAAAAAAAAAAAAAAGAAAAATGCTTCATGCTTTTCAAAGATTTATAAAAATCAGTGTATACCATGATTATATATTCCCTGTTCTGAAGGAGGTATGGGTCTCTTTAAAAATGATTACTTGTATAGATTTGTTATTGTAGGACTGCATACATATCTGCTGACCTCACAAGATCCAAATATAGAGAAATTTTTAAAACATGAGGTGAATAAGTCAAGCGGGAATGGAAATCAAACAGAAGTTGATAAATATCAGGCAACAACTAAATGTGCCAAAAAAAACAAAATAAAAATATGGGGTGAAGGATCAGATGAGAAGGCAAGAAATGCGAAACATGCATAAATATGGTTGCAAGTACAAAGTCATTAGAAAATGTTGGAGAGAAAGACAAATGCAGGTTTTGTAAAACAGAATTGGAAACAGTCACAGATCTTGTTGCTGGGTGTGATACATTAATGGCAAAGTAATCGAGAGAAACATGAACCAGGAAAATGAACAAAAAACATGAAAGCTCCGTGATCACTATAAATCACACCACATTTTTTAGAACAAGTACATAAGTGCTATCATCTGAAGAAGTGTAATAGTTACAGATGAAAGCACTTATGGTACAGCAGTAGCGTTGTTGCCTCACGGCAAGAGGTTCTCCTGTTCGATTCTCGACTGGAGTGCCTTCTGTGTGGAGTTTGCATGTCCTCCCCTCGGTTAAGTGGCCTCCAAAAGACATGCATGAATGAGCGTATCTTCGCTGAAGGTTGGGTGTCGGGCTGGCAACTCAGCACCATAAAAATCTACTGCCAATCATCAGCAGACAGGAGTTCCGCTGTGGCGACCCCTAACCGGAAAAATCCAAAAAGACGAACAAAGACAAACAAACAGTTTGCAGCGATCACTGAGCATTTGTACCTTTATACTTTTTGTTTTTATACACTAATGGCAGAAAGCCTGTATACTAAAAGGCATAATAATGTAGCAAAACTGTTGCATTGGGGATTGTGTAAATGTTATAATATTGAAATAGTTGAGAAGCATTGGAAACATGAGCCACAAAGCATTATATAAAATGATGAAGTTTAAATTGCATGGGATCAACCATTACCAACGGTTCAAAAAAAAAAGATTTGAGAAAACTAGATATAGTAGACCAGGAAATGAATACAAAAGGTAGCATTGATCATTGAAATTGCTACATCCAGTGATTATGGTGTCTTACGTACACAGAGAAACAAAGTCATAAAATGCCAGGCAGCAATGAGGGCCATTTGGAAGAATACACAGATATTTCCAACAGTAGCAGGAGAAATGGTTCTCATAATAATAAAAAAAAATAGTCTTATTTAGACATGTTACCAATACATGTTCATTACTCTGTATGAATTGCAGGAGGAGTCAATTCTGGAAACATTACAAGTGCTGCAAAGTGCACTTTTGGCTAAAAAAATTGAAACAGTACCAGATTTTATGTACTTTAATTACTCTTCAACTTCAGAATGGGGTCCATGCCTGTGATGGTATTAGAAACCCAAAAGTCTTGGAGAAATTAAAAAAGGATCAATGATATACTCCTTCCTTTTCAGCTCATGAGATGCAGTGTTCTGAATCTTCTCAAGAATTGTAGTAACTGATTGTTATAATTAATAGATACATATTCAGCAGAGGTTTGGTCTCCAGTTTTGAATAAACTGACTTTTCTCCTTAATTAAAAATAAATAAAATACTACATTTTGATTTGGTCATATTTATATTGGTTTACTATGTTATAAATCTTTCCATCTCTTTTATTAAGCCCATAGTTCTTTAATTTTTACTGAAAAAACATTTCTTGTCTGGTGTTTTTTTTTCACTTTTTTTCTAAAATTACCTTCTCTTTTCCCTCTTTATTAATCTTAACTAATTCCACATTTCCTACTTCCTTGTCATGTAAATCTTCATTTTCCATTTTGAATAAGATGTACTTGCATTCATATTACCCCCATACTACCTTTCATGTCATTATAGAAACATCCTTTTCTGTTATTTCGCTATTATATTTTCTTTCCTGCCTCCTCTTTCAAAAAACGTAAGTCATGATTTTCTAAAGAAAGCTTAGCGCACTGCAGCTTAAATGTAAAATTCATTTTATTAACACTGTTTTCGTTAGTTGTCATTCTGCGCTACACTTGCACGACTTTTTTTCAGTTCATCTTTTTGTAACCTAGCTTTGTAAAGCACATGCTCTCTTTTCTTCCTCCTGCATTACTCATACCACTCTCCTTAAATCTTTTGTAAAAAAAATTATGAAATGGTGAGTCATTTATCATCTGTATTGTTTTCATTTCTTCATCAAATCTCTACACTTCACCTCACAGTTACTCACCTTTTAACATCAGCAAACTGAACTTTCATATACCTTTTTCAAAGTTCTCACCCCCTAAAATTGTAGTATTCTAAAAACCCAGTTACTTGATTCATGTCACTCACTTACCCACCACTAAAAGGTAAACATATGAATAGTTGTCCTCAAATTACTTGTGAAATTTATGCATTTTGACCTTCATCCAAACATGTTTTCAAGCCACAACTTTATAAAACTGCTGTCATTTTCAGCAAAATATTCTTTTTTAGTCTTCTTAAATAATTTACAGTTCATATCACTCCCTATACAAAAAAGACATTTTAGTAGAGTAAAAAATGTTTTCCACTTTTTCAAACAACTGCATAATGTGTATTACTCTCTGGTGTGTGACAGCCAAGACACCTCTTCAGATATTACTTCAGTAACCACAAACACCTCTTTACAAACGTGACAAGTTTGCATCCTCCCATTACACATTGTTTACATTATTTGTAATATGTTAACATCTATTTATATGCTTTGGATGGCATGACTTACTTCAATGTTCTTTCTTTGCAACAATAAACATGACTTTATTGAACAAAATGTCTAGGCAGATAACATTATTAGGCTTACAGATGTTTTAGATATCATACTAGGTAAATTTCTATACTCCAGTTTTCCTAATATTTAAATTCTAACGTCATACTCTTGTAGTCTTTTCCTGTCATTCTGCTCTATAGAAACACTTATTTTTCCTTGTTATCAGCTGAACATAAAGCAATGCTGTCTTTCTTATCATTAGCATCTTCTATTTTTGTAATGACCTCTTTCATTTTTACAAGTTTCTTAACATGGAGAGAGAGAATGTTTTCTTTCCATATTATTGAGAGACTTCATATAAAATGTTGTCATAGAAGGCAAATACACAGTCAGTATCTATATAATTTTTAGCAGACATACTGCTGGTTGTCATTAATAATTGTAAAGCTATGAATATTTGTGCCTGCATAAAAATTCCTAAAACTGTGTGACATACAAACTGTTGTATGTATTCAAGTAAGACAGAAAATACACTCGTGGGATCACTTCATTGAATCTGCTTGACAGAGGATCAGTTAATTAGTCAATGGGGGGGCGAAAGCTGACACACATTGGCTATGCTTATAAATGCCCTCGGGCAGATAGCCTAGTACCTACCTATGAACCTAATACGTTAAACCACACCAGAGAAAAATGATCAGAGATACTTTTACTGCACCTTGTACTACTTGATAAATATTGAATGTTTTTGTTAACTATATGTAGGCACCATTTTCTTATTTCTGTAAGTATCCTAAGTGTAAGACATTTAGAAACAAATTATTTGTAGTCAAATGGAAGCTCTATTTTTTATTTTGTTAAATGAAGGTGGTGTTGCTTTGCATTGGACTTGTCTGATTTCAAACATTTGAAAAGATGCTTATGAAAGTTTGGGGAAATATATAGCTTTTAATTTTTTACACTATAATATATTAGATACTACAGCAAACAAAGTATATAATGTTATTGTCATTGTGAAGAGTGTTTGCTAAACAACATTCCAATTTGTATTTTTCACAAGAAATTTCTATTTCTTTGGCGTATGCCAAATATCTTCAATGAAGGATAAGGACTCTGTGGATGCATGTAGGCTGCTAAGGATGCAACATGTTACCGGCTACTAAGAATGCAACCTGTTAAAGCTGATGTGTGTAAATGAGATAACGTTCTCCCTCTTTTATAATGCAGAATATCTGTTGCGTATTCTTACAGCTTCCCTTATCTTACGTTTTCTTGTAGTCATCATGGTACATTTTAAGTACCTTTGAAAACAAAGTTCTGTTATACCTCTATATTTCTTCACTTTCTATTCACCTTCCTGTGTTCCATTCTTTGTTGTATTTGACATCAAATTAATGCCTTTCTATTCCTTGAGTTCCCTTTGTTTTTTATTTAACTACTAACCAGGTAAACCTATTAGGCAAAATTGCATCTTTATAGGGGAGAGACAGAATCCTTGTCTGGTTATTGATTTAGTGACAGTTACCAAGCAGGCTAATAAAGATAGTTGGACTTGAACCTACTACTACAGGATAGTCCTCATTAGTAATTCAGCCTTAATCCTCTAAGTTAAACTAATAAACCACTTAGTGCTCGAGTCTTGGTTCTCTTTACAGGTTTTTTTTTTTTTTCCTAACCTGTAATTGCTTTCCATCTGTAATCGCTACTTTTATACTTATCTTTGTTTTCTGGAGTATCCAAATGAAAACAAAAAAAGAAACATTCCTTATCATTAACTAGAGCTCTAAGCCATTTTAAATTTAAAATTCTACATCTCTCTTTCTTATATGCTGTGTGATTTTTTTTTTATTTACGTAGGTATTGATTATCTCATAATACTTAGCTCTGATAATCTCTTTTTCCCCTCATTGCAGCATGTCTGTGTTCGACCATCATAAAAGGTGTGCCTCCATTGTTTACTAGAAAAAACACAAAAATATGTCAGTCAGTTTCATTTTTAACAAGATGATCCATCCCAGCCACCTACCACAAATAGATAAAACTGTGGAATAAAATTTCAGTAATACACTCTATACTCCGCCAAGTAAAAGACTCTCAGCATCTTTCAGCTCTTCTTATACTCCTCTATCCCATAAACAATGGAAAAGTATCCCAAAAAACAGGAAAATGCTTACAGTATCTTGACCATATTTTACCTAGTTTTTCAAAAATCCCAGCTCCTCACAAACATCTGTTAAGCTGTTGACTTTGAAACTAAATAATTTGTTACCCCCAACTCTACATTGACACTTTCTCACTAAGAAATTGAGAAGCTACTCCTATCAGTTAATTATCAGTTTAATCCTGATTTGCACTATGCCTATCCAAAATATTGATTCAAGTCCTGCCTGTGTCTATAAACTACCATCACAAATCCTTAACCTCTCTCATACTTCTTGGACGGTTCCCTCTAACTTCAAGTGTGTGGTTATTATACCACTTCCTTAAGTCCCTCAACCATGTTTAATCAAGGATTATAGACCATTTTCTAATCTTTATCCTTTGGCAAATGTCATCACAAATCTTTTCTATGAAATAATCTTACATTGTAGCCAAAAATATGGCCTGCTGTCCTATTGTATTGTACTAATACTGAAATATTTTCCTTAACATTAACAGTATATGCAAATAGGAAAAGAGGCCTCCTAATCAAAATGTGAGAGGTATTTGCTGAACTTGGAGACAACCTTCTTATCTCATAACATAATCGTTACAACAACATACACAGAGCATAACTCACCTCCACTAAACCAGCTTACATTGAAGTTGTTAAGCTGCCTATGCCTCTGACACTAATGTTGAAGAAAACTCAGCCATTAGTTCACAAAGTAGACTCCAAAATTTTAAGTCCTACAGAGACTGCATCTACTCAAGGCAATGTTAACTAACAGATGATTCTCTTGTCAGGAGTATGGACACTACACTCAGCAGGCTTAATAAGAATAGGAAGACAGCTGTGTTTCTGCAGACAGAATCTTGGAAGTAACACTGTCTCTTAGAACTCTACATCCTGACAAATACAAGCATGACCTGACGGTTGCCTGTATGTGGGAAATTACCTTATGTGGTCTACCAAGGAGGATCATGCAGAAGCATAAGATTGATCTTATGTAAATGTCTAAGGCAGGAACAACAGTTGTTTTGAGTGGTATTGCCATCATCCGGAATGATGCTGAGATTCAAGGTCAAGATAACTGGCTTTAATAATTTGTTGTATAGATGGTGTCATTCTAGAGGACCCAGTATATGTTAGTTTGGAATGAAATGGATGCAAACTCTCCTGCTTTGCCAAGGATGAACTGCATGCATCTTATCAAGGTTTTCACATTCTAGCTAAAGCCATTTCTGGCCCCATAGTTCCTTTTAAAGTTAGAGCCCATCTGCTGCGAAACCTAGAAAATTCTAACTTGGAACACATGAAATCTGTAACCAGTGCTTGGAGCCTTTAAAAAAAATGCCTGAAATTGAGGCTGTCTTGAAACTTGAAGACATTCATATACATATGTTTACAAAGACATAATATCACAATAAAGAAAACATTCATTTCCGGGGCTTAGTGCCCATCACATCTTCAGACCTACTGCCAATTTTGAGGTAGTAATAGTATTTGACAAGGATATCACTACCTAGAGGCAGATTCCTTGGGATACTGCATTTGAACTACTAGGAGTCCAATTATGCCTAATCCAGATTCACTTCATAGGTAGCTGCAGAACACCCATTACGTCTCCTCCTGAGCATGGCAGACATTTTAACACCTCAGTTGAAATCCTCTTTAAGACCAATACCTTTCCTACAGCTAAACATCAGTGACACATCAGTGAAATGGCTGACCTATGCTGTCAACGGCTGACCTGGCCAATGGTCTGTTGACATAACTCCC
The DNA here is from genome assembly GCF_019279795.1 of Protopterus annectens. Classification (NCBI taxonomy): domain Eukaryota; kingdom Metazoa; phylum Chordata; order Ceratodontiformes; family Protopteridae; genus Protopterus; species Protopterus annectens. The sequence continues at coordinate 144,054,381 of NC_056743.1, read as the reverse complement.
TTGTCTGAATAATTAAATATCCTAAAAGGTGCCCCAATACCCTTGATTTTGTCATATCAAATACGACCACTTATTGCACAAATTCATAAATATAATCTTCCCTTGTTAAATGAGACCATAAATTCATGATATTTTCCTTTAAAACTGGTAGCACTTCCATTGCAAGTACCTCTGTGTTTAGGCACTTCTCAAAAGCTAACGTTCCTTAGTTACTTGATGACCTAAATACATTTATCTGTAATTCTCTTCCAGTGAATTTCATTGCTAAATCTACTGCCTATGTCTCTGACTTCTATCTTCACTAAAATAGTTGCATTAAAAAGAAAGTCCTTGTCTGCACCTTAAGGTGGACTACCCATATTGTTACGCTATACGACAAGAAAAATAAATTATTTAATGTTTATAAGAAGTGCAACACAAAAATAAAAATCTCTACTTTCAAGGATCAAATGGACTTAAAAGACGTTAGTATGAAATAAGATAAAAGTCCCTGCACCAACTATATGTCTACATGTATGTATCAACTCTGAGATTGCATTACAGTGGGGAAAAAGGGCAAAAGTTCTGTGATCCATGTTATATGGTCTTAACCGTATGAATTTCTAAGTTTTGAAAAGTCAATTATGTGAAGTAACACACATATATATATATATATATATATATATATATATATATATATATATAATGTATATACATACAAGATACTAACATTTAGGTGAGAGTTCATCTATGGGTTGCTAATAAATGGTTGAGATTTTCAGTTGTTTGTGTATAAAAAAAAAAAACTAGCACAACTGACTGAAAAATCAGTGGATTGCATGTACCGGCATTTTTCTGAGAGAGACTGCAGTACAGTGAAAATTGGTGAAAACACCCTTTCCCCACTGTATTGTGATCTGGGAGTTAGAGTATGTGGAAGGTGCGGGGGACTACATCCCTACAAAAGACATGTTTAACTTTTTTCTTTTGTGTTTATCAATCCACTGGGGATTTGATGAGTTGTGTTTGATCACTTACCATTCTGCATGTAAACGTTTTGCTATATGGATATGCATCCATATAGATGAAAGAGAAAACATCATCACAGCAAGAGATTATGACAGTTAAGCTTCTTGAAGGCTAGTAGCAGATATGACTGGCAATTAAACCGTTGAACCTGTGTGGTTGTTGAGGTGAATTGGTTATTCATATCTCTTGGTGTTTTTGGAATAGCTAGCAACTAGTTAAGAAACACACCATAGAAGCAATATATTTTGCATGGATTTATTTTGAGGAATCAGCTGTAAAATAGCCAATGCATTGTTTTAGTTTACGTTATTCATTATGTCTTCTTAGAAGGATACATAAGCTTTTCGATGTGCTCATGTTTTCTACCAAGTTTCCACAGGTGCGTTCTTAAAAATGTTAATTTGCTTCCCATACAAAATGTAGGAGGAAAAAAAGTAATTTAAACATAATGCTGTTAAGTCCTCACAAGGCAGACTATTCTGTTAAAAAGCTTTATTTATTACTTCAGAATGCCTTATAAGTAGTCTGCTGATTTTTTTAAAGTATTTTCTAAACATTCTCTAGATTTGAGATTTGACTATTGGCTCTGCTGCAGACATTTTTTGACAGTTATGAAATATTTTTGTAGAGGCTTTTGATGTGAAACAGCTAGCATTTTTCCTTTGATGACTACTGCATACCTCATATTTCTAAGCAGTTGAGAAACTATTAAAGGTTTGGCTTAAATTCTGCCAACTTAAATTGTTTTAACATGCAACTGTTTTATTGTTGTGGACTGTTATTTGAAATATTATAACAGATTATTCCTAGTGTAAAAACAGCAAAAAAGATTACTGCACAATATATGTATGCCAGATAAATGACAAACTAAATGCAAGGTGTAAGGATCATGTTACATCGCTGGTGTGAATACTGGTAGAGATGGGTGAAGGCTGCCAGCCTAGCCAGATAGAATTTTATACATAATTCTATAATTTGTAAATATGAATGTGAATCACAGGCTTGTTGTCTTAAATGAAAAAAAAAATGCTGTTACAAAAATGTGGCAACAGTGCTCTCTACTGACCAAGTAAAGGCATGTTGTGACCCTTTGATCTAAAGTCGGCTCTGGCCAGGCTAGATGAAGGCTTCCTGCCTATTGTTTTAAGGCTAAAGTTAATGACCAGAATTTACATTTGGAATGTCCTTTATTGCTCTAAGTGAAAAAAAAAATGTAAATGCAGTTTGTCAGCCTGGGAACACCAGGGAAGTGTGAAATGATGCAATGTTTTATCAGAACTGCAGTTTCAATTTAAACAGAGAGAACCAGAAGGCATTAAGCATTTTTTTGTCTGGTCATCCAACTCAGCACTCTGCCTGTTGTCTTATCTAAGTTATTTTAGAAGTGTGTTTTCTTGTAGATAGCTAGAAGCTAGAAATATTAGACTGTTTTTCTGTGATGTCAGAACTGTACTACTGATTTATTTTAAGTATTTCTGTGTGATCTCTGAACTCTTGTCTAGCACTGTCTGTGTAGTAGTAAGTATTGTCTTGTGATTTTAATTATTTATTAAATATTTTAAAACCTTTTAACTGTGGCTGGTTTGTGTAGAGATAAGTTAACCTCTAGAGTACATTGCATATTTAAAGTTTACTGTTCAATACACTCCAAATAAGCTTTGACTGATTAGTCACACTTACCAATTGGATAATAATATTGCACAGTAATAATTGGACATCCTTTTAAGGGCCTTTGGGTAGCTGATAAATATTAGCTGGGTGGTAGCAAGTGGTTCTACTGTATAGTCTGGAAAAGAGGGCACAGCTGGAAAAACTGTGCCAGCCTTCTTCGGAAGAGTCTGTGTGGTTGTATAAACTGTTATCTCAAAGTGTGTGTGTCAGCTACTTGGGTAGGGACTAGAAGCACTGGTTGGACAGAGAGGGTGCTGGAGATTTTAGCTTGCCCAACTAGGCTGAGATCTGTACCTTATAGCTGTGCCAGTGGGGAGTCTTATTGGGGACCTGGCGAGCAAGGGACTGACCAGCCCTGGACTGACTGTGATCTCTGTGTGCTCTTAAGGGAAATTGCACTTTACTGTGTGTATTTGTTATCCTTTCTTCATATATGAAACGCCCTCTCTGGTGTTAGTGGTGAGGATTGAGGCTGCTTGATTGCTGGGCCAGGGCACGGGCGTCACATATTAATTTGTGGCAGTGGTTGGGATATCCACCTCACCATACTAATTGGTGGCAGTGGTTGGGATATCCTCACATTTGTGTTTGGCAGCAGTGGGATATCCACATCACATATTAATTAGTTGGCAAATACTAATTGGCTTGTAGTGGTGTGGGTAGAGTGAATCCTGTAGCTTGTGTACAGTGACCTTTGAAGGTGTTTTGTACTCTAAAACAGCCATGCAATGAATACTCAGAGTTCAGATCACACTTGTTTTATTTCTTTTGTTAGCTTAGTTAGTCAGGGTGAGCAGGCAGCATGTCAGCAGATGAGTATGGAAAGCTGACAAGAAGCCAGTTGGCAGAGATGTGACAGGCTAGGGGACTGGTGCATGGAAACTTGACTAAGGCAGACCGGATTGCAGCGCTGGTTACAGCTGCATCAGAAAACAGCAACCAGGAGGACAATCAGACTAGCAGTGGAGATATAATTCCCTCAGAGAATGGACAGCTCAACCTTTCTACAGTGGACTTAAAAATCCAGCTGGAGCTAAAGAGACTTGAGTTGGAGGCCAGGCACGTGGAATTAGAAAATTAGCAAATAAGAGACTGCGACATTTGCAGGCTGAGGAGAATGAGAAACTGTTACGTCTGGAGGCCGAGGAGAAAGAAAAGCAGAAGCAGCATGAGAAGGAGATGCTGACTTTTTACCAGAGTCATGGAGGTAGTGGGGAAGGGAGTAAATGGACCCCAGAAACACAAAATGTCAGTAAATTTCTAATGCAGTTTAAAGGGGGATAATTTTGATAGTTTCATTCATATATGAGAGGGTATGTAAACAGTAAGAAGTTGACCAAGGGTTCTAGGTATGGTTACTGACCCCCTTACTCCATGGTAAAGCTGTAACTGTTATGTCCAAAATGTCTGACGTTGCATGTTTTGATTATACTGCTGTAAAAAATGTCTTTTAGAATGTTTTAAGCTAACACCTGAAATGTATAGGAAAACATTTTGTGAACATAGACACAAGGCAAATGAAAGTGTGTGTGAATATGTTGCTGAATTGAGCACTTATTTCCATAGGTGGGTGAGTGGATGTCAGGTCACCACTTTTGAAGGGCTGACAGACTTTTGGTGAGGGAACAAGCCCTTAGCACTTTGGCTGTGGACATGAGGATCTGGTTAGCTGATAGACAATGTGCTACTTCAGATGAGTTGGGGAAGGAGGGAGACCTGCTCATGGGTCTAAAGGAACCCATGGTGGGCAGCACAGACTGCCACAACAGAATCTGACAGTAGCAGGGGAAACCAATAGTCCAGATACATGTCCAGGAGCTAGGGTTAAATGTTTTGAATGCAACCAGTGGGGCCATGTGGCATACAGATGTCCACAGAGGCAAGGTGGGGAACAATAGGTGAGGGAGCCAGTAAGTGGTAAAGACAAAATGCCAACAGCAGGTTGTCTTGAGACAACAGGGGTACCGAACTACCATCCTGCAGATGTCATGATAGGGAAAGATTTGGATGAGGCAGTACCATGCGCTTATGCAGTTACATACAGTTAGGCTAGGAGACAAGCATGTGGGTCTGGTAGCCTGTGGGAGACCCAGACAGACTGCATACTTGCAGCCAGGACTGGTGAGGTAGTTACTTCAGGGAGGAAGCTACTATGCAGCAGTGAGACTGAATGGGAGCCACAGCTGCTTGTGGGTACTGATGGTACCATGGACAGAGTGACTGCAAAGGTAGAGGTGAGTAGTAGTACCCAGGCTGGTAGTTAGGCACTACTGTCAGAAGATGCCAGACTTCCTGTGGAAGGGGAGATGGGAAGGGTTACAAGGAGAGAGTTGAGACAGGCTCATCTCTCAGACCCTACATTGCAAGGCCTGAGGCAGGTAGCTAGGGAGGCACCTGATTTCCAAGGAAAGGGGGAATCTGTATACTGGGACAAAGGGTTACTATACAGAGAGTGGACCCCTGAGGGAGAGGTAGAAGGTGAGAGTACAGCAGTTGGTAGAGCCTAGAGCCTACCATCTGGCACTTCTAGCCATAGCCCATGATATTCCTTTTGCAGGTCATATGGGCATAAAATGTACAAAGAGGCATATTATGCAGAACTTCTATTGATCTGGAATTTCCAGAGATGTAACAGGGTACTGCATGACCTGTGAGCAGTGCCAAAAGATAGGCAAGGCAGGAGACAAGGTGAAAGCTCCTTTGATGCCTTTGCATGTGATTGAGGAGCCATTTCAGAGGGTAACTATGGATATTGTGGGTCCTCCGAGTACCCCAAGTTCCACAGGGAAAATGTATATCCTAGTGGTAGTGGATTATGCTACGCGATAACCTGAGACAGTGGCTTTGTCCTCCATTGAGGCAGAGAAGGTTGCAAATGCTTTGTTAGATATTTTCAGCAGGGTAGGCTTCCAAAATGAAATACTGACTGACAGAGGTGCCAGTTATATGTCAGATGTGCTGGCTTGTCTGTGGAAGTCTTGTGGGGTGAAGCACATGAAGACCACCCCCTACCATCCCCAGACTAATGGTCTTGTTGAGAGGTTAAACTGTACAATCAAGTCCATGTTACAGGCATTTGCAGATCAGTTAAAGAGGGAGTGGGACAAATACTGCTCTGTTTGCTTACAGAGAGGTTCCCCAGGAATCCACGGGTTTTTCACCCTTTGAGTTGCTGTATGGGCATAGGGTGAGGGGACCTATAGATTTAATTAGAGATGAGTGGGAAGGTGGGTGCAAGTTTCACAAGGAGTCTGTTGTGGCATACATCCTAAACCTCAGGACAAGGCTCAGGGAACTCATGGGCTTGGCCCAGGAGAACCTGGCAGAAGCCCAACAACAGAAAAAGCTGTGGTATGACAGGAATGCTTAAGCTGTAGAGTATGCTATGGGGCAGCAGGTAATGGTTCTTATTCCTGTCAGACACAACAAGCTTCACGCAGCTTGGGAGGGTACCTACAAGGTGGTAGGAAAGGTAAGTGATGTTAAGTACATGATGGAACTGCTAGGCAGGTGGCAAGGGCACAAATTGTACCATGTTAACATGATGAAACTTCACCATGATAGAGAAGCCCTTATGCTGAGCATTTGCATTGGATTACAGGAGGAGTCTGAGTGAGATCTGTGGACTGATCTCCTCAGTGAGGCACAGGCTGACACCTCAATGGAAGGGGTAGCAATGTCCCAGCAGCTATCTCTACCCCAGGTTGGAGAAATGCGAGCAGTGTTGCAGGAATTTGGGGACATGTTCACTAGGAAACCAGGGTGCACCCACCTGGTGCAGCACCCCAAATACCTATTAGGCAGGCCCCTTATAGGGTGCCTGAGAGAGTCAGACAGTATCTGAGGGAGGAGGTACAGGAGATGTTGGAACTAGGGGTGTTTCAAGAGTCCAGCAGTCCCTGGGCCTCCCCAGTGGTGCTGGTGCCAAAGAAGGATGGCAGCACCAGGTTCTGTGTGGACTACAGGAAATTAAATAGTCACACAGAGTCTGATGCTTACCACATGCCACAGACAGATGAGGCCCTAGAGCAGCTGGATGGGGCTAAGTATCTTACAACTATTCATCTTAGCAAGGATTACTGGCAGGTGCCCTTGACTCCCAGTGCTAGAGAGAAGTCAGCTGGGTTGCAATGCAATGATAATTTTAGTAGAAGGGGGAATGGGGGGTAGTTTTTTGTCTGATTTACTGTGATTTATAAAGTCTGGCAAAGAAGGGGTATAGTGACCTGTGACCTTTGAGTAGCCTCAACAAGAGAATGATGCCAGCCACAAAATAAAGCATCTACCCAATTTAACAATGATGAAGCTAAAGTACTGCGCAATATTCAAAGGAGATCTTGAATTGTCATGATGATGATATGCAGCCATCCAGACGTTGTTGCTTGGGGACGGCTATAATTTGTCACCCAGGGTTCATAATACTGGCTAAGGTTCTTGCCCCCCCATAGTGCCTTTGGGTAAGGGGGCTAAAAGACAAACCAGCCCCATAGACAACACAAAGAAAGAAAAGACAGTCAACGCTGGTGGTAACGCTGGTAGTGGGAAACATGCATGCACTTGAGAGACTCTCTCCACAGTACGAAGAATACTTGTGACCCAGCAGTAGAAGAAACCTGGATCAAGGCTCCCAAGAGCACCCCAGCACTACCAGGCTATACTTCATAACATGCTTTTCGGCCCCAAAACTCGGACCGAACCACAAAAGGAGGGGGAATATTTATCAAAGATACTCACACCTCCAGGCTAGTGGCACTGCACGAAGCTTCGGAGACCATCCATGTGCAACTAACAGTGGGCAAAACTGCCTTTCAGTTTGTAGCCTGCTACAGACCACCCTCCCAAACACAGGAACCTCACTCGACTTTCCTGAGAACACTGGAGAATATGAAGGTCTCTCCAAACACTATTATATTGGGTGACGTCAACTACCCAAACATCGACTGGGAAAACTACTCAAGCCCAAACACCCTCGCCCAATGGTTCCTAGAATTTATAAACTCAAATGCTATGGAACAACTGGTCACCACTCCCACAAGATGGGAAAACATACTGGATCTGGTCATCACCAACATGGGGTCTCTATGTTCCACACCAGAGGTATACCCCTCATTGGTAAGATCAGACCATAAACAAATCTCACTGGACCTCCATATTCCGCCCCCCCCCCCTAGCCAAGGAAACCACGGTAAAGAACTTCTCAAAAGCAAACTTCACACTTCTCAAAACTGAGGTAGAATCCTTCAAAGCCCCCGGGCCAGTGGACAGTATGGCCCAAAATGCAGAATCCTTTACAAAAAGCATTCTATGGACACCTACAGGAATTCATGGAGCATGCTATCCAAAATAAAACCAAGACTCACTCCTCCAAAGGCAGGAGACCTGTCTGGTGGACCCCGGCTATACAACAGAAGGAGAAAGCTACTACATGACAGAGCAAAATCCCAAAAAGGGAAGGCGTCACTGATCAGTACTAGCAAGAAACTACGATCCCTCATAAAATCTTCTAAAGCCAGCTTTGAAAGAAAAATTGCACAAGACACTAAAGATAATCACAAGGTCTTCTTTAGTTATGTCAGAAACCTGGGAGGCAACTCCCAAATATGCTCTGAGTTGGTGCAAAATGACAAAAAATTTGCTAAACCCACAGACATTGCCAACATCCTGGCAGTAAGGTTAAGTGCAAACCCCCCCCCCCATTCCCCCCCAAATGAGCAAATGTCTATCCCAACAGAGTGTAGCCTTCCTGAGATCACAGATGCACAGGTGAGAGCTGCCCTCTCCAAAGCTAAAAACACAGCATCAATGGGACCAGACGGTGTCCTGGGCTGCGTCTTACATGAGCTCCAAGAAGAACTAAACCCTCATATAAAGTCACTGTTCAATCTCAGCCTTACTACAGGATATGTTCCCAAGGAATGGCATACAGCAACAGTGGTCCCATTCCACAAAGGAGGTGCCACAACAGACCCCGGAAACTATCGCCCTATAAGCCTGACTAGCCTGGTCTGCAAAGCTATGGAATGTATCATCGTGGAAATCATAAACAAAGACATTGGGAACCTCCAGACACTGGATGCTACCCAATTCGGCTTTGTTAAGGGCAGATCTTGCCTCTTGAACCTGGTCGACTTCTTTGAAACAGTTACCAAAGCCATATATGAAGGGAAGGTAGTCCACACAGCCTGTCTGGACCTCACAAAGGCCTTTTAGACAATACCCCACTCGGGCATCATAAATAAGCTCACAAGCTTAAATATCAACCCCAATGTCACAAGATGGGTTGCAAACTGGCTCAGAGATAGAACCCACATGGTCAGAATAGCAGGTGCCATGTCAGACTCTAAACCTGTTACAAGTGGTGTCCCACAAGGCTCAGTCCTGGGACCTCTCTTGTTCGGTATATATTTCTCTAAGGTACAGGCTAATATGGGTGGACTATGGCTGACCAAGTTTGCAGATGACTGCAGATGACTGCAAACTGGGTGCTATAATCGACTCTCCGACTGACACAAGCATCCTCCAAAAGGGTCTCATAGAGACGGATAACTGGTGCCAGAGCTATGGCCTAAAGCTAAATGCCAAAAAGTGCATAGTCACCTCCTTTGGAAAAAACAAAGTGCCCACAAATTACCACATAGGTGGTAATCCATTAAGTACGGAAGAAGTAATTAGGGACTTGGGGACCCAAGTAGATAGCAATTGGATACATATCTATTTTCAGCATATTTGATTTTAATAAAACAAAACTATAAAATAAAATAAATTCAAGGTTAACAAAATGGAAGTAGTATATACAATTAAGCTATTTTATGCAATCTCTCCTTTGACAATCACGTTGCCAAAGAGGGTAGAAAGACCTTCTATATAACCCACCTTATCATGAAAGGGTTCACATCAAGATCAAGAGAGGTCATTGCGCCCCTCTACTCATCACTTATCAGGCCCATAATGGAGTACAATGCCCCGTTTGGGATGTACCTTACCCGACACCTTCAGCAACTGGAAAGACCCCAAAAGTATCTCACCAAGAGCATCAAGGGGCTCAAACAGATGCCCTATGCAGTTTGGGTAAAGAAACTCCAGCTCTACTCAGTTGCATACCGCCTACTCAGAGGCGATCTGTGTCTGACGTATAAAGCCATGTCCAACCCAGAATTAATGGACATGCTTCACCTCAGGAAATCTAAATCCCTTAGAGCTACATGCTCCAGGGACCTGAACCTCAGCACAGAAATAAATATGACATGCTGGAGAGACAGATTCATATCCCAGAGGCTACCGTCACTCTGGAACAAATTCCCAATCCATGTCAGGCAGAGCCCCTCACTGACCCTCTTCAAGAGAAATCTTGACGAATGGATGGGAGATCATAAGTTTACCCCTGGGATCTCTTCTGTGTCGCTACTTGACAGAGGTACAGTAAACAAACCTTAAAAGGGCTACCTTCTGTGACCTACTATACAGAGGCACAGTCAACTAATCTAAAAGGGTGGCGAAAGCCAAACATATTCTGACTAGGCTTATAAATGCCCTAGGGCAGATAGCCTAGTATCAACCTATGAAACTAGTAAGTTATGAATCATATATATAATTCCATTTATTATGGCAAAGGGGATTATATTTCTGTCTTCCTTCTTGATTTGTTTTGGGGGCTGGCAACATTTGGCAGCAAAGCCCAAATGAGCCAGAATGTTTAGTACTGTTCAAAACCTGTTGGCTGTCAGCCAATTTGCTTTATTCAATATTTTAAATTTTAATCTGTTTTAATTCTGCATGTTTAACAGACATAGTATGAATTATTGTGAGTTTGATATAATGACTAGAAATTAGACTTGGTCTCTAGTAAAATGCTTAGACATCGAACTCAGAAAAATACAGTTTAAGTATTTTTGTAAATGCACCATCAGAGGCTTTGATAATTTGTGTAGGAAGCTTTGAGAATACACTTCCCTTAATATTAAACTCATAAAAACAGCTTACACTGGCTGTCTTGGAGTTCAGTAAATAAATACGCTGCAAACACCGACAACACTTTTGGGGATTGTCTGTAAATAAAACTTAATTGACCCCTGAGATGTAGATATTGTTTTGTCTTCAAGGTATAATAAACTATGCAGAACAGCCAACCCATGTATCAGATGAAATTGCCATAGAAACGTAATTCCACTAATTTTATATTTTATAATTTTCTTCAACTAATATGCACTATCCAAACCAACAGACGTTGAATGTTCCTGAGTAGAAAAAGGCAGAGAATCAAGTGCTCATGAAGTGAAGAAATAACCAGCCCTGTAACTTTGTTTTTCTAGACAAACTAGATTAACGGTTTGTGACTCAGTTTGCTTAGTAAGCTTAACGCCACCAAGTCTAGCAGTGTAGATGATTAAGACCATTCGTTTCCTGTAGGCCTAGCTTTGATTCACTCGGTCATCCTTTACCTGCTGTACGACTCTGCACAGTCATGTGCTTAGTGTTGGCTCTACAGGTTATTGTGATGAATCATGAAATCCCTTGAGTGACATTTGTCCACAATCCAAAACACTGAAGATCTATTGGTGGGTAAGCCTGGGAATTTTGAAAATAAATGAAACCAAAGCCAAGGGTCGAGCTTGGCTCTTAGAGCCCACTAAGAGCTGAGCCAGTGAAGATAATCAGAGTAATAGGTGTATTAAAAAATAAATGAGAGAGAGAGAGAAATACTTCCCCAGGCTTGAGCCAGTTGCCCCCAAATGCACACTGACATGGCTAGTATTCACTCGAATGAAGGCTGGCAATTATACCACCTAACAGTCTGCTCAGAGGAAGCCACCCCTTCACCCAGCTTATAGCTGCAGGCCTGCTAACAATGCAAAATATGAAAGCAATAGCATTGCACTTTTTTCCTTGTTGGTATTGTATTGTTGCTGTTGCTTGGCTGACAGCATTACGTTTCATTACTACTGCCCTTTTGTTTCTCGTTGCATTGATAATGTTACAATGCTGATATTATTTAAGATGATAATTCAGAGTGGTATTTGTCTCCTACTAGATATATAAAAAAAATTCAGCTATTGACTGCACTTTTCTATTACTGGGGTACTATATTTTTGATTGTTACTGGTAACTATAGTGTTATGGTATTTAAAGCTATTGCTCTATAGTATCACACTACAAAGTACAAGGTTACTTTTGTGATGCACCTTTATTACCTAGCTGACTGCTATACCTTTACTACACTTGAAACTACTTATTTTGATTATCTGTAGCTATTTTACAGTTATTACGTCTAAGTCCATTGAGTTAGAATACACATTGTTGCTTTTATTGGCTAAGTAGAGACATAATCCTATAGGGTGAAGCTGTTTGGTTAGATACTAGTATCCTGAAAGATCCTATATAGTATTTCACTTTTACATTTAGTTTTTACCTTTACAGTTACTACAGCAGTCACAGCTCACACTTTTATTCTTTAATCATCTCATAGTTAATCACTTTTTTCTAGCCCAGTCAGCTATCCTCATCTTTATTATGCCAAAAGTAAGACATTAACATGTCCTATTTCCCCTCATCTGTACTGGCCAGTATGGAATCTGTCAATTCTTTTGCCTTCTGTAGCCACCCTGACAGCTCTAGGTATTTTGAGGCAGTATAGTAAATGCCTCATGCTACTTCTCTATTGCTACCTCACAGTGACTCAGCAAGTGAGAGGTGGAAGTGTTTTCTTAATTGAATGCTACCTTCTCACCTCAGAACATACTCGGTAAGCATAACACACCCACACACTCTCACATGCATTTATGTCTAAATGTATGTATGTGTGTGTGTGTGTGTGTATATATATATATATATATATATATATATATATATATATATATATATATATATATATATATAGATATATACACATACTGCATGTCTTCGGAATTTGGGAGGAAACAGGAGCACTCGGAGGAAACCCACGTGACCGCAGGGAGGACATGCAGACTCTGCACAGAAAATATCCCAGCTATATATATATATATATAATATATATATATATATATATACATACATATATATATATATATATATATATATATATATATATATATATATACACACACACACACACACACACACATATATATATATATATATATATATATATATATATATATACACACACACACACACTCACACATATAGATATAGATTATATATATATATATATATATATATATATATAGAGAGAGAGAGAGAGAGAGAGATGTAGATATAGATACATGCACACACACACACACACATATATATATATATATATCTATATACACACACACATATATAAACAGCACAGAAAACTTGTACTAAACTAACTTAAGCTGATAAGAGAACACTGCCTTAACCTCACAGGCTTAAAGAGTAGAAACCTCAGATATTTGGTCCCACAGCAACACCCCCATCCTAATCTTTCACATCCACAGCTAGGATGCATACCTGTAAGAGTCACAAGGGTGTAGACTCCTATCCCTTATGTCCCACTGAGATTGCATCAGACTGTGGTAATGTTTTTGTAATAGGTGATTTTATTGTAAGACATTTGGATATCACCCTTACCAGGCTGAATAAGAATAGGGTGACAGCTGTCTTTCTCGAGCCAGAATCCAGGATGTAACAAAGCCTAGGAAAGAAGTGGCGTGCTTCATTTACCCTACAGTCTGGATAACTTGCTTCAACATAAAGCCTCTTGAATCCTTTCATCCTGACAAATATGACCTTATACTTCTTGTAATGGTGAATGAGCTTAGACATTCTACCCAGAAGGACATGCAGAAGGATGTGATTGAGCTCACTGTCATGTGACTGAGACAGGAAAGATACTGGTCTTTAGTGGTATTTTGCCACCACCCAGAATGATGCAGAAGTTCAAATGCAAGATAATTGGCTATGCAGTTGATGTCATTGTTTGGGGAATCCACTGTGTGTCAGCTTGGGATGAGATGGCTGACGAGCCTTATTGCTTTGCCAAGGATTGTCTGCATATCTCTTACAAAGGTTTTCACATTCTGGCTAGAGCCTTTGTTGTACAAATAGTACCTTTTTAGGCAGAGTCCATCTGATGGACATGCTAGTCTAGTAAATTGTAATGTAAACCACATTAAGGTAGCTCTACTTTGTGCCAAGAGACAAAAAGAAAATATTTCAGAATTTGAGGGTCTCCTGCAACTTGAACACATTCACATGTATGTCCTTACAGAAACATAGCTTGAGAGTGATAAAAGCACTCCCTCTATTCCTGGGTGCAATGCCTACTGCATTTTCGGACACGATTTGCTCTTGTGGTGTAGTATCAGTATTTGTCTAGGATGATATCACCTCATGACAGATTCCTTGGGACACCATATTTTAATTCCTACAATTGCCATAAACAATGTTAGCTCCTACTTCATATTTGGTTACATAACACCCTCTATGTTCCCTTCTGAGCACAATAGCTATCTTAACACATTAGCTGAAATTCACACTAAACTACTGGGAGACTTAAACTATCCACCGATAAATTGGATGACCTGCATTGTCAGTCATCTACATGCCCAGCACTTCCTTAATGCTATGAATGCTAACTCTTTTTCACAAGTAGTTAGCCATCCTATCGCATGCCCCAATATCTTTGATCTAGTCCTCATAAATATGCCCACTTCTTTCATACCTCCATATGTGTCATCATGCCTTGTTAGCCCAGAAAATAATTTTGTGACATTTTCTGTTAAAACTGGTGGGACTTCCATAGGTTTTTAAGTGTGTACTAGGGTAACAACCACAGGGCCCTTTTTAAGCCTAGCCATGCAACTGAATTTTAAACTGTTTTTCTCTCTTTCTGGTTTCAAAGGATGTAACCAACCAGTTTGAGTTTCTGATAGTCTTGGTTTATATACATATTTAATTTGCCTATGAGTATCTTACATTCATATGGAAGTACTAGATTTGCTGCCCTTGTGGACCATTTTAAACTTGGCCAGTTTCCCTTAATGAGAATCCAACCTTGCACCTCTTCTTAAGCGTTATGTTAATGCCTAACCCCCCCTTTAAATATCTCTGCTGACTTCTGCAAAGCAAACCTGCAGTTACTTGATGACTTAAATCAATTCTGTTATAATTCTTTTCTGACGGATTCCATTGCTACATATACCTCTGACTTTTATTCCCACTTTAATAGTTATATTGATAAGGCAGCCCCCATCCACACCAAATATAATGAGCAATTTAAAAGCAAACCCTTGTGGTGAAACTTCTGTATAAATAAATTATATGACAAGAGCAAGAAATGGCTCAGTTCTTATAAGATGTCTCATTTTACCCATGGAAAGAGCACACTCAGAAAGCCAAGAAAGACCTTAAGGGAGCTATTAGGAAGGCCCCAAGCTTTGTATGAATTTAAAATGGCAACTAAAATTAAACATAACTACAAGTTATTCTTTAACTATATCCGGACATTAAGAACTAACAAAGTACAATGTTCAGATCTAGTCCTCAATAGGATCATAGGCGGTTACTGTACTAACAGATCGAGGTTTTTTTTTTTTTTAAAGCTAACAATTAATGACCCAATTTTCCCAATTAACAATGCCCAAGGAGTAAAATGGCTTTGTACATGTCTATGCCTTAGAGCATCTTTCAAGCTTCTCTGTCCATAAGGGACGGAGGCAGAAAGCTAAGGGTGAATTTACAATTGCTCATTCATTGGACCAAATTACTTTTGAATAGAATTATTGAAGAGCTCTGCTTCACATGCCTAGGAAGTCTGCTCCAGAGATGGGTAATCTATGAGACAAATAACTGTCACAGACCAGGTTTAGAGCTTTAGTTTGGATAGTTCAATTGCTGTTTGTTTTTTGAAAGTGTAGAACGCAAAAAAAAAAGACAAACTAATAAAACAAAAAATACTGCCACAGAACCTTGCACCAGCAAATGAACTTCTCCGTACTCAGTGGTAAAAGCTGAACGCAAATTTATTATTGAGCGTTTTCGCCTTGCTAAAAGTAGCTTGGCTTCTTCAGAGGTAAAATAACATTAAATAATCAAGCAAGATTAAATAGTCTAAGGAAGTGATGTCACTAAGAAAACAATTAACTTTAAAAGAGAACACGCTCTTTTTTTTTTAAAAACATTTCAGCATACTTCAAGTATTCTTATTATTAATACAAAATTAAGTACTATTGATTAATAATATTGATTAATACTGAACAATCCTATCTCTGTATACACCGAAGGTTGTACAAGTCTACTACATAATTTATAAAAATATATAAAAAAACAGAACAAAAATATTAAACATAATAATAATAATAATTCATAATAAGTTGAGGTCATAAATAGTAACTCCTTAATTTTAAAACAGTTAGTATGTTGCAGTTATCATTCAGACCAGGGGAATGGAAGGCATCAGTTCTAAATTGCCATTCCAATTCTTTCAGTTCCAACAATAGTGGGAAAGGACCCCCTCTAATGGATGGAAAAATTTGATCTATTGCCATAAAGGAGAAGCTATGTCCAGGGAAATCTATTAAATGCTTTGAAAGGGCATTATTAGTGTTTTTAGTCCTCATGGCGTACAAGTGCTCATAGAGTCGATCACGTAACCTGCGGTCCGTCTTTCCAATATAGAAAGACGGACAGCAGTTGCAAAATGCAATATAGACTACTGCTTTACTTTCACAGTTCAGGGGCATTTTAATGGTATATTTTCTGTCCCTTACTGTGAAAGTTTTGCCAACCCTTATCACATTACATCTGTTACAAAAACCGCACGGGTACATCCCTAATTTCCTATTAAAACTATTACCAGAGTTGTTGCTCTGTAATAATTCCTTTAAGTTTTTGTTCCTTTTAAATACAAATTTTGGAAAGGAACCAAATTTTTTAACTAAAAAGGGATTATCCAAAATGAAGTCCCAATTTTTTTTAATAACTGAGACAATCTCTCTAGAATCAAAGCTAAATGTAGTAATGTAACTAAGGGACGGATCAAATCTTGTTCCTTCCACTGACACTTCATTCTCAGTATCTATTCTCGTTCCATATGGGGAGGTGTTTGTTAAATCTACCCCTACTGTATTTATTGACAAAATATGTGTATACAGAGATAGGATTGTTCAGTATTAATCAATATTATTAATCAATAGTACTTAATTTTGTATTAATAATAAGAATACTTGAAGTATGCTGAAATGTTTTTAAAAAAAAGAGCGTGTTCTCTTTTAAAGTTAATTGTTTTCTTAGTGACATCACTTCCTTAGACTATTTAATCTTGCTTGATTATTTAATGTTATTTTACCTCTGAAGAAGCCAAGCTACTTTTAGCAAGGCGAAAACGCTCAATAATAAATTTGCGTTCAGCTTTTACCACTGAGTACGGAGAAGTTCATTTGCTGGTGCAAGGTTCTGTGGCAGTATTTTTTGTTTTATTTGTTTTTTGAAAGTGTATCATATCCATCAGGGCTGGAGAGGAGAATGGTTTGCATATTGCATATGCTTTGAGGCATAAATCAACATTTGGTAGTCTTTAGGAGACAAGTACAGGGTCGGGGCTTTGGGCCATTCTGCATAGGACATGTTATTTGCACCCTCTATTATTTTGGTGAGGAACCTTTGTGGCCACTACAGCTGTTGCAATGCTTGGCCATGTGCATGCTGAAGGGTGCTTCATACTCTTATCAATCTTATGACGGCATAGAATAGTGGGATTGTGTTCTCCGTAATTCTGGATGCTACAGCCTTACTTATAAGTCGTACCGTATATAAGGATTCTCTCACCACCAGAGATGCATGGCGATCAAAGTCCGCGCTACTATCAACC
Organism: Protopterus annectens; assembly: GCF_019279795.1. NCBI lineage: Eukaryota > Metazoa > Chordata > Ceratodontiformes > Protopteridae > Protopterus > Protopterus annectens. The sequence continues at coordinate 144,036,890 of NC_056743.1, read as the reverse complement.
CGAGTTCCATTCTTACCACTACGTCTATACTTAGGGGGGGTGTCGTCAGTTTTGTAATTCGCAGTGGTATTGTCTTCCTAAAGGGTAAAATCGTGTACCTTTTTGCACTGAGTTTTAGGCTATGTATCTGGTGCCAGATATCTGTCTGTGTTGGACCTTCCTGAAGGGATATTTACGTTGTTGGCGGATTCAGTGATTTCACTTAGTTTGCAGCTGTCAGCAAATTTGGGCAGACAAAGGCCCTCTACATTTGCCTTGACTTCAGCTATTACCTCTACATTTGCCTTGACTTCAGCTATTACCTCTACATTTGCCTTGACTTCATCTGCATTTGCCTTGACTTCAGCTATTACCGCTACATTTGCCTTGACATCAGCTATTACCTCTACATTTGCCTTGACTTCAGCTATTACCTCTACATTTGCCTTGACTTCAGCTATTACCTCTACATTTGCCTTGACTTCAGCTATTACCTCTACATTTGCCTTGACTTCAGCTATTACCTCTACATTTGCCTTGACTTCAGCTATTACCTCTACATTTGCCTTGACTTCAGCTATTACCTCTACATTTGCCTTGACTTCAGCTATTACCTCTACTTTTGCCTTGACTTCAGCTATTATATTCCAACTACGAGAGGTTCCAGTACCGAGCCATGTGGGACACCCCTAATTACAGCCATCTTGGTGGAAGTGCATTTCACGTGTCCATCAGGTGTCATAGGGATTTATGTTTAAATGTGTGAGTTTGTCTATAATATGAGAGTGAGGCATTCTGTCAAATACCTTTGCCAGGTTGAGGTAAGCAATGTGCACTGTTTTGCCCTCATCCAAGGCTCTAGTGACCTTCTAGATCTAGAACAAGTCTGCCAGGTTTAGTAGACATGAACTGCCCTTGATGAAATTGAACTGGGAATGGACCTATGTTTGAAGATTTTCTGTGTTTATCAGGTTCATGATGATTCTTTCCGTGACTTTCCATATAAGACTAGTCAAACTTATGGTTCTTTAGTTTCTTTTGTTTTGTTTATGGTCCCCCTTTGTGTAGAGGAATGGCCATTGCAGTCCTTCATTCCCTAGTGATGAAGCCTGTCTGGAGTCTGAGAGATTATAGAGGACCTGGGAGATCTTCTTTCATGCTATTTAGAAGGCATCCTGGTATATTATCTGGACCCATTGATGCACTGTTTCTGCTTTTAAGAGTGTGGACATGCTCTTTAGTGATGGTTTCAGAAGAAATGGTAGAGGATATTTTCTGAGTGGTAACTTGGGGGTAGTAGGAGGTAAAATTGGAGGTAAATTTACTGATCAGCAAATTTTTTATGTCCTCTGTTTTGTATATGGAGTTGCTTTTACTATTACTTCATGACACCTTTAGGTGTTCCCTTTAAAGTTGTGCATGTAGCTAAAAAATGCCTTATGGTTATCCTTTACGTGGGAGGTGATTATTGCCCTGAATTTGGCTTTGGTGAACTTGAGTGGTCAATTGAGTTGCTTGTTGAGACAGATGATTTTTTTTTCTGTTAGACACTACCCTTTTTTTTGCAGATGGTTTCACAACCTATTTATACTATGGGTCCACCAAGGGGGGCTGTTGGTGGAGAGTGTCCTAAGTTTATTTTAGGTTGGTACTGCCATTTCTGTGCAGTTATTTACATGATTTTACAGGACTTATGTAATCACTTCCACATAGGCCATGGGGTTCTCTGAGTTTGTGGAGGGCATAGAATTTAGCTTTGCCATAACTTAATAAGGAGTAATTAGCCTAAGAAAAGTTCTTGAAGGTTCTGGGGTTTGCTGGGAGATCAGGCTTTATATTTATTTCAAGGATGAACACTGTGATCTGATTTGACCACCAAAGGACATTATACTGGGAGCAGGATGCAAAATTCCCTCATATTTGTGAGTACAAGATTCAGGATATTTGTGCTCCTAGTAGGTGAGCAGACTAGTTTTCCAAGGGAGATTGCATTGACAAATCCTTTAAATCTTTGAGCCTGCATGTCTGTGGTTGTGTTTTATCCCAGTTTATGCTGGAATAGTTGAAATCACCCATAAATGTGGTATGGTCATCCTGGGACAAAGATGAGGACAATCATATAGTAAGCATATGATATGACACATTACTTAGTTAGCTGGACATGGAATAGTTTAAGTGCATCATATTGTTTGACCAGTCTTGATGTGTGCTTTATTTTTATTTAGACTGATAAAACTCTACCTCTTGTCCCTTCTCTTGTAGTAGCTACTCTAAATGTGTGTAAGGTTTGATAGCCAGAGTGGCATCTACAGCTTTAAACCATGTCTCAGTAACTGCACAGATGTCAACACACTCAAGGGTGATGACTGCTTCCAAGGAGTGGAGGTTTTTGTTGAGATACCTAACACTGAGCAGTTACATGTTTCATTTACCTTGAGAAGAATTTACTATGTTGTAAGGTGTATCAGGTTGGCATTACCTAAAAAGTCACTATATGGGTAGGTAATGGTTTGGATAATATCAGAAAGCCTAGTGGGGATAGGTTCAGACCATCCCTGGAAAAGCAGCATGGTCTGCTAATGCTGTCCTTCCAAGCCTGCAAATACTGGACCCTCTTAGAATGCCACCAGTAACCAAGCCAAATGTTAGTCAGTCATATTCTGTTGACATTGTTATCCTTGGAGAGGGTAGAATGCTTTGCAGTGATAAGCTCATACCTGTCTGGCCATACCGTATGAAAGCTGCATCATGTTTGTCTTCATATACTCCAGGAGGGTATATCTGACATCATTTACACCAACATGGACTATGACAAAACCGTATTCATACTTGCAGTTCAGTCTCCTGGGTATGTGTGTGATCTGACAGATCCTTGCCCCTGCTGACAGCAACTATCGAATATACTCTGTGATACAAAGGAAATAGCTAATATTTTAGCCCAAAAATTTAGTGCAAATTTTAGTCCACCCACAGTTATAGCTATTCACATGTTCCACAGGCCCAGCCACCTCCTTAAATTACTATGCAACAAGTTCTTTCAGTACCTTCAAAAACCAAGATTACTTCATCTATGGGCACTTGCAACACACCAGGTTACCTGATTATCAATGTCCAAATACAGTCTTCTTGAACCACTACTCTTAACCTATTTTAATATAAGCATGTCCATTGATTACATTCCTGAAGCATGGAAAATCACCATTATAATGCCATTGCACAAGGGTGGCACAGCCATAGACCCTGGTAAATGTAGACCTGTTAGACTCACTAGCCTCATATGTAACACCATGGAGCTCATTAATCTAGAGCTTGACAATTTCTTAACCCTGGACCATAATCAATTTGGGTTTGTCAAAGGAAGGTACTGCCTCTTTAAACTTATTAATTTCTTTGAAAAAGTAACTGGAACAGTTTATGGTGATGATGCAATGCATACAGCATATCTAAACCTGGCCAGGGGCTTTGATACTATTCACTATGTAGGCATTATTGACAAACCTGTAAATTTTAATAAAACCCTTGTATTGGGTAGTGGATATCTAACTGGTTGTCTGCCAGAATCTGTGTGGTTTGAGTCTCAGGTGCCACATCTGAAAGCAAAAAAAGCTACCACTGATGTACTACAGGGTGTAGTTCTGGGCCATGTCAAATTTGGTGTATATTATTCATACTTTCTGGTCTGGAATCCTAACCTATGGTTAAGTTTGCAGGCAAGTATAAATTTGGTGTTATTTGATCATCACCTGACTCACAATGGCTCCGATATGGGTTAGGCCACGTGAACAATTGGTGCAAGGATAATGGTCTCAAATGAAATTTAAAAAATGTAGCAAGTTCAGTCTGGTAAACAAAGCAATCCCACTATATAGTGGATGACCCTCTCCAGTCAGACATGGGCGTAAGGGTTCTAAGCACTCTTGTTGATAAATCCCCATCCTTTGACCACCATGTGTACATAGTGGTTCAGAAAGCCTTTTATCTATAAATCTAATGTCCAAACAAGTCTTAATTCCCCTTTACTTGAATCTTACCAGCTCTGTCATTGAATATAATGTACTTTTTGGCATGCACTTGTCTAAATATGTCACATAACTTGAGGGACTTGATTCACAGCTAAAAGAATCAGTGACCCCAAAAATAATTTGCTATCAGAAGAAATGGATATCCCTTTCTCTGTACTCATTCTCTTACAGACTCTGTGGATATTTGTGTCCAGCCTTTTGAGCCATGGGAGATGTACTCTTATTTGATCTCCATTTCCTTCACAGAGCTAATGGTACCTCAAATACTCAATTAAATGAATTAAACCTTCATCAACAGAAATTAAGACATGTTGGCATGATAGATTCACAATCCAATGTATCCTTCACCTGAGGAAAAATAATCCACTACATGTCAAGTAGAGTATCATCCTTATAACCTTCAAGGTTCATAGGTTGGTACTAGGCTATCAGCCCTAGAGCCTATACAAGACTAGCCATAACAATTCCCTGGCTATTTCTTCCCACACTATTTACTTCCCTGGACCCCTGTCTAGCAGGGCATCTGACGTGATCCCTGGGGTGAATTTCCTTTCTCCCATCCAATCGTCAAGGTTCCTTTTGAAGAGGGCCAAAGAGGCACTCTACTTGACATGTATGGTCAATCTATTCCAGAGTTTGGGGAGTCTCTGGGTCAGGAACCTATCCCTCCAGCATGTTTAGTTTATTGTGATGACAAGGTTTAGATCCCTGGAGTGTGTGGCTCTGAGGGATTGGGATTTCCTTAAGTGTAGCATGTCCAACAGCTCTGGGTTTGACATGGCCTTGTATGTTAAGCAGAGATCGCCACTGAGTAGACGATATGCAACAGAGTATAGGTGGAGTTTTTTAAGGTGGTCACTGTAGAGCATCTGCTTTAGGCCTGTGATTCTTTTAGTGAGGTATTTCTGTGGCCTTTCCAGTTGTTGCAGATGTCTTGAGAGGTACATACCAAACGAGGCATTGTATTCTATAGTGGGTCTAATGAGGGATGAGTACAGTGGGACAATGACCTCCTTTTTTCTGGATGAAAATCCCTTAGTGATGAGGTGTGCCACATAGAAGGATTTCCTGACTGTTGTGGCGATGTGGTTATCGAAGGTGAGACCACTGTCCACCTGTGTCCCTAAGTCTCTTATCACACTTTCAGTGTTTAGTGTACTGCCACCTATATGGTAATTCACGGATACATGTTTTTTTCCCAAAGGGAATAACTATACATTTCTTGGCATTGAGCTTGAGCCCATGGCTCTGGCACCAAGCATCTGTTTCTGTAAGGCCCTTTTGTAGAGTATCCACATCATTTGGGGATTCAATAATGCCTCCCAGTTTGCAGTCATCTGCGAACTTTGTTAGCCAGAGTCCCTTAGTGTTGGCCTGTACGTCAGAGAAGTAGATGCCAAACAAGAGTGGTCCCAGGACTGAACCCTGAGGTACTCCACTTGTCACTTGTCTGGAGCTGGATTTGGAGTCGGCTACTTTTACAGTGTGGGTTATATCAGTAAGCCATTTAGCAACCCATTGGGTGATGTATGGATTAATGCCCAGCTTAGTAAGTTTATCTATGATTCCAGAGTGGGGCATGGTGTCAAAGGCCTTGGCAAGGTCTAGATAGGCTGTGCGGACCACCTTACCCTTGTCCATGGATCTGGAGACTGATTCGGAGAAGTCAATCAGGTTCAGGAGACAAAATCGGCCCTTCACAAATCCAAACTGGGTGGGATCCAGTGTTTGAAGGTTTCCAATGTCTTTGTTTATAAGTTCCATGATAATATGCTCCATGGCCTTTAAGATAAGGCTTGTCAGACTGATGGGATGGCAGATTCCGGGATCCAAGGTGGATCCCCCCTTGTGGATTGGGATAATTGTAGCTCTGTGCCATTCAGTGGGCACGAAACCTGAGGTGAGGCTATGATTAAACATGACACTTGGGTGAGGTGCCAGTTCATATTGTAGTTCATGTAGTACACAGCCCGGGATGTCATCTGCTCCCATGGATGCTGTATTCTTAGCTTTAGAGAGTGCATTTTTTACCTGTGTGGCTGTTATTACCAGAATTTGGCAGTCTTCTGGTATTGAGATGGGCCATTTAGGAGGTGAGAGGTGGGTGAAGTTGGCACTGAATCGATCTGCCAGGATATTGGCAATATCCTTGTGATCAGTATATTTAATGCCATTCTGTTTTAGCTCAGAGCAGATCTGAGCATTGCCATTTAGATTCTTGACATAGTTATAGAATTGCCTTGTGGTTGTCTTTGGAATCTTTGGCAATTTTATTTTCGTAAATAGCTTTGGAGGATTTTATAAGGGATCTCAGTTTCTTACGGAGGCTGGTAAGGGAGTTTTTTGCATCCTGGGATTTTTCTCTTTACTGCAACAGTTTCTTCCTTTTGTTGTAAAGTTTGTTTATGGCAGGGGACCACCAGATTGGCTTCCTTTTTTTGGATGTGAGCATCTTGGTTCTATTTGGGATAGCACGATTCATGCATGAGTGGATGTGCTCGTACAGTGCATTAGTGTAGGATTCAGCAGTTGAACATTCAGTTCCCATCTGCATGGGTGTCATGAAGTATGTCAATTCTTACTTGAGTAGCATGAAGTTGGCTTTGGAGAAGTTTTTTATGGAGGTTTCCTTACTGGGGGGGGGGATGAGATGTGGATTTTAAGAGTGATTAGCTTATGGTCAGACCTCACAAATAAGGGGGTGACCATAGGTGTGGAGTATCGATTTCACATGTTGGTAATGACCAGGTCAAGGATACTGGAGCATCTGGTAGGACTATGGATTAGTTGATCCAGGGCATTGGAATTTATGAATTCCAAGACCCGTTGGGCAAAGGTGTTGGTACATGAGTAGTTTTCCCAGTTAATGGCAGGGTAGTTAAAATCACCCAGTATTAGGGTGTTTGGTTTTATCTTAATATTTTCCAGTATGTTTAGAAAGGTGTAGTGAGAATTTTGGGGGATGGTGGGGGATCTGTAGCAAGCTACAATTTGGATTGCAGTCTTACCTAGTGTTAGTTGCACCTGGAGAATTTCAGACGCATTGTGTTGGGCAACTAGCCTGGTGGTGTGAATATCCTTGGTGAATATTGACACTTCTCCACCTTTAGTGTTTTGGTCCTGGTTTGGTGGCCGAAAAGTGTGGTAAGAGTTGTAGCCTGGTATTGCAGGGGTGCTCTTTGGAGCCTTGAACCAGGTCTCAGTTACTGCACAGATATCGATGTTCTCCATTTTTAGGAGAGCCTCGAGAGAGTGTATTTTGAGGTTTAGACTTCTAGCATTGAGTAGCATTACCTTCAGATTTTGCATGCTTGTACCTGGTGGTTTTGTCCTTTGAACTTTGCCTAAAAAAGGCACTATAGGGGTGGTAAGAGCCTTAGCCAGTAACCTGAATCCCAGGGGCGACAGGTGCAGACCATCTCTGGCAAAGCAACGTGGTCTGTCGATCATGTTGTCCCAGGCAGACAGATACTGGATCCCCTTTGAATGACACCAGAAGCTTAGCCAATTGTTGAAGTTAATCATTTTGTCCTTATATTGTAGTGTCATTCTGGGCGAAGGCAGGATGCTACTCAGGGCTAGGGTCATACCAGCCTGGGCTACATGATCTGAGAGCTTTTCCATGTTTCTTTTCATGTAGTCCATGGAGGTACATCTCAAGTCATTCACTCCAACATGGACAATGACAGAGTCATATTTGTACTTGTTTTGGAGTGACTTGAGTGCATGCGTTATGTGGCGGATCCTGGCACCCGACAGGCAGCTTACTGTAATTTTCTCCTTGTTCAACTTGGTGAGAGGGACATCACTGTGCCGGACTATAGAGTCACCTATGACTAAAGTGTTAGGTACATTGTCTTGCCTTAGAGGCTGTTGCTGTGTGGCACACTGGTGTTGTGAACTATGTGACACTTTGGTTGTGATTGGTGTTTGTTTGCGTTTAAGCTTCAGAGGTCCTTGTTGCTTGGGCAGGTTACAGTTAAGGGCCGCTGCATATGTGGATTTAGTGTTGCTATATGTGGGTGTTGGTGGTGTGGGTTTAGAAGGGCTATGTGTTGCTTGAGGTGTAGTGTGGGTGTTAACCTTCTTCTCTTGACTGTCTAGCACAATCTTGGGTGGAGAGAGCTTTGCTTCCATTTTGGCTATGTAAGTGCATCTCTCACAGGTTGTAGTGTTTGGTGGTAGGAGGAGAGGGTTGTCTGTGTACATGAGGCAATTGCTGCATTGCCCCGGTATGCCCAGATTCACCAGATGGACAGGAGAAATCACCGAAAGCTGTCCCTTGGACATGCCTGGTTTGGTGCTTTTTTTTTTTTTTTTTGCAAAGTACAGGAGCTGTTTTTCCCTTACCTTAGCAAGGTACTTTGCAATTATAGGCTGTTTAGTGCCTACTGTTAATTTCTCTTTATTAACAAGGAGAGTTGCGTTCTTGTATCAGTTTAAGGCTTCCTAGTGCTTTCCAGCAGGTATTAGAGAAAGTGCTAGTCAAAGGGATGCTTAAAGGTAAGATGAAAAAAAAATGCACACTGCCGTGTGCACTAAAGAAGTTAGATGTGAAAGTAGGTAACTTAAGTTTTACCTGTTTAAAAAGTTAAGGTTTAGTGGAGAGTTACTATTTTTAAAACAGCAAGATGAATTGAAAGGGGTGGTCACTTTTGTATTCTGGTACTATGGAATAGAGTAGGATGGCCAATAAATTTAAATAGTTGAAGGAGTGGGATTTCAAAAATGATGATTTTGTGATTACTCTCACAAGCCAGTGAAAGTAGAGAGGAAATGAGATATATGGTCAGATTAACATAAGAGGCAGGTAACTAGAAAGAGTGTGGTATTTAAAAGACAACTGTAACTGGGTGGGAGGGCAGAAAAGAAATTCTGCCTGCCTCAGAAGAAGGCAGAAGAAGCTGTGGTCTCTCTTGAAGTTTTAATATGCTGTTAAACCAGAATGCAAGTAAAACACAAGGCAAAGTGTAGCAGAGTCTGGATGAGCCTTTCTGGTAAAGCTCTGAAATGTTTTATTTTACCCCTTAAATAGAAGGTTTAGTTCCTAACTCCACCCCCTCAGTTAACAAATGATTAACCTTAAGTGACCTCTTCTATCTTATGAATGAGTCCTTAATTGATCAGTTCTAATTTCTGCCTGACTCAGTTCTAATTTCTGCCTGACTCAGAAGAGAGAGAGCTGTGGTCTCTCTTGAAGTTTTAATATGCTGTTAAAGCAGAATGCAAGTAAAATGCAAGGTAAAGAAAACAAACCACAGTATTCAAAATATAGAAAGGCAATAAAGTAATACAAAATACAAAAAATAAAAGCAAACTAACCTTTCCTTCACAGCAAAGTGTAGCAGAGTCTGGATGAGCCTTTCTGGTAAAAGCCTAGATAGTTAGATAGGCGGCCCCAAATTTTGCCCCAGTCTGTCTTGTCCCCTTCAAGATAGAGGAACATTTGAATACTTTTTTTTTGGCTAAGCCTGAAATGGTCTGCAGGCTGATTGCGATTGCAAAATGTATATAATATCCCAGTGGAATGTGCCCGTTCATATCCCAGTGGAATGTGCCCCTTAGGAGAAGGTGCACCACCTATGTGAAGCTGCCATGATGATGATATCATCATCATCATCAGTTTGTTCTTTGACAGATACTGTCCTTCCAACAAACCATATTGACCATAAGTGACCTTTAGTCTTCTGCCGCCTAAAAATAATGCCCACATTCTATACACTAATTCCTTACCAAAATGAAAAGCACGAGCGGCATTATCCCCTTACTGCTATAACCTGCTGTTACTAGAAACAAATTTTACCTCCCCAGCAGGCAATATAATTAGCTGCCCATGGTAATGCCCTCGTGCTTTCATGTACTAGATGCTTTTGTATCCCTCCCCAGAAAAGGTAGCCACCTTCTAGACATCTCTGATGCATGATGTAGAGGAAGAGAAAGAAAACAGAAACAATGACTACACATGGAATTTCTCCATGTTGTTGTTCATGTGCCCCCCCCCAAATACATGCATGCTAAATAACCATATCAAGGTGTCATTACTCAATTGCCATCTGGCAATAATACAACACACCCCAACCAAAAAAAGGCATCATTTTTCAATTCACATTTCTGATATGAAAGTCTGTCCTGAAGAAACTGAAAGGGGATGGTAGCATCAGTAATACATATGAATTAATTGTTCATAGACTCAGACTTGTCCATAGACTAGCCAGAAAACAGTACCACCATATGCCCTGTCTCTCCAGCTCCCATCAAAAAATAGTAACCATTATGTATTCTTTATAGATCTCAGACACCGTACACTATTTCTCCAGTACCATAACACAGAAATGAATCCTTTTAATGGAACACATCCTTCACTTTCCCCATAGATTGCCATCTTAGACATCCATCTTCAGTAATCACTGACTCTGTGCTTTAAATTGAGCCATGTCTCTGTTTTTAAAAGTGGGGTGTCACATGCTTGGTTTATTCCAAAAGGCGCTAAAGCAGCACTTAAACCCTTCCCACACGGTATATCTTGGCACTAAGTTTTCTCAATGGAATCCCAGTCTCTCTCTTGCTTATGCAGGTCCTCTCACTCTATGGAGCCATTCCAGCACTTTGTAGTGAAGTAAACAAAGGGTCTGTCTACCCAAAATAAGTTACAAAGCATTTTATAAAACATTTTCCCAAGGCCCATACCACTAACTTTGAGATCATGTGCCAAACCTTGTTTGTTTTCTTCCTTTCATCTCGATGACTCCACTGTAGCTGGAGATCCAGCCAACCAGAGTGCTCAGACAAAAAGATTAAATCTAACTGAAAGCACTAAGAACCTGCAGGTATTGACTGAATTCTATAAGAGGGGGGAAAATCACAACTACAGTTCTTTTTATTGTGTTCTTTAACAAAGGAGATTACAAACCAGAGCTGAGCTTAAACGGAGACTTGAACCAACCTTGGCTCACCCGCCTTAATAAAGAACACAGTGCTGATTGCTACTTTCCATACGAAATCACTGTTGGTATGAATTTTAAGTGTGGGCAGAAGTGATTGCCCATTTGGGCTTTTTTCCCCTTCTTTGAGTTGGCACAACTGTGGAGATAGTATAAATAAATACAGGGAGTGCATGAGAGACTTGTCCCCCACATCACAGTATGCAGATGGCTTGCCAGCTACAAAATAATCTGAAGCTAATCTTTTTCACTCTTCTGGGCCCCAAGCATTTATTTTTTTTTGTATACTGATGGTTGGGATTTTGCCTCTTTTTTTCATAGTAGAGTACTTTGAGTCTGAAAAAAATAAATTTTCTAATCAATTTAATAAGTACAAAGATATATCTAACTATCTATCTATCTATATATATATATATATATATATATATGTATATATATATATATATATATATATATATATTCATCTCTCTCTCTCTCTCTCTCTCTATATATATATATATATATATATATATGGATATATATATATATGGATCCCTATCACATGATAGACTGAGACCGTAAGACTGAAATTTCAAAATACTGAAAAATCACTTGACTGAACCCATAATACTGAAATCTTACAATGCTAAATTTCAGTGTACTGAATTGTAAAGTGGATGATATAAAACCAGAATTGTTGGGGAGCTACGCCCCCCACACACCCCCTAACTATATATACTAACTCCAGGAGCGCGCTAAAGTGGGGGAAAAGGACATTATACATTTCCCCACTGTAGTGATATATATAGTTAGGGGGTTTGGGGGTGTAGCCCGCCACCTCTTCTGGTTTTATATTATCCACTTTACAATTTAGTATGTTGAAATATTTAGCATTGTAAGATTTCAGTATTATAGGCTTCAGTCAAGTGATTTTTCAGTATTTTGAAATTTCAGTCTTATGGTCTCAGTCAAATGAAATTTCTATCATCTGACAGGGATCCATATATATATATATATATATATATATATATATATATATATATATATATGGATTCACTTTACAACCTCGAAATGCTGAAATATCGAATTTCAGTATCTCGAGACTATAAAACCGAATCCACAAAACACCGACAAACAAAAACCGTGAAACCACATAACCGAAAACACCGCACACACTATACTTAACATACAGCACAACACCCACATCACAACATAAACAAAAAAACAACACACATACACAACTCACACACACATAAGCACCCCTGCACCCCCCATTTGGGGGGCTGTGCCCACCACACCCCCCTACTTATATATAATAACTCCGAGATCGCACAAACACAACACAAAAGCTCACTCACGCACATTCTCGAATCCCTCACACACACTCTAACTCCCACTCAAAACTCTTACAAAACACTCATTTACCTGACATAACACCTACATCCACACACGGCACCGGACATTACGTAACGTAACTTCATAACCGCGAATTCGACATATTTTCGAGATATATTCAAATTCGCGATTATGAACGTTCGCTATTTGTAACATTCGACTTTATAGCTTCGAGATACTGAAATTTCAGTATTTCGATGTTATAAAGTGAACCCATATATATATATATATATATATATATATATATATATATATATAAAACATTTTTTTTATATAGATGTGTATATATAGACGTGTGTGTGTGCAAATTAAACATTTTTAAATTAAGTTACTGGCCTGTAAGCATAAGGCAGGTGCAGTGGAAATAGGTGGAGTAATTATTCTGAAATATATATATATATATATATATATATATATATATATATAATATGTGTGTGTTTGTATATGTGTGTGTCTTTCAAGTCCAGTATTACTGGCTATTTTAAGGGAAGTAAGAACAACTGGGAAGACTTATTAATAAGACCTACTAGCCAGCTGAAGTAATTGTAGTTCAGATATGAATAAATAATACTAAGGAGTGTAATATATATTTCAATATTTGTAATGTGTCATACAGATGGAAGGCAGGACAGTTACTGTATGTGTATAACTTTAAGAGTACTGTAATACATACCATATGATTCCTTTACTTTGTTAATCAGCTGGGGGGAAAATCCTTGCTAGAACAACAAATCATTTTTATCAAACATATTTTTTTTGTTGTAGAAAATACATTTTATACATTATGCCATAATTATATAGTGGAATAAACACAGATAGTGCAGACATCCTAAAGGCTAATGTTTGTTGAAGATTGTATCCAACAGAAAATAAAGAACTAGATCTACAGAAGTTGACATCTGCATTGAAGAGTATTTCATGGAATATCTGTCTGTAGGTATCTGCAGCATGCAGTTGCTGTGGCAACAAGGTGTCACTAAGGATCTGAGACCTGAGTGCCATATTTTCAGACAGGTGTTCTACTAAGCTAATTCTCCATCAGTGCAGACTTGCACATTTTTCAAGGAGCCACTTCAGGGGTAACTATGGGGGATTCTGATGCTTCAGTGACTAGCTGCTGTTTGTTTTGTATAATGAGTTGTAATAATGTAAAATCTTCAGTCTCCCACATTATCGGTGACAGGTTACTGTGTAATGAAGATTTATTCTCTCATTGATACTACCCACTGCATCTACAATATTACACAGTGCAAACATAGACACTTGCATACAGGAGATTTTTTTTGAATTTTCACTGAGAGTTGGTGGGCAAATTCACACCTATTTTTCATGGCAGTTCCATTTCTACTACGATGGGAATACAAGTTCCCAGTGTTGTCATTTCTTTGAGAAAACAAAAAACAAATGAAAACAATGAAAAATTAAAGATAAACTCTCTTATTTGTGATTGTTTCAGACACAGTGTTTTATTTAGTTTTCAGGCTGATCAGAATCACAAAGCAGAAAAAGCTGTACGTGGATAGCTTTATCACAGTTTACTTTTACATGGCATAAAATTTGTTGGATACTAGTCCACGTGATGTATATTCAGGAACCCTTATATACTAAAGGTAGTGACTCCCTTAAGGTTATGCACATAGAGAAACTGTCTTGTCTTTCAGTGAAGTGATGTTCAGTATTGTGGTTTGAATGATCTCCATATTGCTTCCTGTGTGCGTTATGCAAACTTCTTTGTGAATCTTCCTGCACGTCCATAGTACTAAACATGAAGGTAAAAAATGGCCTTCCTCCCACCTTAATCCTAAATCTTAAGGCAGCTATAATGTGGCCTTGGCTTTAATGGTTAGATTAGAGTTGGGGTGCCACTCTGTAGACAGTTGCTTAGAATAGTTTTCAAATGGCTATACATAAAAATGCAACAGGTCTTGTTAATGTTTCATTTGACTGGATTTTTATTGAAGTGTTTCCTCATTAATGCTGTACATTTAAAAAATAAACCAAGAAAAAATATACCGCAACCGGATTTCATAACAGTGAGTCCAAGTAACCAATGGGTAGCAATAACTTTCTCTATTTTTTAAAATCACTAACCAGGAATGAACTTATCTACCATTTGCAGTCATGCACTATTTCCAGGAATTTTGAGTATTTATTATATGAGGAAAAACAAAATACACAGAATTACTTTTTGCATAACTCTCTTTGTGACTTGTCTGCAGTACACTGAATTATTATGAAATCATAAAAAAAAGCTTGGAGCAGCTAAGAGATTTCAGTACTACCAACCACCAGAGAATGCTTCAGTCTATAGCATTACTTTGAATCTAAGATTTGCTACTATGATTTCTGGTAAGGCAAGGAAACAGAGGAGCACATGGTAATAAAATGAATATGAAACTGAAATCCAGGGTAATTTTCCCCATATATCATCCTGTGCGAATAAGCTTTGTAGAAACTATGACTGCCTACTATCTGTAGGTGAAATAAGAAAACATAGCCATGAAAATATTGAGTTCTGTAACTGATGGCACCTTTAAATGTTTTGTATTATTGTGAGATTTTATACCTTCAGAATGAATTATCTTTTTAATATAATTTGTACATGTACGTGTGAATGTGTGTATATGCACACGTGTGTATATATATATATATATATATATATATATATATGTGTGTGTGTATTTATATATATATATGTGTGTGTGTGTGTATATATATATATATATATGTTTATATATATGTATGTATATATATAATACATACACTTGTGTACATCAGGAAAAAAATAACACAAGACCAAAGTAGACTAATCTGAGTTAAATCACATCATATCTGCTTTTCAGGACATCACAGCTGTGTTATGTGTACTGCTCCTGTTAAAGAGGATCGAACATGCTTGCTCAGCATACAAACCGCACAGTGGGGTCTGTCTGCCATGAGCAAGAGATTGAAAGAGTCAGCAGGACTGCTTTTGAGCTCATCTTTTCTCAGCTGGTTAATCAGCCATTTGGGAAAAGTATTGACCTTGCTGAGCTGGCAGACAAACTGTGTAGGAGTGTCTGGTGTCAAACTGGGATGAACTTAATGAAGAGAACCGACTTTCAAATTGTCAGGACTCTGTTGGAAAGAAATCTCGTTGGGGTGAATATTAGACTTTCCTGATTACTTACATAATATGCCACCGATTAATCAATATGCACACTGTTCTAGCAAGTTGCAGGATGAATGTTTCTTCTCTGGATATTTTTCAAGTACCAATACAGGAGGGAAGAGGTCATGGTTGCAGAGTTTTGCGCCGGTGTTTTGTTTTGCAAACTTGTTGAAAAAAAAAAAACAAAACAAAAAGAAAATTGTAAACGTCCTGTTGATGATTTCTACAATAAAGGTCCAGAGCTCTTGGGTAGAAGAGGAGAGTAAAATGAAATGGCGGTAGAAGTTATACACACGAGGCAGAAATAATATATGAGAAAAATGGGATTGGTAGATGAAGGCTTAGTGTTAAGCACACAGCTTGATGCTGAGATGCATGCATCTGCAGCATTGTCCAAATATAATGCAAATATGGCACCTGATGCTTTTGCTGTGCACCATTTATTGCTATGATATAGCTACCAGTCCACTTACCGTATGTTCTCTGTCAGTACCTAGACTAGAACCTTGCTCCATTATTACACACTTTAATTTGTATCAGTAACATAAAAGTAAAAATAAACTCAGCTCTGCATGGCTGTGCGAAAATGTTTTATTACCATCCGAGAAAGGAGATATTTAAAAACATCCTGCAACCTCAGAATACTGACTACCTGTACTTGCCAATTTGCATATCATCTTCAAATTAATATGCCACTTTATCTGTGTTTTCCCAAGGACTTCACTTACAGGCATGCAAACTGTTCACCAGTACAGCACTGTATTGACCTTCGTTTACTCATTTTCACACACAAAAGCTTGTATGACAACACACAAATCGTTTTAAAATCCTGAGTAAATACAAAAAAAGAATTCATTACCATTTTCATCCAGGTTCAAATAATGCAATAGTCTTTAATAAATTTAAAATAGCATAAACAAAACTGATGATGCTTTCTCTTACATGACACGTAAACGTTGGGATTCACTTCCTGACAGCAATTGAAATGGTCATTCAACAAAAGACTTGCGGAAAAAAAAAAAGAAAAAAACCTGAAGTACTGTAATACAAACAGAAGCAAACCAGATGATTGTGCTTTATCATTGTTAGACCATAAGCATATGTAACAATGATTTCCTACCTATCCTTCTGTATTCCTAAATAAAACTGTAAGCCAAAGTAAAATCTTCCTTTATTGTACATCGTTCATCTTGCAGTACAGATATTATAATTCTCATTTTATATTCCCTGACAATGTCCTAACATCAGTTTAGTTTGCCATAAAATGTTTATCAATTTGTATACAACTTTGCTTTAATTAATTTCAGCTACTTTTACGGTGTTAAATAATCTGCCAGTACAAATGCATATAACAAAGTTTAGAGAATGGGCAACTTGTACATCTGCACCTTGACTGGAGGGCAAACGTTCCCCAGCAGAATGTTAATGTACAGGTAATGCCTGCTGAAAAACAAGTCCACCACTCATGGCAGCATATTAAGCTTACCATGGAGCTTGGACTGAAAGTAACCTAAAGACTGCCATTAGTTTACACTCGCTAAGCAACAATTTTGCTGTTTGACGAGTGTAAAATAAATAAATAAAAAGAAAACTAAAAAATAGATGGTGTGTGGTTTTCTGCATATGTGTGTATGCATGCATAGCAGTGAGTGGGAGGTCAAGCAAGCTATTATTTTACACTTGCTAAACAATGCTTTTGCTATTTAGCAAATGTAATAGCAAAAGAAACATAATACATTTTGTGTGTATGCATGCTTGTGTGCATGAGAGTAGTGTGTGTGTGTGTGTGTGTGTGTGTGTGTGTGTGTGTGTGTGTGTGTGTGTGTGTGTGTGTGAAGAGCAAGAGTGATCAAGCAGTGGCAACTGCAGCAGTTAAGAGGTTTGTATACCTCTTCGCTAAAGATATCTGAATAAAGCCTAAAATAAAGCAAACACAAAAATAGGAACATATTTTAAATATTCCTCATAAAATTACAAAGTTGCTTGAATAACAGGATTTGCGTTTTCTGAAGGAAATAGTCTGAAACTCAAATGTATGTCATTATTTATTGACTTCAATCCCCAAAGTCTATGGTGTTGAGCCTCATAACACCCCTGGGTGGGTGTTATTTACATAGTAACACTCACCCTCTTGGGCATTATTCCTTGGTTGTAATTGCACTTTACTGTATTCCATTCATTTTTTGTTTCAGTTCAAGATTTCTACATTTTGTATTTGTAGCACTATGGATGAAATGGGCCCATAACTGGTCAGTGTGTTACCTCATTGACAAACTTAAGTAAATATGTTTCACTTGTTACTGTAATGTGCATCATAGTCAAAGCAGGAAGGAGTACCTGCAATACTCATTGTTTATGTGAGATAAAGCAAAAGACGAGTAGTAAGATGAATTTGTGCAGTGAACTGAGAAAGTAAGTGGAAAGCAGATGGTTTGGATTGAATAGAACTTCAGAAGTGAAGACAGTGGTGTGAGTTCAGACTGAGCTACTGGAGGATTTTGTATACTTGGCATTTCACCATTTATGTCGCAGTGGAGACATTATTTTTGTGGGTGAGTGGCTTCAGCTAACCTACCAGATTTTAGCTATCTTCATACAATAATAGTGGCTGATGACAGTCTACTTATTAAGACCTCAAGCAAATCAGCTAACTTTATTTTGCTTCATGGTTGATCACCAATGCCCAGTGAAGCTTATTTAACAATATTTTAGTTTGGAGTGTATTTTCAGGGCAAGAAATTAAATTCAAGGGTAATGATCTGCCAATCTGCCTGCTGTAAGTCTTCACATTCTGAATGTGTTTCCTTCATCTGACTAATCTTCTTCTTCTTCTTCTTTCGGCTTTTTCCCGGTTAGGGGTTGCCACAGCGGATCACCTTGTCCGCACATTGATTGGCAGTGGTTGCCAGCCCGGCACCCAACCTTCCACAGAAGGCACACTCACACGCACAACTAGGGCCAATTTAGAGTGTCCAATCCACCTGCAGCATGTCTTTGGGATGTGGGAGGCACCGGAGGAAACCCACGTGACCACAGGGAGGACATGCAGACTCAAGACAGAAGGCACCAGAACCTCTTGCTGTGAGGCGGCAATGCTAACCACTGCACCACCGTGGCCGCCCCTTCATCTGACTAATCTAATCTAGCGAAATTGAAAACCTTGCACTGTATGACACTTGGATAGCCCAGTCCAGCTTGAATTCCTAAAAAAAATCATTGAGTACTGATGAATAACCCAGTCAAAAAAAAAAACTGTTAATAGCTTTATCAAGAATAAGCTTTTGCCCAGTATTTATGAAAAATAGTTTTTCTCCTGCACATGATTTTCACAAAATCTTTAAAAAGTTTCTGTGCATTGCTCACTCTTCTCCCTTATTTAGAATCATTTAAAAAATGCATTTATTCTTTCATTCTTTTCTAACCGTTTCTAATACACAATAAAATTCAGTCTAATCTCATTCTCACAGTTGTTTCAGTCCTAACTATTTCACCTATTGCCTTGTTTAATGATGTAGGATATAAGGTAATTTTGACCATGAGCACACAAAAAACTTTTGGCCGTCTCTAAAGTATTTGATATAATTGTGTAAACATGCCTCTAAATGAAACTTGGTGAAGATAACTGTCCTTGGAAAGACTTGGTAATAAACATGGCCAGTGGAAGTGATGGAATTCCAGCTGAATAGTTTAAAATCCTGATAGATAATTTTGTTATAGTACTGCATGGAATTTTCCAGTAGCTACTGAACTGGAAAAGGTAAATTTTAATTCTAGTTCCAAAAAATATCTAGAGTTCTAAAATTATTGAGCAATTGTACCTGTTCTGCATTCTTGCAATGTAATGCTTAACCTATTCAAATCTATACTCCATCAGTATGTGGACCACAAGCTGCCAGATATACAAGCTGGTTTTACAATAGACACCTTCCCCACAGATCAAGTTACCAACATTTAATGGATAAAACAAAAAGGAAGGGAAGGTTCAGAAAAAAAATATTTTTTACTGCTTTAATGAATACTAAGTAGCCTTTGGCTGTGTGAATGATAACAGTCAGTTACAAGTTTTTATAAACTGGAGATACCGAGTTGATTTATTTGACACCTGCAGAGTCTCTAGGCAGAACATAAACCAACAGATAGAACTGGAATGGAATTACTGATTGAAGACTGGGAAAGAAAGGTCATAAGGCTATTTGTCACCCTACTTTTTTAATTTATATGCTGATAATTATATATATATATATATATATATACATACATACATCCACACATCCACACACACATATGGGAGCCCTAATAGTCATCAGTGCTTTATTGTGTTGAATGCGAAAGCCAATATGACTGATAGGAAATCATATCATTATTGGCAGAATATTTATTATAACTAGTATTTTACCTGACTTGGACACATCCATGCAGCGCTCCATGAGGTCTCTCTGTACCTATCAAAGGGGTGGAGCACCTAAAATTATTCATGTCACATGGGCAACCTCAAAGTGACACCCCTATGTAGGACTAGAGATTTAGCAGCCTAGGTCACAATGTCTTGTGACACCTGTGAGGTGGCCTACCATCAGTGTGCCGTGACCACCTTTGTAAAAGTAAAAACTGTGCACCTTGCAGTTAAGTTACTGGTGACTTGGACATTATCGTAGGAGGCTGTAGGTTTTAGGGTTTTATGAGAATAAGCTTGCAACGCTGTAATTTATATAGGAGGCGTATGCATTACTGTCTTTACTACTTTCATACATTGGTTTTGTGTTGGATGCTGTGTAGTGTAACAGTGTCGTTTTCTGAAATGGGTAGGTAGTGGACGACATCCCTGTAAGTTGAATAAATATCTGTATCTCTTACAAATGGTGGCAGTGTTAACCAAGAATGCACTGTTACTGATAACCAAGGGGCACTTGTACTCAATCATGGTGTTGCATGCAAGGATGTTGGTAAAAGTAGTGAGAACAGATTAAGAACTCAAGATTCAGAGAGAGACCAGGGGCTCAGTAGCCCCAGATGGACTGAGTGATATTAGATGATGGTGATGGCTGAAAGGGGTTAGCTAGATTTGATAGGGTAGGAGATGGTAAATATCTTGGGCAAGGTGTTAAGGTGAGTAATAGGACACACTTCAATTACAAAATAGAAAGGCAAGAGCCAGTAAGGAGTTCTACATAAAAGAAACATTGCTAAGATTTGTTGTGAAGTGTTAACAGGGAAAAGGTTTGACTAAATAGATTGGACTAAGCTAATTAAATTAATTAAAAGTTTCAAAGAAGGATAACAATCAGTGGGGATAATAGGGCTCTGGATTAGAGCGAAAATACTGAGTTAATTTCAGATTGATTTCAAAGTAGAATCACAAGAAATGGTGATAATAGGGCCTTGTGAGTAGGCATGAAAAAAGAGCCAAAGCAAGATAAAGTTCAAATGTATAAATGATATTTACAGTAGCAGTGGAGGACAGCAAGAACCCTTGGTTTACAGTGTCATGGGGTAAAAATAAATGGGTATAAACACTAAACAGGAGCAAGCAGTGTGGTGCTGGGTAGGTTAGTGCTATGTGGACAGCCCAGCAATTAGCAACAAAAGTAGTATTGCCAATGGGGGTAGTGACCAGCAGTAATAAACCTTATATAACAGTGATTAGTGGTGAAAAAGTATTAAGACAAGGACTACATAGCTGATACAGAGCTTGACTCTGGACATGGTTGAAAGATGGCAGGAATACATTGAATGTGGTGAGCATGTCCTTTTTCTGAGGAAGTAGTACTAGTCCCAAATGGTAGCATTAGTTCCATTTTCAAAAGATGTAGTTAGTGCAGTAACAAAATGGTTCCACTGTGACAAATCTGAGGGGGGTGCATAAGATATGGCTGTAAATACAGAAGGAGATGGATATTTTCAGCATTTCATGTCTAACACACTTAGACTATGCTGCATGGAAGGCTTGCATAGTACTTCTGGATTGTTACACTGGGACAATACTCCCTGTTTTCAAAAGGGGGGCAGGAGCGTGTAGCCCAGATATAGAGGAATCATACTTCTCTGCCTCCACAGAAACGCTTATACCATTTTGTTGGAAAAAAATATTTTATCATTCAAGTGTCTGCAATATGCAGCTTGTCCTGGTTAAGGAACAATAGAGCCATATGTTGTCTTTGTACAGATACTGGATGAGTTAAGAGAGTCTGCCAGTGGTGTCTAAATGATTTCTGGGCCAGGAGTAGACATGAGCATGCACCCTGGAATGTCTTGTATGAAATTCTGCTATAGTTTGGAGTCCATGAGTCACTAATTCATGCCATATGGAATTTGTATTTAAGGAGTGAAAGCTATGTAAGCATTCTCAATGTTGAGCTGAATTCATTTTTAAGGTGAGCATAGGACTCTGGCAAGGGCTTGACTTATCTCCTATTTGTGATTTTCATGGACAGAATATCATGATTCTTTGAAGCACTGGAGTGCATGTGGTATGAAGATGACTTGGCATCAGAAATTTTGCAAATTAATGAGCTGTTCCCGCTCACCTAATGTGACTGTGATATTCTCCACTTTAAGTGACTGCAGAGTGTGCAGCATCTGGGATGGACAGCAATGTCTCCAAATTAGCAGTCATAGTTAATAGCTGACTATTAGGTTATTGACACAAGAGTCATTTTAAGCCTAACCAAGCTAACCCCTAATTTACCAAATTACTGCTGATGTGTAAGTAGCCCACCAAAATTTGTAATTATAAACTTGTACATTTCAAGAATTCACAGACTTCCCCAGCCCATTAGGAACATAGGTGCAAATTCAGAGGTAAATTTGTGATTTCCCATCCATTGGTCCAAGTTATATTTAAATAAGGTTAGGAATGAGCTTTGCTTAACATGGATTGGAATCCTGCTCCAGGGAAGGGGTACTGTTTGAGACATATGCCTGCCCAGAAGGCATGTATTTTTTATGTCACAGATAAGGTGAAGATCCTTAGAATGGGTATTTCTGATGCTGTTGGTTTGGCAGATGTGCAACAAATCCATCATTGTGGATCACTGTATGTCTTGTAGGCTAGGCATAGAGCACTGCTCAGTAGTTTGTAAGAGATTGAGTACAGGCATAGGGCTTCGAGAGGGCCTTCGTAGGACTTGTTTACTCCCTGTAGTCTTTTTGTGAGAAACCTCTGTGGTTTCTCAAGCTGTTTCAAGTGCCTAGTTCGTATATGTTAACGGGTGTATTGTACTCTATGATTTGAATGACAAAAGCTGCGTACAGTGGAACAAAGATGTATTCGAACCTGAATTCCGTGCCCTTCCTTATAAGTTGTTGAGCATGGAGTGATTTTCTCACAAAAGTAGACACATGTTGATCAAAGCTCAGGTTACTTTCAACAGGCATTCTCAGATCCCCGACCAATAGGTCTGCTTTTAGTGATGTATTATCATTGTGGTAATTTGCAGAGGTGGCAGTCTTTCCAAAAAGTAATAAGCTTTTTTTTTACATTGCATTTTAGTCCATGGCAATAACACCACCTGTTTGTCTACTTTCTGAAAAAGACGATGGGCTAAAACAGCTGTGTGGCTTGGTGGGTTGATACACAGCTCTGCAGGTACCTTCTGCAGAAAGAGCTTTGACTTAGGTGGTAGAATTTCAGTATCTATGGGATTTGTTTGTGAAAGTAAAGGATCTGCAAACTGACTGTTGTCTTTGTGTAGTAAAAGCAGTACTGCTGGCGTCATAATGCGGTGTGGTGGTGAAACACACTGAGCCATATGACAAAGCTCCTCTTCTGGATGTTCATCGTGCATACAGCTGCAGTCATAACAGATGGGTTTTCCTGCCGTCAGGCGGGTCCTCGGTCGGCCGAATTCCAAAGTCTAGGTCCGGTGTCGGATGTCGTTGCTTCTTCCCTGATGTCAGTGTGACAGGGGTATAAAAGAACCAGCTGACGCCATTTTCTTCAGTCTTTCTTGCCACGCGGTGCCCGAAGCAGAAGCAGTTCGCAAGTGCCGGTCAGCCAGCTCCTGAGATTACGAATATTTTTCAACCGAAGTCTTCTTGAAAGCTAAGTACCCCGTTGGGGAAACTTTTCTTGCCTCAGACCGATGTCAGACAAAGTTAATAACTGCATTTCTTGTGGGAAGCAAATACCGCATAAGGATTTTCATTCCCTCTGCATTCCTTGCCTAGGCCCAGACCACGACGTCTCGGCCTGTCGTTTTTGTGCTACATCCAACAGACACACTATTAAGCGTCGGGCGGAGTTCGCCCAACACTATTTTGGCAAAAAGTTTAATTACATTATGTCGTCGGATACCCCGACTCCAGTTATAAGTAAAAGGCGCAAAGATAAGGACCAACATACGAGGTCCGCAACTTCTACCGACACCATGCCAAAACCGACTACAGGTGCTCCGGTTCTCAGTGAGGTGCCTACGCAGCCCCTGAATACCGACGACACTTCATTGCTGGTGTCTTCTGTACCCGAGGTCGCAGGCTCTTTGGCCCATACCCCCCGACTACAGATACCGAAACCACTATTGGCGGTGAAACTCAGAGTTTAGATAGATCTGCCACCTCTCAAGGTGTCTACAGGCCTTCCTCTTCTTTTTCCATCAAGGCTTTCACTAAGTCTAAATCAGCCATGCATACTAAAAAACAAGCTCCACAGGGCCCTTCTCAAGGCCCCATGCCTAAAAAGCAGATGCTCAAAATGGCTGAGGATTTGATTACTCTTATTAGGGGTTCTCAGCCCCCCCCCGGACAGAAGACCTAGAGTGGAGGAAGAATCGCCCTCCTCGGACCAGGCCTCCATTATTTCAGAACATTCTGAAGACCAGGAGCATTCTTACTCCCCTTTTGAAGACTCTGATGCAGAGGAGTCCATTCCCTCGGTCTCCCCCCCTGAGGATTACTCTTTTGGGGAAACCTTACATACCTTGAGGGAACACTTCCACTGGGAAGGCCAAGAGTACTCAGACTCCAAGAAAAGGCTTAGGGATTTCCTCTTACTCCCTCAGCACAGGCCTCTGGCTATACCTCCTGTCTTAGACATTCTTGATGACGTGTATTCAGAGGCCTGCCTTAACCCAGATTCTTTACCTCCAGCTCCAGTCAAGCCTGACAGGTATTACCGGGTTCCTGACTCACACCAATTCCTATACAAAAGCCATGCGGCTGATCCAGAAGCTATATCACAGGGTCCCAAGGGGATTAAGGCCTCCACTGCTAAAAATCCATTACCTTCAGAGAGAGATTCCAGAGCTTTAGAGAGGTGGGGGAAAAAGGTTTACACCTCGGCCACCTTAACCATGAGGGCATTAAACTGTCAGTTCCATATGTTAAAGTACCAACAATTTCTGTTATCACAGCTGAGAAACAAAATGTCACAACCTGAACAACCAGACTTGAAGGAGTTGCAGGATTTGATACATAGTGCAGAACAAGTGGGTAAACATACCTTGCAATGTGGTTTTGATGCTTTAGAGACCTCATGTAGAGCTGCTGTTACAGGATCAGTCATACGTAGGCATGCCTGGCTCAAAGAGCAAACCTTACCAGATCATGTCAAAGCTAAATTGCTAGATGCCCCTCTGCAAAAAGATGTATTGTTTGTTGTTAAAGCTGAGGAGGTATTAAAGAAAATGGAGGAGAAGGCAAAATCAATGCAAACAGTAAAAGATTTCCTACAGGTACAACCTCCACGTTTCAGTAGAAATTCTCCTTCTAAAAATTGGTCCTTTCCAGCCACGGACAGACCCCAAAGAGGTAGATACAGGTGCCTGAGGGGCAGAGGGCAATCTCAAGGATCATTTAGAGGCAGACAATGGCAAGCACCCACACAAAGAGGTGGTGAGGATAGTTCACAGCCATTCAGAAAGCAGAACCAATGACTTTCCCTTTTGCATGCCAAGCAAGGCTCAAATGGCAGCACCTTTAGGTGGAAAACTGGCATTATTTTCGAAAAATTGGCATATTGTCACAAAAGACAAATGGATCCTAGACATTATAGACAGAGGCTACAGATTTCACTTTCACACCCTTCCAAAAATGAGAGGCATGCCAAACCTGCCACACAATCAAGGGGCAGAGGCACAGAAAGAAATTTCAGATCTCATGGACATGAAAGCTATTCAAGAGGTACCTGTACAAGAACAGGGTCAAGGTTTTTATTCCAGACTATTCCTGGTACCAAGGAAGGGAAAAGATTGGAGACCTATTTTGGACCTATCCATCCTAAACAATTTTTTACTCGTGCCAAAATTCAAGATGCTCACATTACAGCAGCTTCTTCCCATGCTGGGCAAGGAGTCTTGGCTGGTAACATTGGACCTCAAGGAGGCATACCTGCATGTCCCAATCAGACAAGATTGCAGAAGATACCTCAGATTTCTTGCAGGTTCAACCCATTGTCAATTCTCTGCATTGCCCTTTGGCTTATCTACTGTGCCCAGAGTGTTCACGAAATGCCTGGCATCAGTAATTGCCTACTGCAGACTTCAAGGGATACAAATATACCCTTATTTGGACGACTGCCTGATCCAAGCAGACAGCAAGCACATACTTATGAAACATCTGGCGTTTGTAATAATGTTGCTGAATTCTCTGGGATACACAGTCAACAAAAAGAAATCAAGGCTAATACCCTCTCAAACAATAATCTTCCTGGGTGCCAGCTTGGATACAAACACCCAGATGGCCTACCTCACGCCAGAGAAACAAGGGCAACTAACTCAATACTTCAGAAAACTGGCAACTTTCACCAGGCTGACTGCAAGGAAAATCCTGCAGGCTCTGGGATTCATGGCATCTTGCATCCTACTAATCCCATGTGCAAAGCTGCATATGAGGAAACTTCAATGGTACCTAAAAACTTATGGTCTCAACACAGCCACAGTTTGGAAACAATAATACCACTAATTCCATGTCTTCAAAAGGAATTTCTGTGGTGGGCTCAAGCATGCCAAAGAAACACAGGTCTCCCATTCTGCAAGCCTCAAGCAAATCAAGTCATCACAACAGACGCCTCGGACTACGCCTGGGGGGCGCACATGACAGATCGGTGCATTCAGGGCAAATTGTCCCAAAAAGAAAAGCACCTACACATCAATCAGAAGGAAATGCTAGCAGTAATAAATGCTATTATAGCTTTCAAGGACCTACTGCATCCAGGCCAGCTATTGATAAGGACGGACAACACCACAGTAATGTGGTACATAAACAAGGAGGTACCCACTCATACCCCCTATGCAGGCAAGCCATGTCTCTTTGGAACATGGCTCTAGAATTACAAATTGAGCTTCAAGCACAGTACCTGCCAGGCAAGGAAAACACACTGGCAGACAACCTAAGCAGAAATATGACAGATCCACACGAATGGAAGTTGCATCCTCAAGTTTTCACAAGGATAACTCAAGCATTGGGAAGGCCAGACATAGATCTCTTTGCCTCCCACAGAAATCACCAATTGGCAAAATTCTGCTCAAGGACCTTTCATCCACAGGCCTGGAAGGTGGACGCACTCTCCTTCAGTTGGGCAACAATGACAGTTTATGCCTTTACACCTCTTCCTCTGCTGCCCAAAGTTCTATTAAAAACCAGAGCAGACAGACCAAAGATGATTCTCATTGCTCCAGACTGGCCAAGACAACACTGGTACCCACTCCTGAAAAGCCTGACGCATTCCCCACCATGGATCCTACCTCTAATGCCTCTTCTACTGACTCAGCACAACTTCAAAACTCTACACAGTCAGCTGAAAACACTCAATCTAGCCGCATGGAAGATTCCTTAAATTCACAACAGGCCCTACTCTCCAAGGAGGTGCAGGATGTCATTTTGGAGGCCAGAAGACCTTCTACAAGAAAAGCCTACTCTGCAAAATGGAAACGGTTTTGTGCCTGGAATGAGAAAAAGGGTCAGAATCCAGGAATACTAAATTTACCCCAAATATTACAGTACCTAGCTGAGATGCTAAGCAATGGACTTTCATTCTCCTCCATCAAAATCCATGCCTCAGCCATTTCTGCAAAATACAACACAGATCCTCCTTTGTTCTCTCACCCCCTCTTAAGACAGTTCCTCAGAGGGGCTAAGAATATAAAACCCCCAAGGAAACAACCAGTACCTGCTTGGGACCTCAATTTCATACTAGAAAAACTGACCTTGCTTCCTTTTGAGCCAGCTGCTTCAACAGAACTGCAATACTTGTCTTGGAAAACAGCCTTCCTCCTGGCAATCACTTCAGCTCGCAGGGTTTCGGAACTACAAGCCCTCATGGCTGTGCAGCCTTTCATCATTTTCCATCAGGACAGTGTTACCTTACGAATCAATCCGTCCTTTATGCCAAAGGTAGTATCCAGGGTAGCCTTGAATCAGGCTATCCACTTACCTACCTTCTACCCTAATCCTCAAAACAAAGGGGAAGGACTGCTACATTCCTTGGATATTCACAGACAGCTGTGTTATTATTTGGACAGAACAAAGCCTTTCAGAAAATCAGAGCAACTCTTTGTGTCCTATGCTGCAGGAGCTCAAGGGAAGCCTATTTCCAAACAGACAATCTCAAAGTGGATAGCCCACTGCATACGCATTTGTTACTATTTTCATGGTAAATCTGTACCTGCAGGCATCAGATCTTACTCCACAAGGGCCACAGCTACCTCTGCAGCTTTCCTCAGGGGGGTTCCTACCAAAGATATTTTGGAAGCAGCCACTTGGAGTTCCGTACATACCTTCTCCAAGCACTATCATCTACCATTATACTCCAAATCTAGAGCAGGCTTTGCC
The DNA here is from genome assembly GCF_019279795.1 of Protopterus annectens. Lineage (NCBI taxonomy): Eukaryota > Metazoa > Chordata > Ceratodontiformes > Protopteridae > Protopterus > Protopterus annectens. Next base: position 144,008,658 of record NC_056743.1, on the reverse strand, counting down.
ACTGCAGTCTTGCAGGGCATCCTGACTCCTCCTTGTTCCACCTAGTGCCTACCACCCCTTTTTTAGCTTTGGGATTCTACCCATCTGTTATGACTGCAGCTGCATGCACGATGAACATAGTACAGTTTTGTACCTACCATAAATGTAGATGTTCGAGTGCTAATACAGCTGCAGTCCAGGTTTCCCTCCCTCCTTCCCCTCTTGGGACAGACCTAATTGCTAACACCTCCTCATACAACATGATTGGGGTATTCTTTTATGGTGTATTTGCTTGCAACTACTGTTTTTTGATTTTATTGCATTGCATTATTACATAAATTTATGTTTTGCCTTCCTTCTGGGGGCACCTGACATCTGGGGCAAGAAAAACTGAAGAAAATGGCGTTGGCTGGTTCTTTTATACCCCTGTCACACTGACGTCAGAGAAGAAGCGGCGACATCCGACGCCGGACCTAGACTTTGGAATTCGGCCGACCGAGGACCCGCCTGACGGCAGGAAAACCCATCTGTTATGACTGCAGCTGTATTAGCACTCGAACATCTACATTTATGGTAGGTACAAAACTGTACTTTCTGAGCTTTGGGTAGTGACCGAGAGGACTAAATCACAGGTTAGTGTCAGAAAAGCAGTTCCTTTACAGAGTAGGAACCTAGATTCATTCTCCATGATATAATGAGGTGCTAAGCACCCCAGGAAGATCATCATCTGCTTCTTCATGTTTAGAAGAGTCAGTTGAGGTAGTTTGGAGACTTGTGGAGATGAGTACTAGAGCTAACCGCCACCATGTCCCACTAAGAGGATGGCTAGGACCAGACCTAAGGTATACTTGAGGGATTTAATCTATCAACTTACCTGTAACTGGCTGGGGATTCCATAGAAATGTGTGTGATGGGGAAGTTTGGTTGCATCTGTTTAACTTGTTAGTAACCACAAACATCACCAGGAAAATTGGTATAGAATGTGGAGGCATGGTTGGATAGAAAGAGTTTTTAGCTCCTCCCCTTAGCCTCAAGCAGTGTACCATTTGTGACATCTCATTTTATAGAAATTTCTGTAAGCTATTCCTATTTCTGAAACCAAAGTTCATAGGTTCATAAATACTAGGCCAGCTGTCCTTGTAGGCCATTTTAAGCCTAGCCAGTTTCCCTTTTTGTGCTCAAAATAACCTATCACATTTTGTTGGTAACTGGGCTTACCCATCCCATGCTCAATAATTATATAATACCCTAATGAGAATACATGGGATCTTACCATGGATAATTTGGATGGACCCATTGCATGGGGGTAAAGCATCTAAGAGCTGCCTCTGTCCATTAGTAGCACAGGGAGCAGTCTTAGGGTAAATTTTCTGTTACCCATCCATAGATCTAAGTTGCACTTGAATATTGGTGGGGAGTCTCTTCCAAAGCAGTAGTATCCTCTGCAAGATACACTTGTCCCTCCAAATCATTCTGCTGATGTTGCAGAAGCAGTTTAGATCCCTATACCAAGTATTTCTGATGCCATTTGACTTGATGTGCAGTAAATCTATCATTAATGGGTTGAAGGGTGCTTTGTATGCCAGACAAAGGTTACTTATTAGTCTGTAGGATAACAAGTATAGTAACACACAGTTTTGAGTCAGTCAGTTTAGAACTTGCTTAGGGCTTGTATCTCTTCAGTGAGGTATCTATGCGAGCATTCTAGTTGTTGTATGTGTCTGGACAGATACATGCCAAAGGACATATTATTTTCAATGACTGGCCTAATGAGGGCTGATTAAAGGGATTGATGACATCCTTAGATCTAGACACAATCCATTTCTCTATAAGCTGTGCAGTATAGAAGGACTTTATTACAACAGTGGACAGATGTTGGTCAAAAAGTCACTGTCCACATAAATTCCCAAATTCTGAACAACTGGGTCATCTCTGTGGTAGTTCCCTGGGGTAGATGACTTTCCAAAGGGTACAGTAATGTGTTTTGTTTTTCATTTACTCTAGTTTGTCTATAATTTTGGCAGTTATTTATATTTATATAGGAGATAACCTCCCTGCGTCATTTGCAGATTTGACAGTTGCTTGTATCTTGCAGTCATCCACAGACTTAATCAGCCAGAGATCTTTGTTACTGGGGGAGTCCACTGGTCAATGATCTCTTTGTGGATGCAACTATCCCTACTTTTATTTCCAGCATCCTATCTCTGAGCCAGTTGGTAATCCAGCAGTTGATATAGGCTAAATAAACCAAGAATAAACCACTTTCTACTATGAGTAGGGAATTATGTCAAAAGCTTTGGCCAGCTTTAAGTATGCAGTGTGTATCATTTTGCCTTCAGCCATTGCTTTGGTGATCTTTTTAAACAAGTCCATCAGATTAAGTAAGCATGACCTGCCCTTGATGAATCCAAGCTGATATGGGTCCAGTGTTCATAGGTGCCCTATGTTCTGATTGGTTAGTTCCAGTATAAGTCTTTCCATTACTTTGCATTTGAAGCTGGTCACACGTATCGGCCAATGATTGCCTGGGATCTGTGAAAGGTCCTCCCGTGCACATGGGACTGACTATACTGTTCTCCATTCACTTGATACAAAACCTGATTGGAGGCTGAGATTGAACATTATCGTTAGGAGTGTGGCTAAATCAAGCTTCATATATCCAGGGATATTGTCAGGATCCACTGATGCCGTGTTGTATAGCATTTGATTGCACTTTTAGTGCTTGGTCTTGTGTGATAGCTGCAGACAAGCTAGTTTCAGGTATTATCTTGAGAGACAAACAGAGTGGAGAGAGATGAGTAAAGTTAGAGCTAAATTTTTGTCCTGTAGGTTCACTATATCATCAGCCTCCATGCAGGTAACACAGTTCACAATAACCTCAGATTATTCATGGTTCCTTACACTTATTGTTTTCACTAGACGCTCCTGTTTCCTCTCTGTGCTGTGCATGTACTTCTACCCTTTAAAGACTGATCTGCTTATTGCCTATCCTCCACTTCACGTAAATTAAAAAGTTGTGTTCCAAACCAACATGCACATACAGTCACTTTGTGTACTTGGGGGTGGGGCTAGGCTATACTAATGAACAAGTGGAGCTTTGTTCCTTTTAGCTGTCTATTCCCCATTCCCTTCCAGTATGTGGAGCCAACTTGTACAGCAGCATTAAGAAAGGGAGGTAACATGGAAGTTGTGCTAATATCTAGGCGTTATTAAAGCAGGTTACCATATCAGTGATCAGTAAAGTATTTTTAACATTTACAAATGTGGTTTGGTAATGTCAGTTGTTTAGCTGCTAGCTGTTAACTAGCATATGTTATGTGAAAAGTTCATATTATAGCTGAGCAGAGAGAAAGTGAGGTGCCTTATTAGTCGAACAGACTATATCTGTGACACTAGAAGTTAATAAGGGCAGGCATGCAGTCTGTTTCACAATAAATCAGTGAGCTATGTAATCAAATGAATAATTTGCTGCTTGCACATTACACAATGAATTAAAATACTAAGATGCCAGGCCAGAAGTGTTTGTCATAAAATATGAAGATAACACTAAACTTTGTTTATGCAAACACCATAGTTGCTAGTGTTTCATTAGTGCCCGCCAGCAGAGCCAGATCCAGTAATAGGCAACTGAGGCAGTTGACTAGGGCCCATGTTTTCTGCAGGGCCTCAGCTTCTTTATAAAATACAAAAAATAACATTTTGGTAGGTAAATATTGTGGGGATCCTTCCATAAATACACCAAGCATTACAGGAGAACGTTTTTATCTCACAGTGTTGTCCTAACGTCATTTAAACTAGACCTGTGTGGGTTTAGATTAAGGGTGTCACCATCTCCTGTACAGGGGATTTACATAGAAGCTGGATGATTGGGGAGATACAAATATATGTGGCACATTCTGGTGAGTGTTCAGCTGCTGCTGTTTCCTTTAGAGGAAATGGAGAGGAGCTGTGTTTTGTGTGTGTGTGTGTAATGCCCGAGTTTGTGGGAATGTCAGATTAAGTGACAATGCTCAAAGTCAAACCCTGAATCTTAATTATGGGTGGGCAAGTGACTTAAAGTTCTACACCAACTGCCAGGTTTCCTTTAATTTTAATTTATTTATATATTTAGTTTTTGTTAATCATCAAGGATTACAGTCTGTGAATATAATATGTAAAGTTTCAAAGTTTTGCTGCTCAGTGTCAGTGGTGCAATAGGTATCAAGGTTGTGGGTGCCCTTCACAACAGGTAGATTGACTGCTGATACTACAGTACAGCAGAAGGGGGGCTGAGGGTGCTGCATTCGTGAGGGTATTCTCCTTTTGATGAGATGCCTATTAACTATGAACCTGTTGTTGATTTGCCAATCATTCCTTATTGCAATATTAGAATTCCACGGTGGTGCATCGGTAGCGTTGTTGCCTCACAGCAAGAGGTTCTTCCGTTCGATTCTCAACTGGAGTGTAGGGCGTGCCTTCTGTGTGGAGTCTGTATGTCCTCCCCACTGTTGGGTGGGCATTCGAAAGACATGCATAAATGGGCGTGCCTTCGTTGAAGGTTGAATGTTGAGCTGGCACCTCAGCGTTTGTGAAAATCTACTGCTAATCATTAGCGGACCGGAGTTCCACTGTGGTGACCCCTAACCAGGAAAAGCCAAAAGACAACAACAATAACCAGCACACCATTGTTTTTTGTTTTTGTTAATGTAACAAAGGCAATTTATTTTTCAAGGGCAGTAGGTACTGAATTTGAGATGAATCTAAAATGCAGAGTTGTTTGCCAGCAGCAACTTCTTCATTAGGTGCATTTCTTTCATGTGGAATTATTTAGAAGACTTACTTCTGTAGAGATTTTGCATATTGACTAATATTGGTGGATTGTAATGACAAAAAATTGTGTCCTTTTAATGGTTGAAATGTTCTGAAATGGGTAGTTCTTTCATTATTGGTTCATTTGTTTTGTTTCATTGCTTATTGGAAAATGGTCAAATCTCAAAATGTAAAAAACACTCTAACAAGTGGTGCTGTATTCTACAAAGAATATAATTTAATACAATCAGGAAGGTAATTCAAAGAACACATGCATGTATGCATGGTCCCAAAAATGTGTGTAATGGGGCCCATGCTTTGATAATAGCCCAAATGAAAATGTAATTCGCCACTGGCCAGATGCATTTTCTACGAATGTATGTTCCAATGCAGTTTCAATGAATGTGAGTTTCAAGAGCAGAGAAGTTTACTACTGTTTATACTAGGTCTGTTTTTATGAGATTGTATTTTTTGATTAGCAAATGACCGTCAGTGTTTTTGTTATAAATTTTGAAATAAATATTTTAAATTAAATCCAGATATCTATAATCATTGTAGAAGTAAAGAAGAAAATAGAATGCACGTTGACAGGATTGAACAGGGTTTATGTTAAATGAGGAAAAATAGACAAGTAATGATAAACTGGGAACGCTGACGGTGGAAGGAGTGCTACTATTGGGGGGTGGGGGGTCTGCAGGGGCAGCCTGATGCATTACCATGCTTAGGTTCCTATATAACCATGCTCCAGCTCTGAGTGCCAGAATTTAATTCTGAATTTGAATTCCTGCCTTAACTTAATTCTAAGGTCATTCTCATGTTTTTATTCCTTATTTTGGCTGTATAACAATGTCTTAGCTGACATGCACCTCTTACTGTCTGAAGGTTAAGCACTATCATCATTGCAGTGCAGTGACTGGTTGTCTATGATGTCTGCTTTTTCTGTTCTTGCCTTTCCCATTTTTTTTTGGCTGTAAAAGCCTTTATCTAAGTGCCTTTGGCATACCACTTTGCAACTGTTGATAAGCACTAATTCCCCAGGTCATCATGGACCAGAAATGGAAACTGGACTAACTGAAATTTACTGGAACAAAAAATTTTGTAAGTCAGACTTTGTGATAGTGAAGGGACTGGGATGTCATAATCCGGCTGCCCAACGTCCTGATACACTCCTTGATTTCTACAGAATTTCCTGAAGTACAGTTATAAATTTGTTTTCCTGGCAGGCCCCGCTCAGGTGTGCCACAATTTATGCTCACAGTACATTTCTTTGCCTGTTCTTCTCAATTTATTCATGAATCAAGGGTGTCACCCTAGCAGCTGATTCAGTCTCGTATAACAGTACAGTTCTGGTAATTTTGAAATTGAAATTTCATACACAACATCCTTATTCAGTGTCTGATGTTAAAGAATATGACATTCAGTATTTTTTCAACTTTCATTTACAATATCTTTGACATCTGTTTGTGCCAGATTTTTCTTCTCAACATATACTTTATTTTGCTGAGTCATTTCATTAACATACAGTCATTTAAAGACCTCTGGACCAGAATTTCTTGTGAAGTTGAAGGCTGGGGTCAGTCAGGCCTTTAACTATATGGCATTGGGCCTGATGTGTACCCTAAATCTCCAAGGGATGCGTGTTCAATGACTTCAGGTACTGCATCATGTTCTTATGTGTGAGATAGGTTCAAAGATGCCTAAAAATGTATTGATCCATGATGATTGTTCAAAGCCTCGCCATACATCCCCATGAAATTTTTAGCACTTATATTTTAAGTATGGATAACCCAGAGAACACCAGAACATTTACATGTTGCCCCTATCCATGAAGGACTTCCAGGAGAAGTCCATTGCTATTGATTATGCAAACTTTGTGCTCTGAGGTATGACTGAATTTAAATGGTTTTGTCCTTGGTTTCCATTTCTGGAGACTGCGAATTAAGTCTTTCAGGAGAATAAATGGCCTATATTTGCTTTTAGGTATGTAAATTGTATGGTTAGTAGTTTAAAAATAATAAATTTTCCCCCCCATTCTTTCTTTTTCTTCTTAAAAATAATTTTTCTCTCTGTGCAAGTAATTGTGCTTAGAAAATTCAAGGTATTCCTTTCTCTTGTGTGCATGCTTTATCAAGCCTATTTATTTAATTGGCCTAAATGCTTAAGTTCTTAAAATTCTGAATTGTTTAACAGGAATAGAATGAAGTCATTTCTATGATTAAAAAATTGCATATCAAACTTTCCACCATTTTGTGTACCTCAAAACTTCTGAAACATTTAATTCTGTCTCATAATCCATCAGGTTGCTTGAACCCTTTTTTCCTCTCTGAAATTCCTTCATAAGATATTCTGTTCTCCTCTCAGGAGAGTAGGAAACAGTGATGACTTACTGTGACAGCTGTCTTTAATGCTATACCCCATATAACTTTTCTGAATTTGTCGTACGTTGGCTCTCCCTTGCATTGAGCACTTTACTACAAGTGGACAGCAGTGTGTGCCAGGCAAAAATGCATTGCTTTAATGATCACTTTAAAGTGTAGTCACAATCATGCAGTAGCTGCAGTGTGTATACTAAAACTGAGATTGTGATATTGTATATAATTTTTCTTACACAGAGCACAGTGATCTTGGAGTTAGTATATATAAATAGCATGGGTGTATGAAGGCAGAGTCCCCAATGTCAATGCATGTTAGTGCAAAGCCCTCCAAAATAAATGTCTACTCACTCTTTGAGCTAGTTCCAAATTTCACGACCTACTTATGATTGCAATATTTAGTGTTGGTCACAGTTTTGTTGCATTTCTGTCATGCTGCTGTTGACTTTGTTTTAGAGGGAATGTTAACCATATTAACAACCCCTTATCAACTATGCTTGCAAGTGTAAAAGAATTATCATCCGGATACTGATAGCCCCTCTACAACAAAACTGCCACTTTCTAGTATGTATTAGTAAAGGAGGGCAAAGGGGCAATACAGCCCTATATACAAAAACATCTGCCGCTTGCAGCTGTTAATTTAACCCCTATTACAAAATTTCTGAAATTTAAAAGATTTCACATCTAAAGTTACTTATTTTAACATTTTGTTCTAATGATCTGCCCTATAAATAGTGACATTGTGTGCCTCTTATTTTTTCTCCTCTCAAGAATTGTCTAACAGTATTTTGCTTCCCTTCCTTTTTTGCCAGTTCAGCTTGAAAAATAATAAATGACGAAAACATGAAATATTCATAAAATGACATTACACTTGGCCAAGAACGTTAATCAACTGACAGCAGCACGCAGTCTTCTTACAGAAGCCTATCTCTAATATTTTATGTATGTCAAAAAGTTGCTAATCAATGTCTGACAGTTTATTACTAATGTGTTTACTTGGTCATGGCTGTCATGCCATTAAATGCCTCAGTGGTGATTAATGACACAAGTCACATGCCGGTATTGTTTGTTTAATAAGGATTCCGGAAAAATGCATGTAGTTTCCCATCATTTGGAAAATGAACCATAAACTGCAATGCAAAATAACATTAATAAGGGAAGGGAAACTGAAGTAAATATGAATGCATGTTGATTATAATTAATAACTTTGGAAACATACTCCAGAATTGCTGAAATTAATGATGTGGCTTTAAATAGTTTAAGTTCTTTGTATTTTAACAACAGTAGTAATATTTTAATTTTATAGCCCTGGATTTGAACACTATACAGTGCTCAACTCAGTAAATGGGTAATTTTTGTTATGAGATGCAACTGTTTCATTTTTTATACCTGCTCTCCACAAGGCCCCCCCCAAGACCATATCTGATGACCCCACCATTCTCTGTGTGGAGGAACCATGAATTCTGGCTAAGCAAGAGCCCTACAACCTATTTTCCTCTGCCTGGGAAGCCCTAACGTCCTATCTCTTCCTCCAGAGATGGGAACCAGATCATATGGCACTAGCCAGCTCCAGGTATTGTGAAGTGCCCTATTCTTCTTTCCTTCCCATGGACGGTTCGTCTACTCACAGTAGCTTTCTGATCAGTGATTAGAAGCATGTTTGCTCCCCTACACACTCACTTCCTGCTTCTCCAGCACAGCATGGATATCCCTGGTACATAGCGTCCACAACCTTCCTGGACATGAGCAGTCATTAATAAATAGAGTCCTGGTTATTGACTAGAGTATCTGTGGTATTACATTGGGATGAAATGGCTAGGCTTGAAATGACCTCTGGGTGAATAGCCTAGTAATTTCCTATGATCCTATGCGGACATGATATAACCTAGCACCTCCTCATATACTGTAAGCAAGTGATACACCCATCTACTGCATGGCATCACCAGTGCTTTGGGCATATCTGTCTCCATCTCAGTGAAGATGACCATTCTGGAACTTGCCTTTCAAACTTATCTTTTCTCACCTAGTTATTTAGGTCACCTAGGCCACAGTCCAGGATTCACCCCTCTGTACCACAGGGCTAAGCATGATCACTTTCTTTGCTTTTGATCAGATTTCTGTGAGTTAGAGATACAATCCATTAGTGTAAATTTACAAGTAAAGTGATGTGAATGCTATTTTCATGAATTAAACTTTTGATAGGAACACCCAACTTACATATATACATAATATACATGCATACAAATATTTCAAGGTCGGACCATTCTAGCCTGCCAATAAACCAACACACTTGTTCCCATAAGTGGCCAACATTGCAGTGATACATGATGTCTAAAATATGCATGTTCAACTACTTTGAAAGCAGTTCCATGTTTAATCCACCATAAAACCAATTTGGGGCTGAATATAATACAAGAGCACCCGGTCACACACACACACACACACACACACACACACACACACACACACACACACACACACACACACACACACACACACACACACTTTTGCAGAGTAGGCAAGCCTGCCTGCACTGCACTGTTTTTACCTCACTCTAGCTCTGCAATAAGGCAATCCTGAGGAAGGTGAAACAGATGACTCAGTATTAAACCACTTCTTCACACTTTTCCCCGCATGCTCACACAGACGTAGATGTTTTAGCTGAAAATTGTGATCACTGGCAGTAAATTACAAACGGTGCATTTGTTGGTTTTGGAATCGGAATTCAGTGATGGGATCCATAATGCAGTGTCCTGTTGCCATAGTTTTGATTCTATCTGTACTCAAACTTTTTTAGGACTCGCATATATTAAGAAACTTTAAGTGTTAGCAAATGTTCCCCAAGTGTGCAAAGAATAGTTTGTGTGCAGATTAAACTATCTATTACACATTCACTGCTCTAACCAAAAATAAAATGGAATATTTCTCAATAAGATCATATTAAAATACACTGTATGGGGTTATATTTAACAGTTTTAAGTTGAACATGAAACTATGAACCAAGTATATAATAAGTACAAGTTTGTGCAAATAAAAACAAACAAGAGTACATAATTATTTTCTTGTTTTTTTTTCATCGAATCAAAAATGGAGTTACATATTCTATTTCATTAACAGAAAATAGGAGATGTGAGATTAGGTTCATTGAGTTCCAGTGTTTCTTCTGACTGATATTCAGAAAGAAAGGTCTAAAACAAAATCTCTTGAATACCTTAATTAGCTGTTTCACCATGCACTCAGCGGTGCAGTATTCCTGTGGCATGAAGCTGGGGTTATGCCTCCAAGGTGACATCTGAACATGTTTTTAAGAAAGATATATTCCCTCTCAGTATTATATGTAGCTATAAATGGTAGTAAATGCACTGCTCTTACTCAGTTGTCTATGCATGTTGTGTGCCACCACCTGGTCTTGTATACACTGTTGTATATGATTCTATACAGTAGTTCATATATTTTAACTCTGCAGGGATTGTATATCTAATACTAATAAGGAGAAGGTCTTTTTAGAAGCAATGTGATAGACAAAATATATTAACAAAGAAATCAGCACACAGAACAGATAATTTAAAAACACAGTGACGATACATTAGACATACTGTTTTGATGAGCTGGGGGGAGATATTTCCTTCTGTGCTACTATTTGAATATAGATTAAAGAAAACTCCACCTACAGCAAGCAACACTGCGTAATCCACATAGGTTTACTGTAGTAAAATATACTTTCAGTGCATCAATACCAATAACTTAAATGGTTTGTGTTTCAGATGCTAAAGCTTTGTTTGTCTTTTTGGTGTGCATTTCATTAATTAATTTAAACTAATGTATTTCAATTCCAGTCAGAATTGTTTAATTGCAAACTTCATCAATGGCATCTTGAGCCAGGGATGCCATGCTTTGTGGCATTACTTTATAAACAGCTTTTGTATTTCCAGTCTGTAGCAGTAACCTAGCTACTAAATGTAGTAAGAAAACAGCATTACCTTTCATACAAGACCCATTTAATAAGTACATTGCAATAATACATACATACTAGACGGAATAAAACAAGTCTATCTAAACCTTCCCTGGAAGACATCTGTACTAATTCTTTTGTCAGAAAATATATTGAAATATCCAGTACCAGACATCACATATTACTGCTCAATTTTCTAGCAAAATATTGTTGTTGTTTGGGGAATCATTGAGAACACTTTTGTAGTATAGTTGGAAGCATTAACATTTCACAGATGTCCACAGTTGTGAAATACTGCGTAGTGGTTATCCTGATTATGTTTTGAACTATTATTAATGAAAATTATTGCACTATAGCAGAGCATTTTCTTTATAAACATTTTGGTATAATTCACAGTTTATAAATTGTTTAACTGCTAAGTATACCTTCTATATCACAAACTCTCAGTACCAAAGATATTGTTCTGTAGAGATTATTTTTCCCTTATCCCTTTGTCTCTCTCTCTCTCTGGTATCCATGTTGCGTTGCCTATTTCCAGTTTTGACCTTTTGACCACAACAGACTGATGTAGTGTCTATGTAAAGAACAAAGACTTTACCACAACTCATTGTACTCAGAACTGTTTCTATCCAGGTACATTGCACTGGACCCAGGAAAACTTATCTGATAGCCTTCACAGAATTACCTCTATGTGAACATTACATCTGCTTATGTAATAGATCTGGTCATTATCCTTCATCCAATAGAATGGTGTCTCATGTTTCTCTTGTAAATACGATCTGCAATACTGTGAACTCTGAACCCCTTTTAGTTAGATGTTCTTTAGTTTGCATACTACTTGTAGCTGAGTAACTCTTTTTGACATAGCACATGCTGTGTGGCAGCTAATAGGGAATTAAACAAATGTTTACTGCACATTAGTGCAGAGGCATAAACAGTACTACTCTCTCATCCACCCCTAACCAAACTCTTTTTAAAAGCTGAGTTTGACTTATGCCAATTATTTTACTTGAGCTGCATCTCAGAAACTCTCATAATAGCCAATTAAGATGTGGTGTTATAAGAATATTTCATATTTAGCATACTGTTTTATGCATACATGCATCCTGGCTGTCACTACTACATGCATTGTAGCTCATATTGATGACCTTTATCTTGCAAGATAATAAATGCGACAGTTCCTTACAATCTGCAAATTCCACCATTAACACATAGCAAGCATCACTCATCTCTGTTAATTGATATTACTTTTTAAGGTGCTAGGAATAATATACTGCCATGTATCTCATGTTAGACAAATCCTGTGCAGCTTTATAAGAAGAATATTTTATTAATTTATTTATATTGTTTCAGTTGCTTATTTTATTATCTGATTATATCAGCCACCCCAGGCCCAAACTTTGCACTAGCAGTGTGTTTTCTGACCCTGCTAATATTAAATAGTCAACTTTTGCATGTCTTTTAACTGTTTTGTATTAATGCAAAATATATCCAAGAAAGCGATATATCATTTGTATATCTGAATCATAATATGCATACACCTTACTATATCTGAAACAGTAGTTTTGCATTTCAGATTCCATAGTTTGCTCAACCAGTGTACATGGCAGCATGTTCTCTGACAAGAAACATAAGGAAAATAGTATATACAGTCTACATGCCCCTGTTAAAATGCTGGATTATTGTGATATAAAAAAACGAGACCACAATAAATCATTTCAAAACTTTTCCCACCTTTATTGTGACCTAAAACCTGTAAATTCAATTGAAAAACAAATGTATTATGGGAAAAAAATTAAAAAAATAAAAGACGTACAATATACTGGTTGCATAAGTATACAAACCCTTAAACAAATATTTTGTTGTTTGTGCACACCCTTAAACTAATAATTTGTTGTGTGTGCACACCCTTAAACTAATACTTTCTTATGTGTGCATACCCTTAAACTAATACTTTGATGAAGCACCTTTTGATTTAATTACAGCATTCAGTCTTCTTGGGTAGGAGTCTATCAAGCAATGTACATCTTGACTTGACAATATTTGCCCACTCTTCCTTGAAAAAGTGCTCCAAATTTGTTAGATTCCGAGGGCATCTCTTGTGCACAGCCCTCTTCAGGTCACCCCACAGATTTTCTTTTGGATTAAGGTCTGGGCTCTGGCTGGGCCATTCCAAAACTTTAATTTTTTTCTGGTGAAGCCATTCGTTTGTTGATTTGGATGTATACTTGGAGTCATTGTCATATTGAAAGGTGAAATTACTCTTCATCTTCACCTTTCTAGCAGATGCTTGAAGGTTTTGGGCCAAATGTGACTGGTATTTGGAACTGTTCATAATTCCCTCCACCTTGACTAAAGCCCAAGTTCCTGCTGAAGAAAACCAACCCCAAAGAATGATACTGACACTACCATGCTTCACTGTGGGGTTGGTGTTCTTTTGGTGATGCAAAGTGTTATTTTTGTACCAAACGTATTTTTGGAATTGTGGCCAAAAAGTTCAACTTTGGTCTCATCAGACCATAAGCACATTTTCCCACGTGCTTTGGGAGACTTGATGTATTGTTTTTCAAATTTTAGCTGGGCCTGGATGTTTTCCTGTGTAAGAAAAGGCTTCCTTCTTGCAACCCTACCCCATAGTCCAGACATATGGAGAATACGGGAGATTGTTGTCACGTGTAGTACACAGCCAGTACTTGTCAGAAATTCCTGCAGCTCCTTCAGTGTTGCTGTAGGTCTCTTGGCAGACTACATGATCAGTTTTCATCTTGTCATTTCATCAATTTTGGAGGGACATCCAGTTCTTTGCAAAGCCACTATTGTTCCATATTTTCTTCACTTTTTGATGACTGTCTTCACTGTGTTGCATGGTATATCCAATGCTGTGGACATTTTTTTGTACCCTTCGCCTGACTGATATCTTTCAACAATAAGATCCCTTTGATGCTTTGTAAGCTCTCTCTGAACCATGTCTTTTGCTGTAGCAGGCAACCGAGTAAATGTCAGGTAAACCCTTCTAGGACAGCTGAACTTTATTTGGGGTTAATCAGAGTCTCTTTAATTGATGGCAGGTGTGTACCTCAGAAGACTGAATGCTGTAATTAAAGCAAAAGGTGCTTCAACAAAGTATTACTTTACAGGTGTGCACGCACAACAAGGTATTAGTTTACGGGTGTGCACACTTATGCAACCAGCGTATTGTATGCTTTTTGTTTTATTTTTGCCCTACCAGATTTGTTTTTCAATTGAATTGTACAGGTTATAGGTCACATTAAGGGTGGGAAAAGTTTTGAAATGATTTATTGTGGTCTCATTTTTTTATATCACAAAAATGTGTCATTTTAATAGGGGTATGTACACTTTTTATATCCACTGTACATCACTATTTTGTCATTTGATTCTTAACAGCTTGCATAACATTAAATCTGTTATGTACTCAACAAGTCCATTCATGTTTTGGATAAAATCAATGATATTAAGTTACACCTTGATACATAAACACATTTGCTCTGAACCATGTATATCAGATCCTGCAATGTTTCAAAACTGGATTACTTCTAGCATAAAATCTAAGCCCAGAGTTTTGGTTATATGAACTCTAAGTGGGAGTCATGAAAGGGAGAGTATATTCATCCCCACATTATTGATTTTTGTCTCGTGCAACTTATTTATGTTACTTGCTGTGCTGAATAGTTGTCATATCAGAAGGAGATCTAGCATTATCTTTTCCCATCCTCCTATTATAGCCCTCTGGCATCATTCAAAGCTCTAAGAAACATAATGATTTTACTGTTCATTAATAATGAAGCTTATCCTGAACACCACATTAATGCGCACTCTGCATTAGGCTACTATGTAGTGATTGTCCATAAAAAACAGCCCCAACTGTATGTCTATTCTTCAGAAGCACAGAGTTAGATCTTCTGTACACCCCAGATCAGTTGAAAAAGGGATGATATGCCATAGAAAACACTGGTGGTCCTTTTGTCATCAAATGAAATAGGTTGTTGAACTCCCAGCAGTTATGTTTGGCTAGAAGTCAGTTTAAAGTCTCTCTGCTGCATGCAAAACTAGTTTATTATATCATCTGAAGCAATTCTCAAAAAAAAAATATATATATATATATATATATATATATATATATATATATATATAAAAATAAATAAATCATACCTCCCAACCATACAGAATTACTTGGATTTTACCAAGTTTTGGGGTCCAAATAATGGGGTGCCACGATTTCCGAATGGCAACCCTTAATTTCTGAATTTACCGGCACTTTTATTTTTAATTGTATTTGCTGGCTTTATGAGCTTATGTCATCACGTGCACAATGACATCAGCTCTGTGAAATGGCCTGCCAGCCTGTCAGAATTGAGCTGAAGGTGAAGGTGCATGCATTTCTGGCTGCTCAATTCCTTAGCAGGAATAACCACGATGCGAGGCTGGAGCTGGAGGAGCCATTTTCATTTTGATATGCTGCTGCCAAATGACTGCAATGCAAGGCTGGATCTCTATGCTGCCTGCAGAAGAATGAGCTGTTTTTGTATATGCTGCCTATGGAAGAGCCATTTGATGAAAATAATGGCTGCGGTGCTGCATATGGAAGAATGGGAGAGCAGCCTGGAAAGGTAGGAAGAACTGCAGCAGAGTGTGTGTGTCTGTCTGTCTCTGTCTCTGTCTGTATCTGTCTGTCTCTGTGTGTGTATCTGTGTGTAAAATGCCCTAGATGAATATACCTGGTGATTAAAGGAGGTACTCCGGCTCAAATCTTGTACCTTGGGTATAGGTAACAAGAGCCTAAAGTCCCTAACTACCACCCCTTCTGAAAACTTTCCAGATTTATGTCTCACATTTTTGTTCTGTTCCTCATAAAATCCGTGGTGTTCTGGATATCTGTGAAGGATTGAATTCAATAAATATTGACAGACATTTGAATTTCAGACTTCATATTCTTCAGAAAATAAATGTTAACACAAAACCTTTTATTCTAGCAATTTTCTAAGTTTATAAGATCAGTATTTGAAATTTGTCCCTATTTTGGGGGCTGTATTCCCCCATTATTGGCTTTGTCCAAGTTTTTCTGCTAAGAGGTTGAGAGGTATGGTAAGAAGTGAGAACTGAATTCACTAAATGATAGCCATTTAAGATTTAGTCTTTCTATTGTTCAGGAAATTGCTGATTTGGCATAGTGGTATGTTGCTTTGACTGTAGTGCACAGGGTCCTGGGTTCAAGACTTGGCACTGAAATGTATGGTGGTAACACAATATTTTATTCTAGTAACTTTCCAAAATTATACAAGCAATGTTTAAAATGTGTCCCTGGTTTTTGGGCTTTTGTTCCCCCCCCCCAATAAATTTGGCTTTTTTAAAATTTCTTGAGCTGCAAATTTGAGCGATACAGTTGAGTGTCGAGTGAATTTTTACCAGAAGCTGAGAGCTTCAGAAGACAAGTTTAATGTTGCTTATGCTGAGTCTGCTTGCATTGTTAATAGCACAACAGGTTAAATGCTTTTAGTGCAGAAGGCTGTGGGTTCTACTCCCACAGTATGTAGATATATTGCTGATACTGCACTGTGTTGTACTATTAGAGGGGATGGGTGTAACAAATCAAGGGTGTAGCTACAGATACATCAGAAGTGAGAAAATGTCATGCACAAGGGCATTTGTGCCTCAGTGGAAAGAGCAAAAATTATCACTAACCCAAATTTATGTACAGAACATTTTAATTGTTCTGTGCTGCATTATAAGAAAATATTTTTAAAAAAGTACAGTACATTTTCCAGCATTCAAGTTAAAACTCACATTTTTCTACTGCAGACAGTGGAGAACCAAGAGTGGCCAGTTAACAGCACCTGGATTACAATGATAGTTTTGATGCTTCAGGATGAGCAGTTGCTCTGATAACACAGTCAATAATAACAAAAAAAAAAAAAAGTCAAAAAAAAATAAGTTGAAAATAAACTATTGAAAACCATGGCTTATATATATATCTATTCATATATATATATATATATATATATATATATATATATATATATATATATATATATATATAATATATATATATATTATATATATATATATATTATATATATATATATTTATACATTTATTAGTTGTTTTGTCATATTTCATTCATACACTGGAAAATGTTCTAACAAAAATAAATGCTCTAAGTTGAAATCTATCTAAGTATTATGTATTATACAAAAAATATAATTTAATAAAGTCAGGAAGGTGTATCACAGAACCACGAATATATTTCTTTTTGCATGTAAGGGCCTATTGTTTGAAAACCAAGGTAATCAATTTGTGTCCACTGTGGCCAAATGCATTTTTCTTTGGATGTGATGTGTTTTTTTCGGTGTTTTCAATGAATTTTGAGTTTCAAGGGCAGAGAGATTTAATGGTAAGTCTCTTTTTCATTGTGAGACAGTATTGCTTTCAGAGGGACTTTGGTGCCATATTTTGGTTGTCTGTTCTTCAGTTTGCATTTAAAAGTTGGTATCCCACAGTTCCATTTGAGTCTATGGGGTTACATAATCATGTACACAAATTTTATGTTAATCAGCATACAGATTTGTACCTATTTTTCATGGGATTTGTCCAGATTTGTGATGTTTCCAGGTTGAGATGTATGTATATAATGTGTGTGTGTGCTTGTGGTTATATTGATCAGCACGTAAACCTCACTTTCTTCAGTGTCACCACATAGATATTGATTCTGGCTTTTATATCTTCTTCAGACATGCACTTTCAAATTGATAATGTATTGGCAACAATCTTCTATTCCCTGTGTTTCAAACTGCAAAGCCGTACATGATCCATAAATTCCTTCCTAAATTAAAATGTGGTTTGGTCTTCATTGACAGTTTCCACTTCAAATTCTTGAAAGCTGCAACCAGGTCCTTGTGTTATTTGTATCACCACCAGTTAATTGCTTAAGAGAAGGAAGGGTGCCTACAATCATGAAACAGACCTTTTCATTGTCTTAATAAAGAAGGTACCTTAACTGTTCGAAAATTTTAATTATATTGCCATTCTTCCACCAAACAATAGTTCCTGAGAAATGTGATTACACTTGGGTCTTCTAATACCATATTAATAATGTCACACTTAATATGCATCACAGCTTTATATGTGATTGTAGTACTGACACATTTCTGGCAAAATCCACATTAGAGCTCATCATCCAACTTACTGTAGCAGGTTATTCAGTCACTTTTCTTAAACATCTATAAGGTATTTCTTCTGGTCATCTTCATCATCACTGGAGATGCTAGCCTCATATTCACCTGCTTTCTTAAATGCATATCTGGAGAATTATAAAAAACACAATTTAAAATTGTATTTTTGGGGGTGTATTTTGAGTTTTCTTTTTATTCGTTGTTTGTATTTAATTTTTTACTCAATGGTTCTGGCTAATTGGTTCACAATGGTCTAGCACCACTTCGTAGTGTTAGAATAAAATCTAAAGTATCCCCATGGTTCTCTAATGCAACCCATACCCTAATGAGAAGCAGGGATAAGCTATGGAAAACCTGGATAAGATCTAAACTTCCCTCTGACCGGCAAACGTATAAAGAACTAAGAAACGTGACTAAAAAATACATTGCCAAAGATAAAAAATAATTTTACTTCAACCCTCCTACAGCACTAAAATCCAATCCTAATAAATTTTGGAACTCAATCAACCAAATTTTGCATCCTGGAAATCCCTCCAGTCCTAATCCCTACCCAAATAGTACACTGCTACTATCTTTAATACCTTCTTTATTGAAACTGTAACAAAGATGATTAATACACCCTCCCACCCGCTAATGATCCAAATCACTCTGTCCTATTTTCTAGCTCAATCCCCATCTAAACCCTTTTCTTTTCAACCTGTATCAAACAGTTATTTCAAATCTTTACTCTCCAAACTAAAACCGTGCTGTACTTCAGCTGATAACATTTCTTCCTACTTCCTCCAGCTAGCAGCCAATACCATTGCTTTTCCTGTATCTATCTTTATTAACCACTCCATCTCTGAGTCTCATGTTCCATCTAGCTGGAAGGAATTCTTTACGTTACCTATCCACAAAGGTGGAAATTCCCAAGAAATCTCTAACTTTAGACCCATAGTCATTCTGTCACCCCTCTCTAAGCTACTTGAAAAATGTATACATAAGCAAACTCTGCAATATCTATTACGGGAAAATCTACTTACTCCCACTCAGCATGGATTCCACCCAAAACACAGTATTAGTACAACCCTAATCTCCTTTACCAATACTATTTCCTTGGTCTGTGATGAAAACAAACTTGTCTCCTGTTTTTTCTAGATCTTTCTAAAGCTTTTGATACCGTCTCACACACACTTCTTACTAAATTGACTAATCTTAACTTCTCGTAAAACAAAAAAATCTTTTCACCAAAAATGAAAATAGCAGCCCAAACTGGATTTTAAATATCTTTACTTCAATTCCGGTACCTCGGCCTTCGCCTTCTAATGGAATAACTTACAATGTCTTAACTTCTCCCCTGCTACCATCACTTGGTTTTTCAGCTCTCTCTCTGATCGATTACAATCAGTGAAATGGCTCTCTGCTCTCTCCTCTTCCCTCCCCGTAAAAATGGACATTTCCCAAGGATCCATATTGGGTCCTCTACTATTTAATATATTCACCAATCTACTCTACACCTCTTGCCCACACTCATCTCTTGTTCAACATGTAGATGATTCTACTGCGATTACTATCTCTGACTCTCCCTCTGGTCTTCTTACTACTATTCAGGCTGCCTTTACATAAGTAGAAACCTGGTTCACTAACAACCAACTAATCCTAAATCCCCCCAAAATTAAACTCCTACTCTTTATCCCAAAAACTCGTACTTGTCTTAAATCTACTTTTACTATACTGTCCCTCAACAACACTCCAATAATACCTGAATCTATTTCCAAACTCTTAGGTGCCACTATAGTTAATCAACTTAAATTGGTCTTGCACATTAACAACTGCATCAGGAAGACCCATCAGAAACTTGGCCTCCTATCCAGA
The DNA here is from genome assembly GCF_019279795.1 of Protopterus annectens. Taxonomy (NCBI): domain Eukaryota; kingdom Metazoa; phylum Chordata; order Ceratodontiformes; family Protopteridae; genus Protopterus; species Protopterus annectens. The sequence continues at coordinate 143,988,526 of NC_056743.1, read as the reverse complement.
AATAGAAAGTTTCTCACTTCCAAAACTAAAGTAACCCTATCTCACACCTATCTCCTACCCAGTCTACTTTATGGTTCTCAAATACTCACAAAACTTAATGCCACACTCCTTGCAAAACTTAACTTATAATATAGTAGCCAGATTCTCTGCTCAGCATACTTATAAAACTCATCAGTGTGCCTCTTAAACACTTAAACTGGCTGGAACTACCCAGCCTGCTTCTGATCTCTCAGCTTCAGATTTTACACTGTATAATACAGCAACCTGTCTATTGCCCCATAATACAGCAACCTGTCTATTGCCCTAACTTATTCTCCCTTATATCCTACTATTCTCCAACTAGATCACTCCGCAGCTTCGACCAAGACTTACTACTTATCCTTAAACCCAGGACAAGAATAGGAAGCAACCTATATAGGTGCCATCCTACATTGCATGTAATAAGCTTCCAATTCAAATTAGATTTTTAAATCAAGCTGAACAATTCAAAGCTGCTGCCAAGAAACACTTAAAAACACTCTGGGTCCTACCACTGTACTCACTCACCATAAACTGTTTCACCTATCCTGCTCAATACTTTTAACTTCTACTCTCCAACTGTTCTCACCACTTCCATTCCTCCTGGCTTGACTACCTTTATCTTTCTAACTTTGACTTTTTGTTCAGCATAACCTCTCTACTGACATACCTCCTTTAAATCATCTGAAAGTAACCCACGTATGTATTGAAGAAATACTTAAGGCTGTATGCATGAATTTTTCTCACAATGACTGCATTACTAATTTACTTGCTAATTCCTGATAACTGCGAAATGTTGTAAATACCAGCTAAAATATTTGTCATCCCATTTTGATTTAGTCCTCTGGAATTAATTTACTGCATTATATTATGAATGTTTTTAACTTTATTGTATTGATGTTCTCTGGAACTTTTCTCCCTGAGCCTCTGCTGAAAAAGGACTATTTGCAGCTCAATCAGACTACTCCCGGTCAACAAATGTAAAGTAAATAAATAAATGTCTGTAATGACAAAAGTGCTTGACCATGATTTTTAACTTTTGTGAATTAAAAGTAACTTGAATTGAGTCTCGAGCTATTTGGTCATTTGTACGTTTATTAGCTAAATAAGTTGAAGGAAGATCATGAAATAAAGGTACAATATTTTAATCTTTATATCATATGTCATGGATAGTTTCTGAAAGTTTGAGAAGTCAGCCTTTAGCATATGTAAGAGAAAATTTCCAAAATGTCAAGAAGTTACTGTGTAAAGTTCCCAGAGCTGTTTTTGCCACAGTAGAAGGAAACAACATCAGTGGTATAAACTATTGATGTGGAATCTTAGGATGTTTTCAACATGGCTTTTTGGTTGGCCCATTACTCTTTGCTATAATCAAGAATGATGTAGTGGGGCCCTGTGGTGATAGCAAACTGCTTCACTGTGCTAATGATCTGACCACCTTCCTTACAGTTGTTACCGTCTCTGCTGTCAGCTTTAATTGCCAAAGCATACTCCTCTACAGGCATTACTAACCATATGGTTTCTGGATTATAATAATGCTTAAAGCCAGTCAGCAAGGAGACTAAGAATGAATGTAGTGATTCTACTCACTCTCTAAAGTCCAAAACCCAGTCATACATTCTTAGGTTCATTCTTTGGCTGAAGGAACAAACCAAAAGCCACGCAGGGTAGACAGAGTGCACGGATTATACCAAATGAGTCCATACTGTAAAAAAGTGATCCAGCACAATGAAAAGTAAAAATAAACGCTTTATTGTGGCAACTCCATGTAGAATAACAAGCAAACCATTTTCGGCTGAGAATCCAAGCCTTCTTCAGTGCAACAAAATATTCCATTAGAGCGCATCCTAGTGTATGCTTTTATATCAATATATTTAAAGAGATACACCTGAAAAAATAGACTATTGTTGAACAGAACCACCAAGTCTAACTTAATTCATTAAGGCCAGGTCTAAATAATGCCCCTAGCCAAATAATCCAAGAGGATTCCTTTTTATTTAATATGTCATACCAACCTGCTTTGGTAGTTCTGTGCATTTGAATTTTGTCTATTATGGTGAAATGAAATTTAGCAGTAGTGTGTGTAATGGTATGCTTATAAAGGGTGTTGGTAATTCTTTTATTTCTAATCTCACTTAAATGTTCGCTTATGTGGTGTCTAAAGGGTCTTGACATCTGTCCAACATAAAAAAGATGAACAGGTGCAAGTAGCTAGATAGATTAACCAAAGAACCAAACACTAGAAATGTCCAAGAAGAACATGGTCCGAAGCCAAAAAAGAATTTATTGGATAAAACTAGTTATTATATCATCTGGCAATTCTCAAAAAAAAAAATATAATATATTATAATATATATATATATATATAATAAATAAATCTCCTCCCAACCATCAGAATTCTGGATTTTACCAAGTTTTGGGGTCCAAAAATGGTGCCACGATTTGAATGCAACCTTAATTTCAATTTACACATTTATTTTGAATTGTATTTCTGGCTTTTAGTTATGATCATACAATGAATCAGCCTAAGGCCTGCACCTTCAAATTGAGCTGAAGGTGAAGTATATTTCTGCTGCTAATTAGCAGGAATAACAGATGCGAGCTGGACTGAGGAGCCATTTTCATTTTGATATGCTGTGCCAAATGACTGCAATGCAAGCTGGATCTCTATGCTGCTCAGAAGAATGACTGTTTTTATTGTGCCTATGGAAGAGCATTTGATAAAATAATGGCTTGTGCATTGAAAATGGAGAGCACGAAGTGAAAATGCACAAGTTGTTTCTGCTCGTTCTCTGTACTCATGTTGTGATTTGGATGTTATGCCCTAAAAACTGGTGCTTCAGAGTGCACGCTAAATTTGACCTGGTATGGTAACAGAGCTAATTTAATTTCTCTTCTGAAAACTTTCTATTCATTACATTTTCATAATGATCTATAAAATCTGTGTAAATGGTCTGAGATATTAATAATATAAGAATGAATTTCAGACTTAATTTTAGAAAAATTTAACCAAAACCTTTTGTGCATTTTCAAGTTGGAACATTATTTGAATTTCCATTTTGGGGCTGTATTCCCTTTTGGCTTTGTCAAGTTTTCTGCTAGCGTTGAATATGGTGAAGTGCAAGAATTGCATTGATAGCATTTAGTTTGTTTCTATTGTCAGAATTGCGCTTTGGAAAGGATTTTGACTGAGTGCACAGGGCCTGGTTCTGATTGCCTGAATACTGTTACACTGTTTTTCTGTACTGTCAAAATGACAGTAATGTTAATGTGATCCGGATTGGCTTTTGTCAAATAAATTGGGTTTTAGGAATATGAGCGCAAATTTGACGATACAGTAGTGTCGATGAATTTCCAGAACTAACTTCTGCATTATGTTCTTACTGGTCTGTTGATTGTTAAAGCAAAAGGTTAATGTTAATATTGCGAGGCTTGGTTCATCCCAAGTACTTGATAAATACTGTACCACCCTTTACTTTAGGATTTGTTTCAAATATGTTGCTAAATCCAAATGGAGTATTCGATAGGCATTTGTCATGTGAAAGAGAAATATAACCCAATTTATGTAAAACATTTTAATTAACTTCATTTAGAATTATTTTTATAAGACAGTATTTGAATTAAGTTAAACTACTTTTCTATCGAGTGGGCCTGTGCCATTAGCAGACTGTTAAGGTTTGGTACTTCAGGATGATTAGTAGTCTTTAAGATTTAGCTAAAAGGTTTTAAAACTGATTGCTAGTTTATTTTGTTTATTTAACTTTATTGTTATAACTGATAATGTAGCAAAACGAAATTGAAAATAATTCAGAACTTGCAAGATTCCAGCAAACATTTTTTGTTATTATTTTATATAAATAAGTTAAATTTTAGTGCAAATTTTTAATACAGTTATATGATATTTACTATAGTAGCAGTTTTGTACTATTGGTTATAGTTATTCAATCGTGAATATACAAAAGTTAAAATGCTCTATGCAAAGGGTGTGCTTTACAAAATAAATTTATAATACGCAGTGTATCGTACAGAGATTTTAATTTATGTGCAGGTCTAAGATTTGAAAAAGTCAAGTAACTTTGTCCCACTGGCAATGCAATTTTTATACTGGTTTCAACGTGTATCAAGAATTTGAGTTTCAGGGCAGCATTTTAAGAATTTTTACAATGTGAACAGTTTGCTTTGTTTAGCGTTGTCCATTTTTGTTGCTGTCTCAGATGTAAAATAAAGCACATCATTCATTGAATGGATTACATTAGTGTTTATGGAATTTGTGTAATACCAGTATTGGATATTGTTCTGTTTGCAGAGATTTGGTGCCAATTTTGTAGTCTGATGTTTCATTTAAAGTTGTATCCACATCATTTGAGTTATGATACAGATATGTACACATTTTTCATTTATCAGCATGATTTGTTCCGATTTTTATGGATTTGTCCAGATTTGTGATTATAGTTATGCAAAATCTTCATTCCCTGTGTTTCAAACTGATATTGATCGACTAACTCCTTCTTTTCAACATTGATTTATTGACGTTTAACTTCAATTCGAAATGCACTTCAAATTCCTATGTTTGTAATAATCTCATTCCTTGCTTAAAAGAAGGGTGCTACATTGAAAATCCTTCAATTTCTTAATGTGGTACCATTACTTTTCATTTCAATTTCATTCAATTCTTACCAAACCAAGGTTCCTAATCACATATTCATTGTCTTAATACAAGGTACCTAATTCAAACAACTTTTCATTTATATGATTGTACCTTACACATTTCTGAAAATTATTAGCATTTCCAATACTAGTTCAGGAATATGTCACACTTAACATCTATAGATTTATACTGTACACTTTTGGAAAGCTATAGGATTTATCCTGACTTATGCATATCAATTACTAAACATCAAAAATGTATCTTGGTTATTTCATTTTCTTAAATCTAGGTTTTTTCTGTCATTTTCATATCTGGATAATAGGTTCACAATGTCTAATTCTTATTGCGTATTGAGAATTATAAAAAAAATTCCATGTTTTTTTGGGGTCATCTTGTTATGTTATTAGTTAAATGGATTTACTTTACTAATGGTTCTGAATTGGTTCACAATGGTAAAGACCCTAAGTTTACAAAAAACTAATGCAAGATAAGTTAATGACTTCAACCCTACAGACAGGGATAAGCAATGGAAACTTTGATAAAACTAAACTACTTTGCAGCTGAAATAATAACTCTAACCCTACCAAAATACATCAATTAAACTTTTTTAACCCTCAACAAATTTAAACCAACCTCCCACCCTTAATTACCAAATTTTCATCCTGATCTCCACCTAATCCCTTTTCATTTAACTGTACTACTTAATTCCTACTTTATGACCAAAAACTGCTATTTCCTCTCAACCCTATACCACTTCCTCTGCACTGTCAAACCAATTCTTTTCTAAATCTTTTTTATTCAACCTTCCAAAATTTTTCGATCATTTCTCTCCAAGTAATCCGTTACCTATACCCAAGTGTTTTCCTATCTCTACATTCCATACCATTCTTTTCTGTATCTATCTTAAGTAAACTCATTTACATCACAAGTCGCAAATTGAAGGAAATCTTACTTACTCCACAGGTGGATCCCCAAAAACTTATTATAACCCTAATCACTTACCAATACTATTCTATTGAAAATTACAAACTTTCTCAGTTTTTCTATTCTAAAAGTATTGACCCCTCAACTCTTCTCCAAAACATTGTAAACCTAATCTCCTTACAAAATTTTCCTAGATCTTCAAAAAAGCTAATGTTTTTATAATCTTTCTAAATTTTGAACGTCTCCACACTTCTAATAATAAATTACAATTCTAACTTTCAACCACAACTTTTATTCAATTCAATCACCCTACTGATCTAAATACTTTCTTCTTCCTCCTCCTATGTACTTAATACTAAATGTTTACTCTCCCATTTACATCTGCTAATCTACTCTCCTCTTCCCTACCCGTAAATGGAATTTCCTCCTCTTCCTCCCTATATGACTTCCCTCTGGATCCTCTTGCTCTCCTCCTTTACATAATCAAACTGTTCACTCTTCCAACATCTATTCAACATTCAACTCTTCTTTCTAAAATCTCTACTTCTTGAATCCTTTACTACTGCCTGCCTTACTAACAAAACCTGAATCATTTACAACACTATCTCACTCATAATAACTTACTTTTTCCCAAAACACTTACTTCCTTAAACACTAAAACTGCTCCCTTACCAAATCAAAGTTTCCTAATCTAATCAACTCTTGGTCACTATTAACAACTTAAATGTTCTCAAATTGACCTCACAGAATAATAAAATCCTTGCCCTAACTAAAATAAATATCTCACTTCCAAAACTAAAGTAACCCTATCTCACACCTATCTCCTACCCAGTCTACTTTATGGTTCTCAAATACTCACAAAACTTAATGACACACTCCTAGCAAAACTTAACTTATAATATAGTAGCCAGATTCTCTGCTCAACATACTTATAAAACTCATCAGTGTGTCTCTCTTAAACACTTAAACTGGCTGGAACTACCCAGCCTGCTTCTGATCTCTCAGCTTCAGATTTTACACTGTATAATACAGCAACCTGTCTATTGCCCTAACTTATTCTCCCTTATATCCTACTATTCTCCAACTAGATCACTCCGCAGCTTCGACCAAGACTTACTACTTATCCTTAAATCCAGGACAAGAATAGGAAGCAACCTATATAGGTGCCATCCTACCATTGCATGTAATAAGCTTCCAATTCAAATTAGATTTTTAAATCAAGCTGAACAATTCAAAGCTGCTGCCAAGGAACACTTAAAAACACTCTGGGTCCTACCACTGTACTCACTCACCATAAACTGTTTCACCTATCCTGCTCAATACTTTTAACTTCTACTCTCCAACTGTTCTCACCACTTCCATTCCTCCTGGCTTGACTACCTTTATCTTTCTAACTTTGACTTTTTGTTCAGCATAACCTCTCTACCGAGATACCTCCTTTAAATCATCTGAAAGTAACCCACGTATGTATTGAAGAAATACTTAAGGCTGTATGCATGACTGTTTCTCACAATGATTGCATTACTAATTTACTTGCTAATTCCTGATAACTGTGAAATGTTGTAAATACCAGCTAAAATATTTGTCATCCCATTTTGATTTAGTCCTCTGGAATTAATTTACTGCATTATATTATGAATGTTTTTAACTGTATTGTATTGATGCTCTCTGGAACTTTTCTCCCTGAGCCTCTGCTGAAAAAGGACTATTTGCAGCTCAATCAGACTACTCCCGGTCAACAAATGTAAAGTAAATAAATAAATGTCTGTAATGACAAAAGTGCTTGACCATGATTTTTAACTTTTGTGAATTAAAAGTAACTTGAATTGAGTCTCGAGCTATTTGGTCATTTGTACGTTTATTAGCTAAATAAGTTGAAAGAAGATCATGAAATAAAGGTACAATATTTTAATCTTTATATCATATGTCATGGATAGTTTCTGAAAGTTTGAGAAGTCAGTCTTTAGCATATGTAAGAGAAAATTTCCAAAACGTCAAGAAGTTACTGTGTAAAGTTCCCAGAGCTGTTTTCACCACAGTAGAAGAAAACAACATCAGTGGTATAAACTATTGATGTGGAATCTTAGGATGTTTTCAACATGGCTCTTTGGTTGGCCCATTACTCTTTGCTATAATCAAGAATGATGTAGTGGGGCCCTGTGGTTATAGCAAACTGCTTCACTGTGCTAATGATCTGACCACCTTCCTTACAGTTGTTACTGTCTCTGCTGTCAGCTTTAATTGACAAAGCATACTCCTCTACAGGCATTACTAACCATATGGTTTCTGGATTATAACAATGCTTAAAGCCAGTCAGCAAGGAGACTAAGAATGAATGTAGTGATTCTACTCGCTCTCTAAAGTCCAAAACCCAGTCATACATTCTTAGGTTCATTCTTTGGCTGAAGGAACAAACCAAAAGCCACGCAGGGTAGACAGAGTGCACGGATTATACCAAATGAGTCCATACTGTAAAAAAGTGATCCAGTACAAGGAGAAGTAAAAATAAAGGCTTTATTGTTGCAACTCCATGTAGAATAACAAGCAAACCATTTTTGGCTGAGAATCCAAGCCTCCTTCAGTGCAACAAAATATTCCATTAGAGCACATCCTAGTGTATGCTTTTATATCAATATATTTAAAGAGATACACCTGAAAAAATAGACTATTGTTGAACAGAACCACCAAGTCTGACTTAATTCATTAAGGCCAGGTCTAAATAATGCCCCTAGCCAAATAATCCAAGAGGATTCCTTTTTATTTAATATATCATACCAACCTGCTTTGGTAGTTCTGTGCATTTGAATTTTGTCTATTATGGTGAAATGAAATTTAGTAGTAGTGTGTGTAATGGTATGCTTATAAAGGGTGTTGGTAATTCTTTTATTTCTAATCTCACTTAAATGTTCGCTTATGTGGTGTCTAAAGGGTCTTGACGTCTGTCCAACATAAAAAAGATGAACAGGTGCAAGTAGCTAGATAGATTAACCAAAGAACCAAACACTAGAAATGTCCAAGAAGAACGTGGTCCGAAGCCAAAAAAGAATTTATTGGATAAAAACACCACAGAGAAATTGATTGACTTAGGTTTCGTCTTTACTAAAGACTTCTTCAGAATACCAGCACATATCCAAACCATCCTATTTATACTAACACAAGCCACACCCCCTAATAAAATAGATTTAATTGATTAATTTTAAAAATTACATCATCGATCATAAATAAATATTGTATAAATTACATAAAAATATTTAATATAAATTAACACGTACAAAAGAAAACAATAAAACTGTGTTTAATAATTATAAACCTGAAAAAAATGTATGTATATAATGAACCCAAAAGCACACAAAAAAGACTACCCGGTAATATTTTTCAGCCTTAATAATGGTTTAATAGAACAATAATCATTTAGACCGGGATATTTGTGTGCATCTAATTTAATCTGCCATCTAAGTTCACATAAATCAAGATGGACATCCAAGGTCTTCCCTTGTAAATCATGTTTAATTTGTTGCACCACACAAAACCTGAATTCATGTGTAGGATTACTGACTACATGTCTAGCTAATGCACTGGTAGATTTTAAATGCTTAATATGTAAAAAATGTTCTCTAACCCTTTCCCTAAAACTTCTACATGTTTTTCCTATATAAAACACCAAACATTGTTGGCATTTTGCCATATATACTACATACTTGGAAAAACAATCAAAATGAACCAAAACATGAATTTTACATAAAGACTTGATGTTCGATCAATTTTATACAAATTATATTAACATTTTGGATGAAGTTGACAAAAGTTGTGACTTTATATTCAACAAGAAATTGCAGAAGTTGGATTGGGACATTACAGCATACAAATTAGATGCTGTTTATCCGCAATCCAAGGGTAATCAGTACAGTTAGGGACAATCAGACGAATCAGGATGGAGATGATGAAAACGTCACAGTAGCGAGTAAGGAAGCAAGCTATAAAACTCGCCATAATAGAGTGGAAAGCCCTTTAGCGGAAGTTCCAAGGCGTTCAGAGAGGATACACAACAGAGAGACATCATACAAGGGGAGAGATTTAGTTCGGACAGGAGCACGACCAAAACTTTGGAACTCTTCAGCGAAGCCGCAGGAAACTGTATGGAAATCGAGGTAACTGTTTCTGATGAGGTAGTGGATTATAATACTGCCTCTTATATTTGTTCTCTTGAAACAGGGTTTAATAGGAGTATTGGTATCGGTGGTTTTGAGCCGATAATAGACACTAGTTTGGAGGTTAAAGTTGCCTCTAAAGACAATAACAGTACGGATGACTATGCTGCTAACATATGTTTAGAGGCTTGTAATAAAGAACTCAAAAATTCAGATTTAAACCAGGTGTTGGATAATGGGTCTTATTCTCAGTGGATTGTGAATGCCGGGAAGATCAGGACATTTTACTTGATTTAAGCATACATCCGGTTTGGGATGATTACACTCATATATTGTCTAAACACCATACAGTTGTATATAGGGTTTCTGAATATGAGACTGGTTTGTCTAATAATAGTGCTGATTACGAGCATGTTGTGCGTTTAGATCCGGATAATATTAGCCCTAATTTGATGTTGCATATTGATGTGGAAATATCTAATTCTTATAAATATAGTGATGCATTTGAGGGGGTTTCTTCCCCGGGAAAAAAGTCTCATTTGCAGCTACAATTTAATGGATCTGGTTTAAATTAAACAATTTTACCTAGTAATAGTATTAATATTTTAGATATGTTAGACTTAGAAGATGATGCAGGGGCACAGTCACAAAGTGGATTTTTAAGCCATCCTGATGTTTTAGAAAATCATGCACATGATTTTAAATTATTCAACTATTCATATTATGTTTATCGTAAGGATCACGTGGAATTGTTTTCTAAGGGCTTCACATATGTACCTTGTAAAAAAGGAAATTTAGTGGACAACATATTAGATTTGAAATTATTTGTGCGTAAGATGAATCTAAAGGCCTATTTTGGTAATATGGGTGGTCTGGATAAACAGGAAATTCTTTCAAAACCTTGTTTATTTAATCCATCCATGAATCCGTTGGTTGCTATATTTGATAAAATATGTGAATTGGAGATCAGGGAGCATTTTAAACAATATTCTAGGATTATACCTGTTAATTTGACTGATAATGAGGCAAAATTGATTAAGGAAATAGTAAGTATTGATAATATTCGCATTATGAAGCCGGATAAAGACAAAGGGGTGGTTATTGTTGATAATAATGATTATGTGAACATTATGATGTCTATGTTACACGATGATGCATACACCCAAATTAGTATGAATGAAATTAATGTTGCTTTTAAGAAGTTGGACCTCATGTTGGAAGATATGTTATATCAGGGGGAAATAACGGAGAAAGAATTTGAATTTATGATTAATGCACATCCAGTGGTTAGTAATATATTTGGGATTCCAAAGATCCATAAAGGATTAGATAATGTTAAATGTAGACCCATTGTTAATGGAAAACGAAGTAAAACTTGTTTTATCAGTCAATTTCTTGATTTTCACATGAAACAAGGGTTCAAATGTTTTCCCTATATTTCTAAGGATTCTTGGGGTTTTTTAGAGAAGGATAAAAATATTAAGGTCAATGATAATATCATTTTTTTGACTATAGATGTGTGTAATTTGTTTACTGTTATGCCACATGAAATAGGTCTTACATGGTTACAACATCAGTTATGGTCTACGGGTATATATTAACAAGATCAGATTAATATGTTTATTAGATTGATGGAAACAGTATTAATTAATAATTTTTTGAAGGACATTATTTCAAGCAGTGTACTGGAGTGGCCATGGGGGCTGCATGTGCCCCCATATATGCAAATTACATTATGGCCTACTGGGAGCAACAGTATTTGTTCACCAGTGTGTATTTTGATAATATTAAGATGTATACACGATATCTGGACAATATTTTTATCATCTGGGAGGGTGAAATTGATGAGTTGACTAATTTCATTAGTTATATTAATAACACTGTTGAGTTCTTAAAATTCACACATGAGTATAATTTTGATACTATTACTTATTTAGATGTTAAATTGACATTAGATAGGGCTTCCATGAACATCAAGTCTAGTATTTATAGGAAGGCTACCTTTTCCAATTCATATCTGCAATACAATAGTTGGCATCCTAATCACCAAAAAAGAGGAATAATAAAAGGCCAAATGGTCAGAGCTGCTCGGGTGGTCAGTGATAATCAAGAATTTCTGGATGAGTTGAATTATATGATTGGATTGTTTGTGAATAGGGGATATCCAAAAGATTTATGTATGGAATTATTTTTTGAAATCAAACATAAAAGGGATTTAAGTATGTATACACATATTCTCGATAATCACAATGTAGTTCAGTATACCATCAATTCCTAAGGGTAAGGGTTTGGTGGGAGAATCCCCTTTTATGTTTATTTCCACTTTTAATGGAGATTCAGAATGGTCAGTTAACATGATTAAAAAGAACTTGGGTATTTTACAACTTGATAATAATACTGGTATTGAGTGGGGTTCTAGTCCTAGATTTGTTTTTAGGAAAGACTGTGCATTTAAGGATATTTTTGAAAGGTGTTGTTACCCGAAGGCCTTGCTTACCAATAGAATTATTGGTAATTTTAAATGTGGGAGATGTTCCATATGTGCATACATTATACCCACAGGTCATAATTTTAACATCAATAAATACAACATTCATGTTTTGGGTCATTTTTCCAAGAATGTAGTATATATGGCAAAATGCCAACAATGTTTGGTGTTTTAGGGAAAGGGTTAGAGAACATCTTTTAGACATTAAACATTTAAAATCTACCAATGCATTAGCTAGACATGTAGTCAGTAATCCTACACATGAATTCAGGTTTTGTGTGGTGCAACAAATTAAACATGATTTACAAGGATAGACCTTGGATGTCCATCTTGATTTATGTGAACTTAGATGGCAGATTAAATTAGATGCACACAAATATCCCGGTCTAAATGATTATTGTTCTATTAAACCATTATTAAGGCTGAAAAATATTACCGGGTAGTCTTTTTTGTGTGCTTTTGGGTTCATTATATACATACATTTTTTTCAGGTTTATAATTATTAAACACAGTTTTATTGTTTTCTTTTGTACGTGTTAATTTATATTAAATATTTTTATGTAATTTATACAATATTTATTTATGATGGATGTCATTTTTAAAATTAATCAATTAAATCTATTTTATTAGGGGGTGTGGCTTGTGTTAATATAAATAGGATGGTTTGGATATGTGCTGGCATTCTGAAGAAGTCTGTAGTAAAGACGAAACCTAGATCAATCAATTTCTCTGTGGTGTTTTTATCCAATAAATTCTTTTTTGGCTTCGGACCACGTTCTTCTTGGACATAGCTAGATAGATTATCCAGTCGCTACTGCAATTACCAAAAACTCTAATCTGATACACTTTAGAAGTATTCCAGCTAGTAAATATTTTTTGTTTTAAAAATGTGTGTACATGCGCTACAGTGACCACAGGGGACACAACCAACTAGTGTATCACCAAAGAGTGTTTTCTGCATAGGTATAGGTGGATTCTGACGCTTGTAATCAGTGAAATATGAATTAATAGTTCTACCTCTCCGATAAGAAAATAAACACCTGTCTTGAAGAACCCCATTCAAGTGTTCATGTGCAAGTAGAAGGTCCCAATGATTGTTAATAATGTCTCTGAATCTTGGGGTGTTGCTACCGAATGTTATCACTAGTCTAACCAGTTGTGTTTCTTGTATTTTCTGTTGACCAGTACTGTTTTGGTATTCCAAAAGTTAGGATCTCTCAGTTTGTTTTACCTGGGTTACAACTTGGGAAATGTGATCTTTACTATAGCCTCTGGTTATCAGCCTGTTTGTTAAATCTTGTTGATATTCTTGGTGGGTTTGTTCAGAAGAGCATATGCATTTGATACATAAATATTGGGACTTGGGGATGATGTTGATGATGTGGCAGGGATGATGACTGGAAGCATGAAGTAAGGTATTGTATTTTGGAAATTTTCTATGTGCTCGGGTTTCCAATGTATGATCTTCTTGTCTAGTAACAACTACATCCAAAAAAATGATTTGTTGATATTCAATGTTTAATGTAAACTGAATATCCCATCTGTTATTGTTTAGATATCTACCCACAGTAGTGGTGCTGTGGTAGCATTGTCGCCTCACAGCAAGACCCTGTTCGATTCTCAGCTAGAGCATCTTCTGTGTGGAGGCATACGTGAATGGGCGTGCCTTCATTGAAGGTTGTACGTCAGGGCTGGTAACCGGCATGTAAAAACCCACTACCAAACATTAGTGGACCGGAGTTCCGCTGTGGCGACCCCTAAGCTGAAAGAAACAACAGCATTGTTTAGATATCTAACAAATTCATGTGCATATGTTACATCTCCCCGCCACACCATCCAACAATCATCCAGATAACGTCTCCAAATGTCTAACTCTTCTAGAAAAGAATTGTTGTTGGTGTCATAAATTAGCTGCTCTTCAAGAAACCCCATAAATAGGTCAGCATAAATGGGAGCAAAAGATGCCCCCATAGCCGTACCTCTGACCTGCATAAAAATAGAAAATATTTTTTGTTAGCACATGTTCTGTTATGGTAAGTAAAAAGTTGTTAAAACCAGGGGTGTGCCTTTTAGATTTCTCTAGCCAGTATTGAATGGCCTGTAATCCAGCCCTGTGTGGTATACTAGTATAGAGGGAGCTGACATCAAGTGTGCAGAGATACCAGTTAGATTCCAATTGTGTATCCCGAGTGATATTAAAAAATTCTATAGTGTCTTTTAATCTGGACCTAACCATGGACAATAGCGGCTGTAAGTACTGAGTCAGGAAGGCCGATAGAGGTTCGGTTAAGGAACCCTTGCCAGATACAATAGGTCTACCTGGTGGACATGTAGGATTTTTATGTATCTTTGGGAGTAAGTATAAGTACTGAGGGATTGGGTCTGAGACCTTAAGTTGTTTGCATGTTTGTTGATTAATGATGCCTTCCTCCATAGCCAGATCTAAGAAGGAATCAATATGTTTTTTAAAATTTGGCGTGGGATCAATAATCATGTGTATATAAAAACGGGCATCAGATAGTTGTTTATCTGCCTCAGCCTGATACATCTCCCAATACATCACTACAATGCCACCTCCCTTGTCAGCTGGTAAAATGACTATATTATAATTAGAACTAAGTTCATTTAATGCTTGATGTTCTTGCTTAGTCAGATTATGTCTGGTTAGTTGATACTCTTGAGAAAAGTATAAATCCTTCAGAACACATTCTTTAAATATAGCCACATGTTTGTCCATGGGGGGTTGGAAATCGGATCTTCCAAACTGGAACAAAGTAGATCTTTGAGTGTTTTCAGTATTTGAAAAAAATATTTTTTGGCTGACCTACTTCATCCCAGTAAATGACTTGACATTTAAGTTCTGTATTTCTAATGTCCTTTCCATGGCAAGAGGTTTTCTTATTCTCATCTCTGTTCATTGATTCTTCAGTGCATCTCCCTAACATCCTTTCTCAGACTTGTGAATATATTCACTGCCATTCATTCTTCTCTTATTTACACATGCTAGAACATCTTATGAATAACAGGACTGACAGAGTTTAACAGGTCACCATGCTAGAACCTATTCCTCACTTTTTAGTTTACAGAGGCTAGAATTCAACCACACCTTTCCAACATTTAAATTAAAATTTCTCCCATAAATTACTTAATTATGCTCTTTGCTCTTCAATTCCTCATATCCTAGAGCAGCACATATGACCATTTGTCAGCTTAGGATGGCTCATACATTTCTCATATTCACACCTATCTGTAAGAATAGATATGGTGATTCATGCTTCAATCCCCTTATTAGCAGCTTCTAGTGGACAGTTTCAGTTGTTTTGCTACAGTGTATTTTTCACACATGCATTGAAACATACATTGGAATACTAATTTGCCATGTCATTATAGGGTGTGGTTGAGGTTTAAATGGAGAGATGATAAATCAGCAAGTGAAGGAAAGTAGTAGTGCTCAAACTGAATTCATCCTCAAGTCTAGATGAGTACCTTCATGAGGTGGACCCTGTTTTTCACAAAATCTCACCAAGACACTGATATATAGACTGTATTTTACATAGCATACATCATGGGCAGAAGTAGGTTAAAAATAAAAAAGCTAGCTGGCTGCACAAAGACCCAGGATAAAAAGTGCCCTGTCCCTGTAGGTGCATTGGGGCCAGGACTGGAAAAAAATGAGAGTGCAGAATCCTTAAGACATGGAAACATTCCTACAATGGAGGTAGGCCAGGCCTTGAGGGAGGATGTCCCCCCGTTGTAGAAAGAAATAGCCCACAAAAGTCACAGAAACTGATAGGCCAAAAAAGAGCCATAAAGACAATAGCGTGGGCTATTGAGGATAAGAAAGAAATTATGTAAGAAGCCCAGAATTTCCAGACAGGAGACATACAAAAAGATTGAGAGAAGTTGGAGGAAAGAAAAATACTTCCACATGAAAAACTGTCAGAAGCTTCAAATAAAACATTGTGTTCATTAATACAACAGATTTATGAAAAGCATTATATAGACCAAGAAACCTTGGGAAATTTGGAAAAAGAAACGACTGAGGAAGTGCAAAAATATAAAAAACAAAATTTAGAGATTTTTGAAAGGTATAAAAAAGAAACATGGGTATGGAAAAGAGACATCTGATATGGTACATTATTTATGCAAAGGAGAAAGCCAAATTAATCAATACAAAAAAAGATATTCAGATAGAAATACAGGCAAAGACATCCAGCTATGGACAATTTCTCAATACACAAATAAGATCACAGAGGGAATATAGAACAGATTAGTAAAGCAAAAGTTAAAAAAGTTGAAGTTGTGGAATACCTGTGAAGTGAAGGATATAGTGTAGAAAGTTTAACACAGTTGTATCTCAGCATGATGGAACAAGTGTGGAATACCTGTGAAGTGAAGGATATAGTGTAGAAAGTTTAACACAGTTGTATCTCAGCATGATGGAACAAGTGTGGAATACCTGTGAAGTGAAGGATATAGTGTAGAAAGTTTAACACAGTTGTATCTCAGCATGATGGAACAAGTCCCCCAAGTAAGGAAGAAGAAGAGGAGCAAAAGATATCACCTGGAGAAGAAATATGGACATGAGAAAGGATTTAATATGCTGCGATAGTTATACAAAGGAGACAGAAAAACTAATCAATACAAAATGAGCAGCACAAAAGGTATTTGAAGAGAAATACAGGCAAAGGCATCTGTATAGGGAAACTTTTACAATACAAAAAATATAAGAAAACCGAGGAAAAGTGGAGATGTTAAAAAATAGAAGCTGAGGCTATGGATTACCTGCAAAATTAAGGTTGGAGTGCAGAAAATCTATCTTTGATAACATCACAGCAGGATAGAGCAGGATAGAGCAATGGATCCCCAAATTAAGGAGAAACCAGTGGAGCAGGAAATATCTGATCAGTTGCCATATGAAATGCTTTAGAGCCTTCCATAGGAAATCCGTACAAAAGTTCAGTTGGAGTTGCACAGGGGAGGGAACAGAAAACACTGACAGCCCTGACACAGTCAATGTTGTGAAGTGATAGACCAGTAACTTCCCATATGAAAGAGCTACGGATGACACTGGATGAAACTAGATGAAACTGAAGAGAATATGGTACAGGAAGATGCTGTGGATCTTTCTATAGAATGCCCCACAGGAAATACAGAACAAAGAATGTGCCCTTAGTTTAGAAGAAAATGAGCTGCTTGATTTAATAGAGATGGACAGACATATTAAGATCACTGAAAGAAATAGACTACAGAAAGTCAATAAAACCTAAAAAGTTAGAAGTTTGACTAAAACACAGTAATTAGGACTGTTCATAGAGATTTATGCAATATGAAAGAAGTAAATATAATATATTACTGTGCAGATGAATTAATAACAGATACAATCTTATCACAAAAACACAGGGCAGTAAGGGAAAGGAAGGGGGTGGGAATCATATGCCATTATGGAAGTATCAAATAGAGAACACGATAAAGCAATTAAGATGAGGTGTCACTGTTAGAAGGGTATAGAAGAGGGAACAGATCAACAAAAATACTCAGACAGATGTGATAAAAGCAATGTGTAGTATCAGAACAGATCGATATATCATGCACTATCACAAATAAAATAAAATATCATTTCAGGCAGAAAAACTTAGATATGATATGCAGTTAAATATAGAGAAAAAGTGCAAAATAAGTAATTTATTGATGACCCAAAAACATTTTGTATAGAATTGGGAAACAAGGCAAAAGGAATTAAAACCCACCAAAAAAAAAAAGTAAATACATTTTGGAGAAATATGTATGAAAATCCTGCAGAATATAACAGATGCTAAATGGATAGAAGAAGTAAAAGAAAGAATAAGACGTTCAAATGTACATGATATGCCCCAAATGCAGTACCTGCCTTCTGGCTAAAATATTAACATCTTTACATGAAGATTTAGCCATGAGGAAGAAGTATTTGTATGCAAACCCCGAACAGACAGTGATCTGGTTAACAACAGGAAAAACAATGCTCCTATTTCAGAGCAAACCTGCAAGCTATTCTGAAAACTATAGACTAATAACTTGCCTTCGAATGATGTATAAACTATACACTGGAAATGACGGTGACAGAGTTTATATTCACTTAGAAGAAAACTCAGTCATGACAATAGAATAAAAGGATAAAAGAAAGAAAAATGGAACAAATAATCATTTGTAGTTAAAGGAAGTCATATTGGAAAACTGTAAAAGAGAAAGAATCTATGTATGGCATGGATAGACTATAAAAAAGTATATGACAGTATTTCACATTCATGGATAAAAAGAGTGCTTAATATACAGGATATTATGCTATAATGATTGATTATATTACAGCAGCGATGAAACAGTGGCAATCTACTTTGCAGTTAAGCCATGATGGGGGGGGGGGGGGGGGGGGGGGGGGGGGGGGGGGGGGGGGGGGGGGGGGGAGGGGGGGGGGGGGGGGGGGGGGGGGGGGGGGGGGGGGGGGGGGGGGGGGGGGGGGGGGGGGGGGGGGGGGGGGGGGGGGGGGGGGGGGGGGGGGGGGGGGGGGGGGGGGGGGGGGGGGGGGGGGGGGGGGGGGGGGGGGGGGGGGGGGGGGGGGGGGGGGGGGGGGGGGGGGGGGGGGGGGGGGGGGGGGGGGGGGGGGGGGGGGGGGGGGGGGGGGGGGGGGGGGGGGGGGGGGGGGGGGGGGGGGGGGGGGGGGGGGGGGGGGGGGGGGGGGGGGGGGGGGGGGGGGGGGGGGGGGGGGGGGGGGGGGGGGGGGGGGGGGGGGGGGGGGGGGGGGGGGGGGGGGGGGGGGGGGGGGGGGGGGGGGGGGGGGGGGGGGGGGGGGGGGGGGGGGGGGGGGGGGGGGGGGGGGGGGGGGGGGGGGGGTTTTTTTTTTTTTTTTTTTTTTTTTTTTTTTTTTTTTTTTTTTTTTTTTTTTTTTTTTTTTTTTTTTTTTTTTTTTTTTTTTTTTTTTTTTTTTTTTTTTTTTTTTTTTTTTTTTTTTTTTTTTTTTTTTTTTTTTTTTTTTTTTTTTTTTTTTTTTTTTTTTTTTTTTTTTTTTTTTTTTTTTTTTTTTTTTTTTTTTTTTTTTTTTTTTTTTTTTTTTTTTTTTTTTTTTTTTTTTTTTTTTTTTTTTTTTTTTTTTTTTTTTTTTTTTTTTTTTTTTTTTTTTTTTTTTTTTTTTTTTTTTTTTTTTTTTTTTTTTTTTTTTTTTTTTTTTTTTTTTTTTTTTTTTTTTTTTTTTTTTTTTTTTTTTTTTTTTTTTTTTTTTTTTTTTTTTTTTTTTTTTTTTTTTTTTTTTTTTTTTTTTTTTTTTTTTTTTTTTTTTTTTTTTTTTTTTTTTTTTTTTTTTTTTTTTTTTTTTTTTTTTTTTTTTTTTTTTTTTTTTTTTTTTTTTTTTTTTTTTTTTTTTTTTTTTTTTTTTTTTTTTTTTTTTTTTTTTTTTTTTTTTTTTTTTTTTTTTTTTTTTTTTTTTTTTTTTTTTTTTTTTTTTTTTTTTTTTTTTTTTTTTTTTTTTTTTTGATTACTCTTGATTAGAGGTTCTTTGCCCCTCCTGATAAGAGGCCTAGGGTGGAGCCAGAGTTGGGAGTTTTGAGCAGGCTTGGATGTTTCAGAGTCTTGGCTGAAGACTTGCAGGAGTACTCTCCTTATTCTGATTCTGATGCAGATGATTCCACTCCTTCTGCTTCTCCTCCAGAGGATTTTTCTTTTCAGAGACTCTTCATTCCATGAGGGAACATTTTAAGTGGGAAGGTCAGGACTTCTCTGATTCCGGGAAAAGAGGCTTAGGGAATTTTGCTTTTACCCCAGCATAGGCCCTTTGCTATACCTCCTGTTCTGGATGTTGTGGAAGATGTGTTTGCAGAGGCTTCACTTAATCCTGATTCTTTGCCTCCTGCTCCTGTTAAACCGGATAGGTATTACAGGGTGCCTGAGGCTCATAAATATCTTTATAAGAGTCCTAGGGCGGACCCAGAAACTGTTAGTCAGGGACCTAAGGGTGTCAAGGCTTCTGTTGTAAAAAATCCGGTTCCTCCAGATAAAGAGGCCAGAGCTTTGGATAGATGGGGAAAGAAAGTCTATACATCTTCCCTACCTTAGCTATGAGGGCTTTGAATTGCCAGTTTCATATGTTGAAATATCAAAACTATCTTCTTTCTCAATTGAAGTCTAAGGTGGATGCTCTGGCGGAAGGCATTGAGTGTAAAGAATTACAAGATTTGGTGCATGTTTCTGAACAGGTGGGTAAGCATTCTTTACAATGTGGTTTTGATGCTGTACAGGCCTCGTCTAGGGTGGCTGCCACTGGTTCAGTTCTTCGCAGGCACGCCTGGCTGAGGGATCAGAATTTATCTGACCATGTTAAGACAAGGATTTTGGATGCTCCTTTACAGTCTGATGTGTTGTTTGGTTCACCTGTGGAGTCAGTCTTGAAGAAAATGGAAGACAAGGCTAAGTCTATGCAGGCTGTTAAAGATTTTTTGCAAGTTCAGCCTCCGAAGTTTAGTAGGAATTGGCCTGCTAAGGGGTGGACGTATCCTTCTTATGATTCTCAGTCTAGGGGTAGAGCTAGGCGTGGTAGGGGCAGAGCTCAGGGTTCTTTCAGACCTAGAACAGGGAGTTCACCTGCACAAGCTTCGGGTGAGGGCAGGGGCCAGTCCTTTCGTAAACAGGCCCAATGACCTACCTTTTCAGCTGCCAGATCCTTCTTGCCTGGCAGCACCTTTGGGAGGAAGGTTGGCACTCTTCAAGGAAAATTGGAATTTGATTACCCAAGAAAAGATGGGTATTGGATATCATACACCAGGTTACAAGTTTTATTTCCATACCTTGCCTCCTTTCAAAGGCATGCCAGACGTTCCTCCTCAGCAAAGACTAGAGGCTCAAAAAGCAAATTTCTCTGCTACTTCAAATGGGGGCCATACAGCCGGTCCCTCTGCCAGAAGTGGGCCTAGGATTTTATTCTCGCCTGTTCCTAGTACCAAAGAAAGGGAACACGTGGAGACCAATTTTGGATTTATCTATCCTCAACACTTATGTGGACATTCGCAAGTTCAAAATGTTGGCGTTACAACAGCTTTTACCTCTGCTGGGCAAAGATCACTGGATGGTGACTCTGGATCTCAAGGAGGCTTACCTTCATGTTCCTATCAGGCTCAGTTGCAGGAAGTATCTGCGTCTTTGGGCTGGGACTTCTCATTATCAGTTCTCTGCATTGCCCTTTGGCTTATCTACTGCGCCCAGAGTGTTCACGAAGGTTCTGGCTCCAGTGATAGCTTTCTTCAGGCTAAGAGGAATACAGATCTATCCTTATTTGGACGATTGCCTGATTCTGGCTCAAGGAAAGGACGAACTTCTTCGTCATTTAGAGTATGTGATAGCAGTGCTAAGACGCCTGGGGTATTCTGTCAGCGAAATAAAGTCCAGGCTAATACCCTCTCAGGACATGTGCTTCCTGGGTGTGAGACTGAATACAGCATCCCAGATGGCCTTTTGACCCCGGACAAACAAAAGAATCTTTCTCTTTACTTCCATCAATTGTCTCATCAGTCCAGGCTGACTGCAAGGACAGTCCTTCAAAAAAAGAAGTAAATATAATATATTACTGTGCAGATGAATTAATAACAGATACAATCTTATCACAAAAACACAGGGCAGTAAGGGAAAGGAAGGGGGTGGGAATCATATGCCATTATGGAAGTATCAAATAGAGAACACGATAAAGCAATTAAGATGAGGTGTCACTGTTAGAAGGGTATAGAAGAGGGAACAGATCAACAAAAATACTCAGACAGATGTGATAAAAGCAATGTGTAGTATCAGAACAGATCGATATATCATGCACTATCACAAATAAAATAAAAATATCATTTCAGGCAGAAAAACTTAGATATGATATGCAGTTAAATATAAAGAAAAAGTGCAAAATAAGTAATTTATTGATGACCCAAAAACATTTTGTATAGAATTGGGAAACAAGGCAAAAGGAATTAAAACCCCACCAAAAAAAAAAAAAAAGTAAATACATTTTGGAGAAATATGTATGAAAATCCTGCAGAATATAACAGATGCTAAATGGATAGAAGAAGTAAAAGAAAGAATAAGACGTTCAAATGTACATGATATGCCCCAAATGCAGTACCTGCCTTCTGGCTAAAATATTAACATCTTTACATGAAGATTTAGCCATGAGGAAGAAGTATTTGTATGCAAACCCCGAACAGACAGTGATCTGGTTAACAACAGGAAAAACAATGCTCCTATTTCAGAGCAAACCTGCAAGCTATTCTGAAAACTATAGACTAATAACTTGCCTTCGAATGATGTATAAACTATACACTGGAAATGACGGTGACAGAGTTTATATTCACTTAGAAGAAAACTCAGTCATGACAATAGAATAAAAGGATAAAAGAAAGAAAAATGGAACAAATAATCATTTGTAGTTAAAGGAAGTCATATTGGAAAACTGTAAAAGAGAAAGAATCTATGTATGGCATGGATAGACTATAAAAAAGTATATGACAGTATTTCACATTCATGGATAAAAGAGTGCTTAATATACAGGATATTATGCTATAATGATTGATTATATTACAGCAGCGATGAAACAGTGGCAATCTACTTTGCAGTTAAGCCATGATAGAAGACAAGTTACTGTTCCAGGGATAACAATTTAAAGGGGGACATTCCAGGTGGACACGGACACTGCTGCTCTTTTGTCTTGCTCATGATCATGGCTATAATTCGGATTCCAGGAAACAATGAAGTGTAAAGACTTCTAATTTTCTTTTTGTAGAAGAATTAAAACTGGATAGTTCAGATGAACTGAAAGCACAACCGCAAGTGGTCAAAACATTTTAGATGATATAAGAATGCCATTTGGTCTTGATAAATATGCAAAAGCAACCATTACAGCAGGAAAGCTGCAGCACAAAGAAAGCAGTTTCTGACAGGAATGTGATGTAAAAGAACATGAGCAACAAGTACTGTAAGAAACTGAAGGCTCAACAATAAAATATGAACAAATGCAAATAAAACTTAGTAAGGAATGTTTTAGAAGACTAAAATTAATACTAAAAACAGTATTGACATCTAGGAACAAAGTCTAAGCTATAAACCAATTTGCTGTTCCTGTCTTAACATAGTTTGCAGTGATTGACCGGCTCCAAAAGGTGTTGGATAGGTTGGACAGAAAAACAAGAAGGCTGCTTCATGCTCATAAAATGATTTATAAAAATTAGTATATACCAAGACTATATTTTCCCGTTCTGAAGGAGGTATGGGTCCCTTCAAATTGATTTACATTTATAGATCAGTTTACTATCAAAAGTTAAAAGTCAGAAAAAGTCTACTTTATTGGACTGATAATTCTGAATTTGGCATTGTCACCTTTACAGAATGTCGAAAATCATCATCTCAACATCCACAATCGAAAAAATTAGGAATGTCAGGAGGTGACATCAGACCCTCAGGAAGTTGTGCTGAAGCTGCAGTGCATGTCATACATCTACAGCATAAGTTTTTACACTTTGGCTGGGGGGCAAGCCCCCCCTGCACCCCCTACAAATTATATATTAAAACTCAGAGATCGCACTACAGTGAAGAAAAGGGCACATTTCCCAATCCCCACTGTACAGTGATCTGTTATCAGAACATTGAATACATATTAATGAATTTGCACTGACTGTATTGCAAGCCACAATATACTGAATTCACTAATGTGCATTCAAACATTTTCAGAATGGTATTGCATAAACTGGAAAAGATACATTGAACCATCTCAGTTTTGAGTAAGTGCAGTTCCACATTTTGACAGTAAACCATATAAATCTGCAACTGTGGGACTGCATACATATCTATTGACCTCACAAGACCCAAATGTACAGAAAGTTTTGAAACATGAGGAGAATGAGTCTAAGATGACTTCCCTGCTTAGTTTAGCAGAAGCATATCCGCATCAAGCGGGAATGGAAATCAAACCAGAAATAGATAAAAATCAGGCAGCAAGTGAATGTACCAAAAAGCAAAAGAGAGAATATAAGGTGAAGGATTAGATAAAAAGGTAAGAAATGTGGAAAATGGATAAATACAGTTGGAAGTATAGAAAACTCTTGGAACAACCTCATACTGATCAGGATTGAATGCAGGAATAGGAAAGGTGAGGCGAATCTAAACCAAAAGAGGAAAGGTTAATATTGGTGGCCCAAGATAGTGGACTACCTACACATTGGTTTACAAAGTCCATTGAACATGTCGGAGAAACAGACAAATGCAGGTCATGTAAAACAGAACTGGAAACAGTCGCACATTTTGTTGCCGGATGCGATATCCTAATGGGAGGAGGACTGTGTACTGAAAGGCATAATAATGTGTCAAAACACTGGAAACATGAGCCACAAAGCATTATAGAAAATGATGAAGTTTATATCTCATGAGATCACCCATTACCAACAGTTAAAAAATAGATGTGAGAAAATAAGATATAATAGTTTATGAAAAGAAGACAAAAGTATTGATCAGTGAAATTGCCACAGCTAGTGACTGCAGTGCCTTATGTACAGAGATGGTCATAAAATACCAGGATTTGCAGGCAGAAATAAGAGCAATATGAAAGAAAGATAGCCAGACAGTTCCAGCTGTAGTAGGAGCAACAGGTCTTATCTAAGTACAATTCTAAATTCTTTTTTTTTATGTTACCAATACATAAAACTCCATACGAATTGCAAAAGTCATTATTGGGCACATTATGCGTACAGAGAAGAGCACTTCTGGCTAACATCAAAGACTTAAACAATACTAGTTTCATGAACTTTAATCTACTCTGACGTAGGAGTGGGGTCCATTCCCATTATGGTATTAGAAACTCAAAAGTCTTGGAGAAATTAAACTGAGCAACCTGATAATTCCCAGATACTCTAATAAGATCATTAAGAATGATAACACACATTCTAATAAGAATTTGTATACTTTCTCAAGATGTCTAAACAAATTAGCTGCTGTTAATTTAGGAACCACTTAAATTTATCATTTATTCATTTCTGCCTGTTTGTAAATCTTTCTTCTCATGTTCTGCAAATAAGGTCTTCCTGTTTTTCCTTGTCCTTCTATATTGTGTTTTATGTGAAACAATGTTAACTTGAGAAATGCTGTCCGTGGTTAATTTCAATATATATATTCGTCTGGGTTATTACTTTTCAGCTTATTTTATTGCGAGTTGAAATGGCTATGTTTTTTGGTTAATTGCTCTGCTTGGTATATTTTGTAATTTTATTCTAAGAATTATTCCAAGAGCTTTTCTCTCTGGAATTCTCTGGTGAAGTGGGTAATGGAAAAATAAAAGAATTAAATAAACAGTGAGTTTAAATATGGAGACACCACTTCTGAAGTAACGAAAGTATTTTGTTACTCAGTCCAAATATGTCATGATGTGTTAGGAGTACATTATAATAGGTCCACAGCCCACAAATAATTGCTGTACCTTATTACTCCCATGGTATAAAACAAAAAATGACCCGTTACTGTTAACCAGAAATTGTGTCTACCATTACTTTTAGTGGTGAAAAGGTATGCCATTACTTTTTGTGGTGGGAAGTTGTGTATACCCCTTACTTTTAATGATGGGAACTTGTGTATACTCGTTACTTTAAGTGGTGGGAAGTTGCATATACCCATTACTTTTAGTGTTGGGAAGTTGTGTATAACAGTTACTTTTAGTGGTGAGAAGATGTGCATACCCATTACTTTTAGTGGTGGGAAGTTGTGTATAACAGTTACTTTTAGTGGTGGAACGTTGCGTGTACCTATTACTTTTAGTAGTGGGAAGTTGTACATACCCATTACTTTTAGTAGTGAAAAGTGTGCATACCCATTACTTTTAGTAGTGAAAAGTGTGCATACCCATTACTTTTAGTAGTGAGAAGCTGTGCATACCCATTACTTTTAGTGGTGAGAAGTTGTGCATACCCATTACTTTTAATGGTGAGAAGATGTGCATACCCATTACATTTAGTGGTGAGAAGTCGTGCATACCCATTACTTTTAATGGTGAGAAGATGTGCATACCCATTACTTTTAGTGGTGAGAAGTTGTGCGTACACATTACTTTTAGTAGTCAGAAGTTGTGCGTACACATTACTTTTAGTAGTGAGATGTTATGTATGCCCATTACTTTTAGCAGTGAGAAGTTGTGCATATCCATTACTCTTAGTAGTGAGAAGTTGTGCATACCCATTACTTTTAGTGGTGAGAAGTTGTGCATACCCATTACTTTTAGTGATGAGAAGTTGTGCATACCCATTACTTTTAGTGGTGAGAAGTTGTGCATACCCATTACTTTTAGTAGTGAGAAGTTGTGCATACCCATTACTTTTAATGGTGAGAAGATGTGCATACCCATTACTTTTAGTGGTGAGAAGTTGTGCATACCCATTACTTTTAGTAGTCAGAAGTTGTGTGTACCCATTACTTTTAGTGGTGAGTTGTGTGTACCCATTACTTTCAGTGGTGAGAAGTTGTGTGTACCCATTACTTTTAGTGGCGAGTAATTGTGCATACCCTTTCTTACAGTTATAGTTCTATGAAGGATGATGGATGAAAGAAGAGAATTGTGTGAGACAAGATTTTAACAATGATTTTTTCTGATAACCGCACAAGCTGTTTTGATGAATTCATGTCAAAACTATAATCTTGAATTATGGTAGGAAGATAGAATATGGAATCACACATCATTATCACCCCCACCTTTTTCCATTTTCTACGTGGGGTTGCAGTGTCATGTCAACTGTATTTCCATCTCTCTTGATTCAGTGTCACTCTCCTTCCTTGATTGACACTCATGCTTGACTGTAGCAGGACTTTTCTTATACAAATCCATCCATCCATGTCTTTGTTGGATGCCCTCCTTTCCTTTTGCCACGTCTTTATCCCAAATCATCTTCACCAGATTGCCTTCTGCTTTTCTGCACATGTGCCTGATGCACTCTAGTCTGTTCTCTGTGCCCCTTTGTGCAAAGGTTTAGCTACTTTGACTTCTGCTCTGATGTCCTTACTCCTTCATCTGTCCCACAGTGTGCATCCTAGTACCAATCTTAGGCAATTCATCTCCATCACCTCTAGCTTCCTCAATTGTTCTGTCTTTATTGCCTAGGTTTCTGTACCATACAGTTTTACTGGTCACTTAATTTTCAGCCTCACTGGCATTCTTCTGTCATACTCTACTCCTTACACTCTGTGCTAGTTGGCTTCAGCCCCTCTGAGTCTAGGTTTTTCATCTTCATTCAATCATCTTTCTATTTCATTTATCAGTTTCTTCTGATCTCCCCCATTTGCTGTGATACAACCATCTTATCTGTACTCCTTTTCACCTCTTATCATAGACTTTTGCCTTCCATTCCTTTATCTTTGCTGAAGAGTTTGCCCAGAATATGCCTGTAAATGTAATCGAGCACTTGCTTTCATCTCTACACATTTTTGTTGGCAGTGCATATCATGCATGTATTTTCCATTAATTCTTGTCATTTCTTCTTTAATTTGGTAATGTTGGACAAGTCTGAGAATCCATAAAGGTTACTTTATGTTAAAACCAATCGCATTGTAGTTCTGACAAATTTACTAATCAGCTCAAAGATAAGTGGTATAAAAGTAAATCACGGGAAAAAATCAAATACTTTATAAATAAAAGCAACTAATAAACTTAATACCTACTCTGGAAGTAAACTCAATCATTGCTGTAGTGAAGAGTATTAAAATGTATCCAACAACATGGTGGCAGAGCCTTCCACTGTGATTACTGCCACTTTTTAGCAGCGCTCCATATCTTGCAAAGACTGTTAATTCTTTTATATAGTTATGTGTTTTGATACTGTTACCTGTACAGTTAAACTGATAATTATGGCTTGTAGTGTGCTGGTAAATGGTAAGTCACTACTTATAAGTTTTTCCCTGCAAATTTATCTGAAATGGGAATATGGATGCTAGTATCAATGAGGTTGAGGCCCAATCTGGCCATATATTGTAGGGCAGATGGGATCATTTTACTTAGCTGTTTCTTTAAATCTTGTTTTGTATAACTGCTGAGGTTAAAACTTTGCATAAGACAAACCAGGATAATACTGAGCTATAGGGCAGCAAAAATCATTTTGCTGGAATCCACACATGCAAGCTATGAGAGATGAATATCAGTGACCTAGGTTCTTTTCTGAAGTAACCGTTCAGCAAGCCTTACCTTGTAAGTGAAGTTATAAGGTTTGGAAAGCTAGCAGTGTAGAAACAAACTAAGGTATGAACTACATGAAGGGCTGAAATGGACGATTAGCATACAATTTTTAAAAATTAGACTTCCTTATATATTATTGCTATTTGCACCAGCTTCTGTGGTGAAGACCTGCAGTGCATCAAAACCTATGCCAGGGAGCAAACAGCCTCTGCAAACACTTTTTTCAAGTTACTGAGCTTTCAGGATATGGTGATGAAATTTTCAAGTAAAGTAAAGGGGAAGTTGTTTCTGTTATATTACTCTAAAAGTGCATCTGTAGCAGAATTTGGCAAACAGTACTTCAAAAGTAAAAGCTTTTTGTGGGAGTCTGGCCAAAATGGCAGAGTGAAACCAGCAACTGAAAGAAGTTCTGTAACTTTAAATCCTTTCTGACTTAATTTTGAGAAAGAGAAGTTGCATATCTGGGTTGTTCCACACATAACATTTTTTAGCATGGACTTAATCTAAGGATATAAAATCTTACCTCAGATTAAAAAATTCCAGTCAGAAAATTCAGTTAAAGATTTTACAGAGAAAAATCTTTAATATGAGATATTCAAAGGTAAATACACAGGACTCCTCTTTTTTTTTTTTTTTTTTTTTTTTTTTTTAAAGATGGTCTTTGTTACAGAACATGAAAGATATATATTTAAAAATGAAATGTATCAAAAACTTAATAAAAATAGAAGTCAAACAAATTGCAACAATGGAAGAAGATTTAGATGATCATGAGGAGAGAATATCAAAGTAAAATGCAGACTGAATTCCTTCTAAAGCAGAATACTTGGCTTAATGAAAGTTGAAGATATGGAAAACAGACTAAGGAGAAATAATATAAGGATCAATTGAATATGGGAAAAACATCAGGGTGATAACATAATGTTCTCTCAACATGGCTATATAAATCTTTGAATTTACCTGAAGCTCTTTCTTTTAGTATACAAAGAACGCACAGATATTTGGCTTTTCCTGTTACTAACAAAATCTCTCCTCCATGTACAATTATAATACAATTTATATCAAGTATGAAAAAAGACGATATTAAAAATTGCTTGGTCAAAGCCACATACAAAATAGGAGATCACATTATATACTTTGACAATGATTAAAATTATAATTAAAAGGAAAACTTGCTTAGCATTAGTTAAGAAGTATGGAAGAGGGTTCTTAAAGCCTCTGTTCTTTTTCTGGTAAGAAAATACTGATCGTATTAATACGTTTTATACTCCAGAAGAAGCTTCTGATTCCTTCCTTAAAAACAAAATAAGAACTCCCTCAGAAGATATGGAGTGGAGCAGTGCTTCACTTAAGAGGCAAATGAACATTAGTTCATTGAAGACTGACTCAAAATTCAAGAACCTCTGGCAGAAGTTATTATTCTTTTATTGTCACTAAGGGATTTTATTAATCTTGTTTGAATCAAAGCGTGAATGTTCATGACTGTCAATAAACTTGTATGCAGTCATTGAGACTGCAGGAGAAAGAAACGTTTTATACTCATATTTTTTTTATTCTATCTGTTAAATTCAGCAATAGTATTTTATAAGTATGAAGACATATACATATGTGAATGAAATATTAAATTATGTGTTATAAAAGTGAATTAGTTATTTAAAAAAATATCTCAACTATTCTATGTGTCTGTGTGAGTGTGTGGCTATGTTTACTTGCCCTGGGAAAAAATTGCTATTCGAATGTTTTGTTTTCACGATTTTCAACTGACCAAACTAAAATTCGTTGATATTGCCTTTCGAATATTAGAAGGGGATCCACATATATATAAAACAAGTATAATGTTTGTTTTGTTAGGTTTTATAATATATTAGAGAGTTATAAGGCACACAATCTTTAAGGACAGGTGTTAAAAGTAATTTATTAATGACCTAAAACCTCTCTCAAAACAAAATAGAAGTTATATGTTTATAGATTTATAAATCTTACCTCCTTCCATTTTCCTTTATTTCTCTTGTATTAACTGTACATGAGTGATTACTGTTAACTTTGAGAATCCGTAATATTTTAAATTACTTTCTGATAACTATTTAATATTCATTTATTAACATTGTTATGAATAGATTGCTGAGATCAGTTATATATTTAGAATGTTTTAAGTTTACGTTGTGAGGTTTGTCACTGATTGATACTCTTGTTTATCTTTCTTGTTATATGTATTATGCTTTGGAGCTCTGGGACTGAAATTGAGCTTGTGGCCTTTTTAGCTATTGGGGAAAAATATAAAATGTTTGAAAATCTGTAATTTTACTGCCACCATCACAATCTGCTCTGGTGAAGAAATATAGTAAAAAAAGGTTTCAAACATCCCAGCACTGTGACATCATTATGTAAAGGCAAATCCTGCTAAGTGGAACTTTACCAAAAATATAGGAACTTAATAACTCAAACAATCTAACCTCAAGTTTTGTTTACATTTATTTAGATGGGATATATGTTGTTCTATGTTCTAATAGTAGCGTCTGAATTAAATGAGACTGTTTTGAACTAAGGAGTACAAAGTAAGAATTTAAAATTAAATTGAATATTGTTAACGTAAGTGTAATGATCTGCAACTATATATTATACCAAAATAAGATTATACTATTGTTGTAGACAAGTGGTTATATTTATAATCACCTTGTATACTGAGGGAAATTTGGCTAACCGTAAGAGATTTAGCTTTGGATTCTTGAACTTCTTGGGTGTCAACATTAGTATAGTCTTGACAAAGCCATTATTCAGTGCATTGACTACATTCGTTTAGTGTAGTGTATGTAAATCTTCAATGCTGAAACCTGCAATTTACATGCATATTGTTTTTGTGAACAGCATCTGTTGCTTATTTTTGAAATGACAAATGCTCATATGATATACTGAGAATGGAGGAAGTTAGAGATATTTTTACAGAATCTAGAAAACCTGTTAAATGTCAAAATTTTAACATTTTATTTTGTTAGTCTTTGAACAGAGAAATGTAGGATTTTTTAAAATCATACTTGCAATGTTTATTGACATGTTGATTTCTCCTGTTTTAATATACTTTGTTTACATACTTACCTGACTAATATTCAGCAATGTACTTGAAGTTTCTACAAAAGTTACCATGTGCAAGGAAGTAGCTACAAAAGAGAGCTGTATACATGTAGTCACCCAAATAGGTGAGATAATAGGTGGATTTATGATTTTTCAAAAAATAAGAAAATATAATGAACTGCATTATATATTTTCTTAGGTATTTTATAACTAGAAATATGGAAGTCTAAATCTCTAGGGTGAAATATGATGTGGAAATTAGATATATTAACATTTCTTAATGGTTAATATGTGCACATTTTCAGATTTCATTCCAGTAGAATATGCAAACATCAGGACTAAGTTGCACATTAAATTTAGAAAATATTAATATATTACTTATCTAAAATCAGCTTAGTCAAATGAGTGCACAGAACAGGCAACTCACTAAACATTTTGCAAGTTGGTCTGAGTTGCTTCACCAATAAGTCCATTATAGTATATGAGGTGAGAGAGGTTGAGTGTGATTTTACCCATTCAGTGTTTTAGTGTTAAGCAAACAGGCTATAATTCATTGTTTTTGACAAATTGTGCAGTAAGCTATTGTTTAATAATGTATTACAGGTTCAAATTGCATTGCAATACATACTATACAAAATAGGTGATGGGCTTTTTATTACACTTGCTGATGGTAGGTGAAATTGACTCTCTATATTATTCAACAAAATCAATAAAAAAGATTACATATATGAAATGTGTATTTCCATTCCACTTAACCACTATTAGTTATTTCTTCAGTTACAATACCATGTAGTGGCCTGTTGAATGACTAATCAAAGTTTTATTAAATTAAATAAGGACATATTTCTGTAGGAATAAAGATAACAGTAATTGATCTAGGATTTCTTGATCCTGTGTATCCTTTGAGTGAGGAAAAACATTCAGATATAGGAATTTCAATGCAAATAATTCATGTATTTTTCCAAAGTATATTACCCAAATTCATATATCATTTGTACACCAGATAGTAACAAACAAGTTGGCATATATCTACTTTGGTACTATACTAAGTGGGTCCTTCATGGAAAAGGCACTCCAGTTAAGTGGGTCTACATGGTATGAACTGGTACTTGTAGCTAAGGATGTGCAGGACTTCTGTTCAAAATTGTGCATTATCAAGCCATGTAGACGTTGCAGTTACATTTTATTATAAATTCTTTTTCAGGTTCTACATTCATGTAGGAAGTACACAATCACCAATTTAATGGACTATTTTCTTAATTTAAAGGGCAGAAGTAGAAGATAAAAGTGCACTACATAATGTAACTGTTTTAAAATATACATCCTTGAGGTTGCAAAGACTGCATGTAAGTAGGATTCCCACCACACTGGATATACAAACTCACATTATTGAAGAGATATATGCTGAAAGGGAGATTTACTTTTAGGAATCTACAATATAATATCTATGCAATAAGAGATTGTAGAATTGTTTTAATACATGTATATTTTTCATATAAGGTAATATGATATTAAATATGTTATATTAAAGTTACTACTGAAATCAACACATTTGTTTCATTGATGCATAAGGAAATACTATATAGGGTCATAGACTACTAGGCTATTGGCTCTGAGGCCCTTATACACCTAGCCAAGTGTTTAGCCCATGTTTAGACAAATCATCATGCAATGACCCTGTCCAACAGGGACATGGGTGGAATCCCAGTGGTATATTTTCTGTTTCCCATCCAGTTATCCAGGTTGCACTTAAAAAGAGGTCAAGAGGTACTCTGCTTGATGTGGAGATGGAGCCTATCCCATAGATGGGGGAGTCTCTGGGATACACATCTCTCCCACCAACAAGTCTTGTTGATATCATAGACCAAGTTGAGGCCACACATGTGGGTTACTCAACTAGAGTTTGACTTGTGGATCTGCACCAGTCCCATCAGGGTGGGGTCCATGATTGCCTTGCACACCATACAGAAGTCACCTCTGAGGAGTCTGTATGAAACTGACTAGAGGGATAGGGCTTTTAGCCTGTGTATGGTAGAAGTTTGAGGCCCTAGATTCTCCTGGTGAGGAACCTCTGTGGTCTTTCCAGCTGCTGCATGTAAATATGTGATGTTTACTTCAATTATTTTGGAAATGGTAAATTAGAATGTATTTTTGTTGAAGGTTAATTAAATATAGGAGTGCTTGTTATATAACTTGGGAGTCTTAAAGTATATAGGTATTAATATTGAAACTAGTTGTAGATTATAACAATTTACATACTGTATAGAATGAATTATTTGAATAGTCTGAGGAGTTAAAATGATACAGGTGATATTCTAAATGTCATTCCATAATTCAGTGACAAAATACAATTAAATTAATTTCCATTTATATTAATGGACTAAATAGAAGCAATAAAAGGAAGGCATTAATAACATGTCTGAAAAGAAATTGAGTTATTATTGGTATTTGCAAGAAACATTTAAATGAACATGTATATTTATTGAGTAAATGGGTCTATATCATATGTTCGAAGTTTTATAACTTCAAATATTAAACTATCGAATTTAAAAGTTTGAAGTTATAAAATTTCGAACATATGTAAAAAAAAAAAATACCCAAAACTAACAGCTGTAGGAAGGGAGGCAACCCCCCCCTCCACCCCCACATGGGAGGCTGTGCCCCCACACCCCCGCTATTTAAATATACCAACTCCGAGACCGCACTACAGTGCAGTGAGGGAAATTTGCAGTATAATGCAGTCTCAGAGTTGACATATTTAAAGAGTGGGAGGTGTGGGGGGTGCAAGGGGAGATTGCCCCCCCCCCGCCTACAGTAGTCAAGTAAGTTCTGTTTGTTTTTTATTATATATTGAATGTTTGAAACTTTTAATATTTAAATTTGATTATTTAACGTTCAAGGTTTTCAAACTTCGAACATATAGACCCGAGTAAATTTGGATATGAAATTGCTTTTTAATGCTGTGGAAAAGAGAAACACTGCCATTCTTTAGAAGTAATTACAATTAATTCCAAAAAATTCCTGTACCATGTTTGACACTAGGAGTATGTACACTATAGACAATATTGTATGTGATATAAATTATGTACATTAGCTAACTTTTATTCAATACTAGGTCTGTCAGTTAGTATAGCAAGAAATCATTTAGAATTATTGCAGGATGCTTGTAAGGGTGGAATCTTCTCATTAGAAGATTTAAATTGTATTAATGCAGAAAAGGATACTGTTGCCAAAAAGGAGAATTTTAAATAAAGGGAGAATAGCAAAATTATTAAAGAAAATGATCCAGTAATAATAATAAAGATGTAGCAAACGTTGCCAATAATGATTCAATTTATTTTACCCATTATTTGTATGACTATGGCACAAAAACATGTATTGATGAAGTATTTTTCTACAGATATGTTTGAAAAAGTGTCAATTTTAAAACTATTTTATGTCCCTTATCAGATCATACTGCCCTGTTCATGAATATTGCAGTGGATAATATGAAATATCAATTAATTCATAGGATAGCTGGTTATATGACTCAAATAAATTAGTGCGTGTTATAAAACAAATTGAGGAATTCCTTAATTATAATGACAAAAATGATGTTAATAAAAATACTTTGGGATTCACATAAAATTTGTATTTTTGAGAAAATGAAGAAATGGTCAAATTATTCAACTAAGGGATGGAATAAGGAGCTGCTCAACATTCAACAAAAATCTACATAAATTGAAAGCAGAACAAGAAAGAAAAAATAATATAAAAATAAACAATTTAAACAGTGTCAAAATCTTGTATAACATTAAACAAAAATGTCTATAGAAAAATTAACTAAAATGTATGCAGTGACATACTGAAATATGCATAGATTAGCTAATAAAAGTATAGCATTGTGTACAAAAAGTCTATATTAAAGATAACAAAAAACAACACAAACCAGTCACCAAGTGCAGCAAGCCACAGCTGAGTTCCAAATACAACCAAGAAACTGCCACGACACATTTCCTGTGAATAATAAACTGGGAATGAAGCTTCCAGTTAAAACCAAGTTTTAATGTAGAAAACTGCCACAACACGTTTTCACTGTTAATACATTAACGTTGCTAAATATCACCACACGTTTTCGTAAGAGTAACACTCAAACTTCATCAGATGAAAAAATCTTCTGAGCATACACCTTCCTTTTTGTAACCTTTCAAGTAATCAATTGAATCAACAAATCAATTAATATTTAAAGAAACATTCTATCATACAGTTAAATACAATGTTAAAATCATCTCTTTCATAGTAAGAGTTTAAAACCAAATAGAAAATATATTACTGATAAATACCAATTCATTTCATGTTTAAATATAAACTGAACAGATAAATAAAACTGTATTATCATATAAACTGCCATTAGAATACAGTACTGAAAATTATACAAAAAATATATAAAGTGTATATTTTGCTTAATGCCTATTTCACAATTTCACTGTTCTAAGTTTAAGCAAGGGAACAATAGAAATATATTCATTCATACCCGGGTATTTGTTAGCTTCAAATATTACTTGCCAGTATGTCTCTAAATTCCTACCTAGTTTCCCAGGGGCCTCCCCTCGATTCCCTAGACACCATTTCTACCACAAAGAAATGGTGTTTTGCTTGGGGGCATCAAAGAGTGTGTTTGAATAGGGCATTTCTAGGATTGCCCTTCTGGATATCATTCATATGTTCATATATCCTACGTTTGAGGGTTCTCTCAGTCTTGTTTATATAAAATCCTTCACACTCTTTACATAGAGCTACATAAACTATCCCCTGAGAATTGCAGTTGGAATAATTATAAGCCTCTATCCATTTCTTCCTAGCTGTTATAAATACTTCCTGTTGTTGAAGAATATATTTACATTGTGGGCATGCCCCGCATTTATTTGTTTCTTAGATTTATTGGAAAATATGGAAGGGGAGTTGTTACCTTCTAATAAGTACTTTATATTAAACCCCTTTTGAAAAACTGTTTTAATGGTCTTCCCTTTTAAATTTGGTAAATCCGTATATTCATTAAATTTAGCCCATTCACTTTCAACTATATTTCTTATAGTGTAGGCATTGGCACTAAAATTGGTAATGAACATATTATTATATGTAAATCCTGCTTCACCTTGCTCTGGACCTGTTGGTACTGTAGTTTGCATTAGTCCGGTCCCTAAAACAGGTTTAAAATTCCCTTGTCTGTTGTCACATACCTTCCTTTGTATATCCATTATTAATTCCAGAGGGTATTCCCTCTGCAGGAACATTTCCCTGAGTTTGTCACACACTTCCAAAAAATTTACTTCCCAAGAAGTCATGCGACAAGCTCGAACATATTGTCCCTTGACTATGCTCTTTTTTTGATATAATGGATGTGAACTACTAAATCTAATGTATCTAAATCTAAGCCAATATGTTCTTAATATTGGTGCATTTGTGCACACATGTAAAATTGAATTTGATGGTACTGCTCAGAAATTCTACCATCATAATCATGTTTTCTCTTGTATTGCTAGACACATCCTCTCTTGCTTAATACTCCTGTTCACTTAAAATTAGCAAGTTGTCATACAACTATTTATGAGGATAAAGACCACATGCTAACAATCAGTTGCAGAGAATCAGAGAAGCTCTAGATTCTAAAGGTAAATGAACTGCTCAATCAGTTTGTGCACTTTTTACATTGTACAACTTTTTTGCATCATCCTGGATGCATATTGTGGGGATCACTGTAGGCATAGATTCTTTGTCTCTCTTCTAGTTGTGCTACATTGATTTTCTTATTCCTTAGTAAGACACGGATAACCATAGCAACTTATTCCTGTGAAGAACTTTTGGTTTCAGACATCTTATGGGATCATGCACCCCTTGATGATGGCACTCAGAACTTAAGATTGGTAGGACTGAATGTCACTTCAGAGATTAAGAGCTAGATGAATTGTTAAGTTGCATATGGAACCCAAGCTTGAGAATAAGTTCTGGGTATGCTTTACTTTGTTTGGTTCTTGCCAGAGAAATATGGACTCTTGTGTTTTGGCAGAATCTGCAAATCAGGCATACTGTTTTTACTTTTTTTAACACATTGATAAATATGCACTTATTCCCTTTGTATTTGCTGAGGAATAGTTTAGTCACTAGTTTTCATAGGAATCGCATAGTGATATTACTTTTAGAACTGCAGACCTGGTATAAAACATTCTATTGCCACTAGTTTGTTAAACTGGGTGGAGGTGATCTATACACTCACACCGAGCTTATACTAGGCCTCTACAAATCCCCCTTACGTCACTCACTTTATCAATGCTGCAGTTTTTGTAGGAAAGCCAGCTTATTGGGAAACTGGATAAAGTTAACAGAAGACAGGAACTTGCCCAATAGCATATCCAGTTAAATGAGTACCAGACCATAACTCAGGGTGTGAGATATAAAGGATAGATGTAGCTGTAAGGATTCATAAGGTATAGGATTACTCCTATGTCAGTAATGTGTAGGTGTTTGTAGCACGGGTTATGTCTAAGTAACCAAGCTGGAAGTGCACTAATCCTTGTTATTTCAGATTTTAGTTTGGCAAAATGAAGTTAAAGGAATAAAGATGGAATTCAGGAAGTGAGTTTCACATTGCAGTGGTAAATTCTATTAGCTGGAGACACTGCACTGCTGTTGAATATTTATGACACTTTGCACTCGGGTTAGGTGGAATGTCCTTGAGTTTCAAAGTGAGGGATGTGAGCACACAGGATTGCTATGGTCTATGGTCAAGCATGCCACAGATCTTTGTGGTAGAGCTGGTCCTACAGTGCTAAAAAAGAGAATGATACAGTACTGCAAGTTGGATTTTAAGCTCCTCTTGGTATATATTTTAGGCACAATGTTTCAAGTTATGTCGTATAGTGCAATTAAAGTAACATTCGTTTTTTGACTTTCAGTAAACTGTACTATTTAAATACTTTGTTAATCCAAAATGACTTTTTACTATGAAAGCTAAAGTGGCCATACAGTGTTGATATTGTTCTGTCAATATTCTCAGTAATATGAATATTTCTTGATGTTCTGATATGTTGCAATGGACAAAAACACATATTACAACATCCCTAAATAATCAGACAAGATGACTATAGATAATTTCTTGTCCAGCTGGCAACTACTTGTTACTGGCATCTCATAAAAATCACATCTTAAGATACAGAAACAAATAATACTAATCACTAAGGAAGAAAATTTAAAATAAAAAAGAAAAATATTTTGAAAGACATTTTCATAGCTGCTTTTAATTTCTTTTATTTTAAAAATCTGAATGCTCTTGTATTGTTCAAGCTGCTTGTGGATGTCACTGATTTTTTCACTTTTCTACATAGCAGTGTGAACTTTGAGTTGCTATTTCTAACCTCCACTTGGATGGTGCTGGAGGTGAAGAAATTTATATTTTTATACTTTTTGAAGTTAAGCTTCTCAGTGTTCAAAAATTAATGAAGCATGACTCATTTTAGAATTTCTGAGCTGAACTTAGGGAAAATATTTTGCCTTTAATATTCTAAAATCATATTCTTCTATTTCTATTTGATTACAAGATGTACACAGCCTATCGCAATTCTCTTAAATAAAATACTTCATTTTGCTTCAAAATGTTTCATTGATAAGTCTCCACAAAAAATCCTGACATCCTAACACACCAATATCTTGACCTTCATTTCTTTATAGCGTCAACGACCTCATTTTCCAAACCTTCCCAAAAATAAATAAAAATGAAACAAAAACTTATGACAACATTCTTCCAATTTTTTTCCAATTCTTGGTTATTTATTTTCTATAATAAATGTTGTTTTCTAGTGTTCTTAAACTTCTTCATTCATAAACTTGTCCCCATTTTTCTAACTTCCACTTCAGCCCAAAAATATGCCATACTTAACTTCAAAAGCTTTTGCAATCCAGTTGTTTTCTGTCTTTCTACATCTCAACACTCCGTATATGTACAAAGATAGCAAACTGCAAGTCCACTGTCATTTATTTAAAGGTAATGTGATTAGTGCTATCATGCACAGAATTAAAAGGCTTCACCAGATTTTAATTCTGTAGATGAAGGCTCTTATCACATTAAACTTTAAGTAAATGACTATGGACTTGCAGCTTGCTTTTTTGAGGACCATAGTTTTTAGGTGTGTTTCTGCATTTTTACTTTTTTATGTTTACTGTATATTTAAACATACCAATATGCAATAGAATGTATTAATCCTAACCATACCTCTGTACCTGGAAACATCAAAAATCTGGACAAAGGCCCATAAAAAGTAGGTACAACTGGCCAAAAACCTGGGTGCTGATTAATACGAAATTTGCATACATAATTATGTAATCCCACCCACTTCAATGGAATTGTGGGATACTAGCATTCAAGTGCAAATTGCAAAACAAAATATTAAATGACACAATCTATAACCAGAACAATAATTTCAAATGCAGGAGCATGCAGCTAATTCCTAAATATTCAGAAACATCCTTAGATGTGTCACTGAAATTGTAACAGTTGTGATTTGTAACAAAAAGCCCTAAACACAAATCACATTTATAGGCTTTTTTATTCTTTGAAAAACATTTTTTTTATTGTAGCACCTAAGTGGGCAAGTAAATAATGACTGAACCTGACTAGGGGCCTTCATCCCTAATTAATTTTGCTGCTGCTCCACGTATAACTACACGAATTGCACTCACTGCAATGGTAAGACAGACGTGTGTGTGTGTGTGTGTGTGTGTGTGTGTGTGTGTGTGTGTGTGTGTGTGTGTGTGTGTGTGTATATATATATATATATATATATATATATATATATATATATATATACACACACACACACACACACAAACGTATGTATGTATAAACAAATGCAGACAGTTGCACTCTCTCTATACAACCATAAGTCTCCTCTCTGATCAATCTGTCAGAGAGAGAATTAAAAGTATTAAAGCTCTGTGTAACAAGTGCATTGTTTCAGTTGTAATCTACCGTTAGATTTTAGTGCTAAAATGTCAGTTTTTACGTCTTCTATATATTATTTTACATTCCATGTATTATCTTACTAAAAGGTCTTATTAAATGTACCCAGCACTGAATAAGTTTCCACTTTTTACTGCATGAAAGGATTATGTGGTTGATCTTTTCGTTTTTCACTTCCTCTTTGTCCTCTTCACAACTCCATCTCTTACTACAAACACCTTTCTTTACTAGTCATCTTAAGTTTATGGCCTGTGGAAATCCCAAGATTTTCCATCTCCCTTCATTTAATAAGGAAGAGAAATATTCCATGGTTTTACATTACCCAGGCTAGTACCCTCCGTAAT
Source organism: Protopterus annectens (assembly GCF_019279795.1). Lineage (NCBI taxonomy): Eukaryota > Metazoa > Chordata > Ceratodontiformes > Protopteridae > Protopterus > Protopterus annectens. The sequence goes on along the minus strand of NC_056743.1, from coordinate 143,947,700 downwards.
GTAATACAAGCACTTTCACTGTCTCTAAAGCCATAATATGCAAATTTGTTCATTTCTTCAAAGAAATAATTACTTACATGTTTATTCCACATATAAGGTGGTTGTTTTCTGTAAAACAAAACCATATTCCAACTGCACTGAGGTTGTATAGAATAAGACATTCATTAGCAGAATAATTTGCCTGGAATTTCAATAATCATTCCAGACTACAATGGATACCAGAAACTAAATTAGTAAGTTGTAACATCCAATAATCAAAAACAGTCTTTCATCTCAACCTAAACAAAGAAAATGTTTAGTGTGACAAAATAAACCAACATCCCAAAACTGTACATAGTTCTAGTTAGCATTCATCCCATCTATAATCTGAAAATGTATCACTGTCTAACACAGAAAATGCAAGTATCGCAATGCACTAAGCAATGTCTCACTTTGAACAGCTGGAACGGTGTTAACCTGTACAACATTATGAGCAAATGCAATCAATACAACTGAAAGGATACACAAACAAAAGCCAAGATGCAGTACTTCCCAAAGCCAAAGGAACAAGAACCCAACATTTTGTAATTAAAATAAATAAAATAATGCCGTCATCACTATTAGTTATCAGTTCTGGATAGCGCCTCGCTCTACCCCCAACGGAAATGGTTTCATGCAAAGCATAAGACATCATAACGTGGCCTCAATGCACTTGTGTTGCTCAGAAGAGTCACTCCCACTCATCTTAGATGTGATTCCAGATTATTCAGTCAGTAGTTACCCGGTGAGAGCCAAAGTATAAAGTGAAATAAAAATTAATCTCAGTATTGAATGTGGGGCACACATAAAAGGACCCAAGTAGAAGTCAACTCTTGCAAGACTTATGATGTAATTAAACTTCTGTTACATTTGTTCTAAACACTTAACTTGCACATGTTGAAAATCTTCATATTTCACACCTCCAAGAAAAACGTGTATGTATAAAGTACAGTTAGCAGCAATAAAGTATGCTCGTGCCTGCACTGTTTATCATACATGCATCATTATAGCCACCCTGAGAGCATCCTTAGAAATGTTCTCTGCATTTTTTACAAGAAGCCAGTCTGCACTTAGCATACTCTGCTTTGTACAATTTTTCCTTTAGCCATGCTCCCTGTCTGACTGAAACACTGGTGGTGAATGCCTTGGCCAGTACCAAAACTAATAATAAATGCCTCGTATCCAGCACTAAAGACGGTCACAGTCAGCAACACTAACAGAGGCAAAACTAATCACTCATTCCCAGCAGTCATGCAAGTTCCTCCTAGGAAAACTTTGCTACCAATTGTCACGCTACCCAAACAATACTTTAGCCTAATCCCTTGCATAAAGTCTGCTTAGTAGTTGATGTATGAAAACTCTGGATCAGCCTCTGTACTCAAACTACTTAAAGGATTTAAATTAGAAAACTATTTAATGCCTTGGAATCATGGATTTACCTAACACATCCAACTCATTACTGCACCACTATAACTGCTCTATTGCAAACCACAAGTACAGAGACAGCTTGCCGGAAATTGTGGCTGTGAATAACTGTTGTTTTCTGACTCCGAGTGGCAGTTAGCCATTGCTATACTGTCTCACAATGTTGTCATTGTGCATGCTCATGTACGTTGATGACATTGTGGAATATGCCGTTGATGTGTGATGCTATCAGTACTACCTAAAAATATGAAAAAAATAAAATCAGGATTTGAAGAGGCCACTCAGGAATTCATGGCACCCTATTTATTTTGATCCCCAGAAGAGGGAATACTGAGGAATTTGGTACAGTTGAAAAGTATGATCCTAACCATACGTTTTCTTCCAAGTATAGAATTCTCATTTTTACTGGGTTCAGTCTTGATCCCTAATATGACAATGAATACCAACTACCTTGTTTCTGTTTCTTTTCCACTTTACACATTTATACATTTCTTGTAAAACCTAACCTACCTAATATAACGGAATTAGTCAAACATTCTTTCTTTTTAAATAACTGTTTTCTTGAAAAGCATTTAGGTTATATCTTTCATGTTTTTTCTCACTGCTTCCCACTGTTTCTTTACTGCTTTCAGTTTATGAAAGACTATTCCCAGTGACTCAGTTTTTTTTTTTACCAGAAAAGAAAATGTCTTCAATTTTAATTATCTCAATCCTTACATTCTCTTTATTCAACTGTAATCCAATTTTGTTTAAAGTATCATTTAATAAAATAATGTTTATCCATCTTTCATTTAGCAATAACTATAACACTGACATTGTATTATAAGTTAAGAATCTCTACATAATTCTGAAGTCTTTATAGCCCTCACCCAAACATACAGCCCAAAACACAAACAGCAGCATTCTTCACTAAAGAAAATAATACACTACTCACAGGACAGGCCCTATCTTACTTCTGTCTTCCCACAGACCTACTCAGTAAACCATCCATTAACCACTACTCAAACACTGTTGTTGTTAATAATAATAACAATAATAGTCTTTAATAAGTTCACCATTTTATATTTAAGCCCATATTGCATCAAAACTTCCCATAAACATTTATAACTCACATAGCTAAATGCCTTGATTCATCTCCCACTATTGCCTTGGTACCAACCCCTTCATGTAGTGTGCAAACTGCTGCCTCCTTTACAACAGTCAACAATTTGTGACAACTTCTACCTTTCAGGTCATATGTTGAGTAACATTCCTTTGTGTATAACCTTCTCAAACTTCAGTTGTAATATTTTCATTATTTATTTATTATAACTGGCCTCCATTTTTTTTATATCTTTTCTCCTTTTTTCCCATATGACAGCTTAACGTATTTTATGTGGGATTGGAAAACCTCATTGTTCTCCCACTGAAAACACTGTCAGAGAAACATCCACAGGAAGATTCAGAAGCTGTGCTCTTCTCTGAGTCTAAATCAGAAATTTCAGTACAAAGTCCTGAATGTGTTCCGTCTTCTAGTTTAACTTCAGAATCTTGAATCTCTTTAAGAAAAAAATCATCCCTCTTCCTTTTACCAGAAACAACATAACATGGATGAATAGACTTAATTAAACTTTGAGCCAAGCCCAGTAAACTACTACTAGCCAAAAAAAAAAAAAAGAATGATGCTAGGTTTTCTGTTTCTTTTTGACAGCAAAAATGAGGCCAACCGTGTCATGAACAGCAGCTGCTGCTTCCCAGGGATGGGCACAGCATTCTGACACAACAGACAAGCCTTCACTGTTCTCTCTGCTAGCACCAACGATAGTGGATCTCCCTTACCCACTGAAGGGACCCCAACAGCCACAGAGGATGTGACTAATCCCAAATCCACGATGACTTTAGCTGCTACACCAGAAGGATCCCAGGTAAAAGAGTGGCCTGATGTACAGCAAATGGCCACGCAGATTCACCCACCTGCAGTTGAGCCAAGTTGCTAAACTGCTGTTGTGGCAGTGGGTGTTGGATGAACATTTTCTTTTTTTTTTTTTTTAAATGGCTGAAAGAAAGTCTGATTGTGGTATTGGCAATCAGATCCATATTCAAGGCTAAAACGGTGTGTTCCCCTGTAGAAGAACAGCAGCAAATGCCAGTAAAGGTACCAGTCCACAAAAGTTACTTTTTTGAGAGGAAAAAAAAAACATATTAAAAACACTTTCAAACACTATCATAGTCCCACAATGGCAAAATAGATTCAATGGAAAACATATATTCAGTTTACATTACTATTAAATGAACAACAAAAATGAGTACTCTGTTTTAAAGTGCATTACAGTCTTAAGATAGTCCATTTAAACACAACACTGCTAGCTTCAAAATAACTTTCCTGAAAAGAAAAGTAATAAAACATCAGTAAATATAAGGAGATGGAAGTCCGCACCCAAAGGGAACTTACCTGCTCAGCAGCGGAAAGCACAAGCCAACCATCAATTTTTGAAAGCTGCAGAGTAGCGTACTCTTCAGTGGCAGAAAATCTCTGAAGAGCTTCACACCCAAAATTGTCTTTTAGTCAGCTCAACATGAGCTGCTGGAAGGTATGGGCCTGTGGAAGGTGCCCCTAGACCTTGGAAGCTAGCCAGCTGTTGTATCCTTGGATGGATAAAACCTATATAACTAAGGATACTGCAGCAGTGACCAATATGAAGCCCAGCAGTTGCATATCTTAACATAAAATGAATTTCTTGATCATTCAGTTGTTAGTCGTTTTTCCTCTCTTTTTCTTTCATTTTGTCCACACACTGGGATGTTTTTTCCCAGGCCGTACTGAAGATGGGTGTGACCCATTGGACTGACCAAGAAAATAGTATATCTGTGTCTTCTGTTTGTGTGAGCACTTATATATATATCTATATATATATATATATATATATATATATATATATATATGTACACACATATAGATAGATATCGAGAGATACGTATAGTGACACACACGCGCGGGTGCACACATGCACATATATGGGTCTAATTTGGTAGACCGAATTTACACTTAACTGAACTGCAAATTACTGTGATGACAACACTGAAATTGCAATAAACTGAACCTTCACATTACCGAAGTTTTTTTTACAGAGAAGGAAGACACGACCAACATTTAACAAAATAACACACTGAAGTATGTCAATGGTCAAACCCACCTACTCCCCTTTAAGTAAATATAGCCATCTCTGGGATCACACTACAGTGGGGAAAGGGACCCATTTCCCCATGTTGGGCAAGTGTCTCCATTCCCTGTAAAAAAAAAATAAATAAATATGTGATGATCAGGTTTAGTTTATTGAAATTTCGGTGTTGTCACTGCTAGAATCTGCAATTAAGGTAAGTGTAAATTCGATGCACTGAAGTAGACCTATGTGTATATATATATATATATATATTTATATATATATATATATATATATATATATATATATATACACTTCGTAACATAAACTCTAAACACTGTAAATGAGAAAACTTCATAATATAGAAGACCAAAACAATGAAACTTCAAAACACTGAAAACATGTATCATACATATACTGAGTTTAAACAACATAAATCATAGCACTTTCCATCAAGTGTAAGCAGGGGGGAAAGCCCCCTTGCACCCCCCACACCCCATGCTACTTAAATACATCAACTTCCAAGATTAGTGTAGTGAAGTGCAATCTTGGAGTTGATATAGGTAGCACGGGATGTGGGGGGGGCACAGAGGGGCTTGCCCCCCTGCTTACACTTTGTGGAAAGTGCTGAGATTTATGTTGTTTAAACTCAGTATATGTATGATATGTGTTTTCAATGTTTTCAGTTTCAGTGTTTTGAGTTTCAGTGTTTTGAGCTTTCAGTGTTATGAAGTGAATCATATATATATATATATATATATATATATATATATATATATATATATATATAGCTATAGATATATATGGTTTGCTATCAAAACCTGGAAATGCAAAATTCACCCAGTCGAGTTATCATACCGTTGAACTGGAATAGTGAAAATTAAAATATTTTTCAGCCCCCATCTTGAAACATGGTGATGTCAAGAATCCAATATTCACCATTTTCACAAGGTACTTGTTGACCTGCAATTGCCATCCAGACACCGATATTCAGGCTTCGGTCTGGTAAGGTTCAATATTTAGCCATCTTGGAAAACCTGGTTTCAATGGTCCATCACTTGACTGGGTGCATTTCTAGGTTTTGATAGTAAATATGTGTGTGTGTGTGTGTGTGTGTGTGTGTGTGTGTGTGTGTGTGTATATGTATATATATATATATATATATATATATATATATATATATATATATATATATATATATATATATATATATATATATATATATATATATATATATATATATATATATATGCCCATATCAGAAGCTTGAGTTTTCCAAAAGTTGAAATTCATGTTGTTGAGATGATATAATGGAGTTTATAAAAACTTGAAGCTTTTGAATGGAGATTGTGGTACAGTGCAATTGGGGAATTTACCCTTTTCCCCACTGTAGTGCAATCTCGGAGTTGGTATATGTAATTTGCAGTAGGTATGGGGCTACAGGGGTGCTTGCCACTCTGCAAAAACATAGAAAGAAGACAGATTTTTGTTTTTTGAAGTTTGAGTTTTGGAAACCTGATCATATTATAGGTTCATAGGTAAGTACTAGGCCATCTGCCCAAGGGCATTTATAAGCCTAATCAGAATGTGTTGGCTTTCGCCACCCCCTTAGATTAGTTCCCTGTGCCTCTGTCCAGCAGAGCCTTTAGTTCCCTGTGCCACTGTCCAGCAGAGCCACTGCAGTGACCCCTCAGGTAAATTTTCTGTTTCCCATCCACCTGTCAAGGTTTCTCTTGAAGAGTGTTAGTGAGGTGCTCTGCCTGATGTATATTGGAATCCTGTTCCAAAGCATGGGGAGTCTCTGGGACAGGAATCTATCCCTCCAGCATGTTCATAGGTTCATAGATTAGTACTAAGCTAATTGCGCTTGCCAGCCATTTTAAGCCTAGCCAGTTATCCCTTGTGAGACTCAAACCCTGTACCTTGTGTTTGCAAGGCAAACACCTTAGCCATTAGGCCACCCTCCCAATGTCCTATTTATCGTTGTGGTGAGGTTTATATTTTTAGAGTGTGTGGCTCTCTGGGATTTTTTTTTTTTTTTTAGGTGGAGCATGTCCATTAATTCTGGGTTGGACATGGCCTTGTATGTCAGGCAGAGATCACCTCTGAGTAAGCGGTATGCAGCCGAGTACAGCTGGAGTTTCTTGAGTCGGGCTGCATAGGGCATCTGTTTGAGGTCAGTAATCCTCTTGGTGAGGTGCTTTTGTGGTCTTTCCAGCTGTTGCAGGTGTCTTGCAAGGTACATCCCAAATGGGGTGTTGTATTCTATGATGGGTCTAATGAGTGATGAGTAGAGAGGCAGAATAACCTCTTTTGTTCTAGATGCGAACATTTTTGTGATTAGGTGGGCCACATAGAAGGATTTTCTAACCACCTTGGCAATATGATTATCAAAGGAGAGATTACTATCTACTTGGGTCTCCCAATCCCTTATTACATTTTCTGTATTTAGGGGACTGCCACCTATATGGTAGATCGCAGGTACTTTATTTTTTCCAAAGGGGATGACTATGCACTTTTTGGCATTTAGCTTGAGGCCATGATTTTGGCACTAGGTAGCTGTCTCAGTGAGACCCTTCTTGAGGGTGTCTGTATCAGCCGGAGAATCAATTATGGCCCCTAGTTTGCAGTCGTCTGTGAACTTGGTCAACCATAGTTCTCCTATGCTTGTCTGTACCTCTGAGAAGTATATACCGAACAGGAAGGGTCCTAGGACTGAGTCCTGTGGGATGCCACTTGTAACTGGTTTAGAGTCGGACTTAGAGCCTGCAACTCTCACCATGTTGGTTCTATCCATGAGGCAGTTGGCAACCCATCTCATGATGTAGGGGTTTATGTTCAAGCTGGTGAGCTTGTCTATAATACTAGACTGGGGAATGGTGTCAAAAGCCTTTGCGAGGTCTAGGTAGGCTGTGTGGATCACCTTTCCCTCATCTAATGCCTTGTTAAATGTCTCAAAGTAGTCCACCAGGTTTAGGAGGCATAATCTGCCCTTAACAAAGCCAGACTGGGTAGGGTCCAAGGTTTGGAGGTTCCGAATGTCTCTGTTAATGAGTTCCATGATGATGCGGTCCATAGCCTTGCGGACCAGGCTAGTCAGGCTTATAGGGCGATAGTTCCCGGGGTCCGTTGTGACTCCACCTTTGTGGAGTGGGATAACTGTTGCTATGTGCCACTCTGTGGGTACGTAGCCTGTAGAGAGGCTGAGTTTGAGCAATGTGTTTAGGTGAGGGGTTAGTTCATTTTGGAGCTCTTTTAAGACGCAGCCTGTGAACCCGTCCGGTCCCATTGAAGCTGTGTTTTTGGCTTTGGATGGGGCTGTTTTAACCTGTGTGTTGATGATTGATGGGGCCCTACAATCTTTTGGTATGGTTATGGGCCCTTTTAGGAGTCAGAGGGGGGTGAAGTTTGCACTAAACCTGTCTGCCAGAATGTTGGCAATATCAGTCGCTTCAGTGTATTTTGTGCCATTCTGCACTAACTGAGAGCAGATCTGAGAGTTTCCACTTGGGTTCTTGACATAGCTAAAGAACACTTTGTGGTTATCTTTGGAGTCATTGGCAAATTTTCTTTCAAAACTAGCCTTGGATGATATAATGAGGTATCGCAGTTTCTTGTTGATATTGATCAGGAATGTCTTTCCTTCTTGGGATTTTACTCTTTTCTGTACTAGTTTCCTCCTTCTGTTGTTTAGCTTGTTTATGTCAGGGGTCCACCAGACTGGTTTCCTTTTCTTGGAGGAATGAGCCTTAGTTTTACTTGGGATAGCATGATACACTCATTCCTGCAGATGCTCAGAGTGCCTTTGTAAAGGTTTCAGCAGCTTGGACAGCATTGTCTTTTAGCATGGGGGCTGTGAACCTTTCTATCTCAGTCTTAAGTAACGTGAAGTTTGCTTTTGAGAAGTTTTTAATGGTGGTTTCCCTGATTGGGGGTGGGGGTGGAATGTGGATATCCAGAGTGATTAGTCTATGGTCTGACCTAACCAGCGAGGGATTGATCTCCGGTGTGGAACACCAGTCGTCCATGTTGGTGATGACCAGGTCCAATATGTTGTTCCCTCTGGTGGGGGTGTTCAGCTGTTGATCCAGGGCATTCAAGTTTATAAATTCTAGGAAGCGGTGGGCAAAGGAGTTAGTACTTGAGTAGTTCTCTCAGTTTATGTTTGGGTAATTGAAATCACCCGGTATTAGGGTGTTTGGTAGGACCTTCATATTTCCCAGTGTCTACAGAAATGCAGAATGGGGGACCTGGGTCATGGTGGGTGATGTATAGCAAGCTACAATTTGGATTGCAGTTTTGCCCATTGTTAGTTGCACATGGATGATCTCTGATGCATTGTGCTGCTCCACTAACCCTGAGGTGTGGGTATCCTTAATGAATATGGATACACCCCCGCCTTTTGTGTTTCTGTCCTGGTTCTGTGGTGTGTGGTATGAGTTATAACCTAGTAGTGCTGGGGTGCTGTCAGGAGCCTTAAACCAGGTTTCTGTTGCTGCACAGATGTCGATGTTCTCCATACTGAGGAATGCCTCGAGTGTGTGCATTTTTAGGTTTAGACTTCTGGTGTTGAAAGTATTACCCTCAGTTTTTGGTTACTTGTGCTATTTATGGTGGTGGGTTTGTCTTGGCACTATAGGGGCGGCAAGAGCCTTGGCCAGTATTCAAAAGCCTAAGGGTGACAGATGCAAGCCATCTCTTGTGAAGCAATGTGGTTTGTCGAGCATGTCAGCCCAGGCGGACAGACACTGGATCCCCTTTGAATGACACCAGAAACTTAGACAGTTGTTGAAATTGATCATTTTTTTCTTTATAATGTGGCATCATTCTTGGTGAGGGCAGGATGCTACTCAGAGTCAGGGTCATACCGGCCTGGGCTACATGATCAGAGAGCTCTTCCATGTCTCTGTTCATGTAGTCCAGGGAGGTACATCTGAGGTCATTCACACCAACATGTACAATGACAGAGTCGTATTTGTACTTGTTCTGGAGTGACCTGAGTGCTTGTGTTATGTGGCGGATCCTGGCACCCGACAGGCAGCTCACTGTAACCTTCTCCTAGTCCAGCCTAGTTAGTGGGACATCAGTGTGCCTGACTATAGAGTCACCTATTAATTTGTGTTGGGTATTTTATTTTGCCTTAAGGGCTGTGATTGCGTGGCACACTGATTATGTGAAGTATGTGTTTCATGGTTGGTGATGGGGTGTGGAGGTTGCTTGGGTGTCTGCTTTGGAGGTCTCTGTTGCTTTCGCAGATTTTTATTTAGAGACTCCGAGTATGTTTTCATGTATTCATGTGTGTTATTTGCCGGTGTTGGTTTATTAGGTCTATGTGAGACTGGTGGCGTGTTGCAAGTATTACCCTTTTCCTCTTGACTGTCAGTTCCAGTCTTGGGTTGAGAGAGCTTTGCCTCCAGTTTGGTTGTATAATTGCTTCTCTCGCATATATTAGTGTTTGGTGGTAGGAGGAGAGGGTTGTCTGTGTACATGAGGCAGTTGTAGCATTGCCTCAAATTGCCCAGATTCACCATTTGGACTGGAGAGTACACCTGAATCTGCCCTTTGAACATGCCTGAATAGGTAGAGTAAGCTGTTTTTCTGATTGGCTGGTGGGGACGTATAGAGATCCTTGTCCTTCAGGACAGTATAGGGGGGGGTCTACTGCTAGGGTCAATTAGTGCTTGCTACAAGTTTTAAGCAAGTGCTTGAATGTGAAATGAATGGTTTGAGTGCTAAAGTTGAAGGTTTGTCTAGTTCCAAGGGAAAAATTGAAGAGTACACTTCGTGGAGCTGAGAATAGTTTATCTCTATCTAACTGGCACTGCCCGGTGCGCAAAACCATGCAAATGCAGTTTTGTATAGCAGGGAAGTGAAAGAGAGAGAAATTAGCCCAAAATGGCCGATAAACTACTAACTTCTGGGCTGAAACCACTCCTCCAGGGACAGATAGGCTGCTCAAAGCTCTCCTCTCTCACAGGTGAACAGAGAAACTTTCTTCTATCCAAGAAATGTATGGGCAACACAGAAACCTGTAACACAGCTCTGGATTCAGCAATAACCTGAAAACTGGGCTATACTAATTCAGAAAGGTGGGGAAAAGTATATATATATTTTTTTTTCAGAAAATAGAGCAGATAAAAATCAAAATTAGCCCAAAATGGCCAATAAACTACTAACTTCTGGACTGAAACCACTCTTCCAGGGACAGATAGGCTGCTCAAAGCTCCCCTCTCTCACAGGTGAACAGAGAAACTTCCTTCTATCAAAGTAGGGTATGGGCAACACAGAAACTTGTAACACAGCCCTGGATTCAGCAATAACCTGAAAACTGGACTATACTAGTTCAGAAAGGCGGGAAACAATTTTTTTTTTCAGAAAATAGAGCAGATAAAATAAAATATTGTCTCAACAATATGAATTTCAAGTGTCTGAAAACTTGAGCTTCTGACATAACCATATATATATATATATATATATATATATATATATATATATATATATATATATATATATATGGAATTTGTGTGTGTGTGTGTATAGTTATATGCATCATAGCTTGCTTACCTGTTTCATGAAGACTTGAAAAATATTTTAAAAATAAATTATAATACAAGGTTAAACTGGCGAATATTTTCTGGTCATTGTATGTAGTTATAAAACATGCTCATTTCTGACTGTCACCTACTAAATTTAAAACACTAGAAGTTCTAATATAAAGAGTGGATTTGATTTTATTTCACAAGAGACGTGTGAAATTATTTTCAGTGTATGGCTTGCTGCTTTTAAGATGTATGTGTGTGTGACCATTTATCTCAACACTGTAGTTATAGCATCTTTTATCCAGTAATTGGATTTCAGACCTTCTGAAGCTAATTATGGAGCTCCTGCTTTGTAATTCTACACAGTCATTCTCTCGGTGAGCTTTGCTTAATTGTCCATTACTAATGGTTAGCCTTTTCCAGCTGTTAGGGAACTGCTTTTCGTAGCTGCATGTATACTTCTGAATATATTTGAAGAGGATAAATCATGAAATCTATGATGTTGTGTGTTTCTTTTTAACTTGCACAATAATTAATATCCTCCCTGTGTACTTTAATGTATTTTATAAATGATATTCCAACAGAGCATTTAGTAGAGTTTATTTGTGTAATACATACTTTTAGCTACCACAATGTGTGATTATTTTTAATTTTGTTTCCTTACAGCCCCAATGCTAAAAAAGAGCCACCATCTGCTTTGGATTTTCAGGGCCAAAAACGGAAGCTTTATAGTGCTGTTCCTGGGAGGCACTTTATTGTTGTGAAGCCATATCAACCTCAGGGGGAAGGCGAGATTCCCCTTTGTAAAGGGGATAGAGTAAAAGGTTAGTTATTTATGTATTTTGGGAAATGGACAGTGTTTATGTTATTGTAACATCTGAGATGCTATCTGTATGCATTGGTAATAACCATACTACAACATTTTCTTTTGATATTAAAGAAACAAATAATCTCTTTGGATTTGGTCTGACATATCATTTGCAGTAATTCACAGCAAAAAATATACTATTTTCACATCTGGTGTCTTAACAGAGACCTTCACGATCAGAATTCAAAGCAGAGTACATCCACAATTATTTTTTTATTTCTCTCTCTTTATTTATTGACTTATTATTTTGTTATAGAATCATCAAATGATACCTTTGAACACTGTGCCTTGTTTCCTGTATTTATTTCTGCAAGAGCCAAAGATATTAAAGAAATCTATATATAAATCTTTTGATGTTCTTCATTCCACATTGCTGCAGTCCTAACCATTGGGTAGTCCGCTGTCCAGTCGGCCCGAATACCAAAGTATATGGGTGAATAACTGTATTTGTTGGTTGCCGCTCTTGTGCTAGATTTAACAAGTGGAGCCAGAGGTTTTGCCAGGAGTTTCTTTGGAGTCTCAGGCAGAGACTTTACTATTACAGGATGTGCCTTCTCAGGAGGTAGGCCAGGCTGAGGGCTTCTGTTTCCAAAACTTCTTTGAGAGGTAGGCCAAGTTTAGCTTCAGAGCACTTCAGGTTCTGTGCCTAAGAAACATATGCTTAAAATGGCAGAAGATTTAATTACTATGATTAGAGGCTCCATGCCCCCTCCTGATAAGAGGCCTAGGGTGGAACCTGAGTTTGAGAGTTTTGAACAGTGTTCAGAGGCTTCTGAGTCTTCTGTGGAAGACTTGCAGGAGTTTCCTCCTTATTCTGATTCTGATGTGGATGATTCCACTCCTACAGCTTCTCCTCCTGAGGATTTCTCATTTTCAGAGACTCTGCATTCCATGAGGGAGCACTTTAAATGGGAAGGCCAAGATTACTCTGATTCCAGGAAAAGGCTTAGGAATTCTTATTTTACCCCAGCATAGGCCCTTAGCTATACCTCCTGTGTTGAATGTGGTGGAAGATGTTTAGGCTTCCTGAACCCTGATTCTTTGCCTCCTGCCCCTGTTAAACCTGATGGGTACTATAGGGTGCCTGAAGCTCATAAGTCTCTGTTTAAGAGTCCCTGTTTCTCAGGGGCCTAAAGGTGTTAAGGCCTCTGTTGTTAAAAATCCTGTTCCCACTGATAAAGAGGCAAGGGCTTTGGACAGGTGGGACATGCTAAAATATCAAAATTATCTCCTTTCACAATTGAAATCTAAGGTGGCTGCTTGAGTGTAAAGAGTTGCTGGATTTAGTTCATGTGTCTGAACAAGTGGGTAAGCATTCTTTGCAATGTGGTTTTGATGCTGTGCAGGCCTCCTCGAGGGTGGCTGCCACTAGTTCTGTTCTAGGCATGCCTGGTTGAGGGATCAGAATTTAGCAGAGCATGTTAAGACTAGGATTTTGGATGCTCCTTTACAGTCTGATGTGTTGAAGCAGTTTTAAAGAAAATGGAGGACAAAGCTAAGTCTAGTAGAAATTGGCCTACTAAGGGATGGACATATCCTGCTTATGATTCCCAGTCTAGGGTTCACCTGCTCAGACTAGGAAGACTGTCTCTTTTCAAAGAAAATTGGGATTTAATCACTCAAGACAGATGGGTGTTGGATATCATTCACCACGGTTACAGGTTTATTCAGCCAGTCCCTGTACCAGAAAGGGGCCTAGGATTTTATTCTCGCATGTTCCTAGTACCAAAGAAGGGGAACACGTGGAGACCAATTTTGGATTTGTCTATCCTCAACACTTATCTGGACATTCCCAAGTTCAAGATGTTGACGTTACAACAGCTTTTACCTCTGCTGGGCAAAGATCATTGGATGGTAACTTTAGATCTCAAGGAAGCTTACCTTCATGTGCCTATAAGACTAAGTTGCAGGAAGTATCTAAATTCTCATTATCAGTTCTGTTCTGGCTCCAGTGATAGCTTACTTCAGGCTGAAAGGAATTCAAATCTATCCTTACTTGGACGACTGCCTGATTCTGGCTCAAGAAAAGCAAGACCTTCTACAGCATCTGGAATATGTCATAGCAGTGCTAAGATGCCTAGGGTATTCTGTGAACGAAATAAAGTCCAGTCTAGTACCCTCTCAAGACATGTGCTTTCTGGGTGTGAGACTGAATACAGCAGCCCAGATGGCCTTTGGACAAACAAAAGAATCTTTCCAGTTACTTCCATCAACTATCTCTTCAGTCCTGCATATGAGGACGCTGCAATGGTATCTCAAAAATGTGTGGACACAGCACTGCCAGGATTTGGACACTGTCATTCAAATAATACCTTGCATTCAAAAGAATTTTAATGTCACCTAAACAAGGGACTCCCAGAGGTGAGTCAGATTTTAACGACAGATGCCTCGGACATTGCTTGGGAGCTCATCTAAATGGAAAGTGGATACAAGACAAGTGGCCTGCCAGACTACAGCATCTACATATCAACATGAAGGAGATGTTAGCAGTCCAGTTTGCATTAATGGCTTTCAAGGAGTTACTTCTTCCTGGGCAGGTGTTGATTCTAACAGACAACACAACTGTCATGTGGTACATCAACAAACAAGGGGAACACATTCTTATCCTCTATGCAGGCAAGCGATGATTTTATGGCAGCTTGCAACTAACTCTTCAGGCAAGGTTTAGCACAGAACTCCTTAGCAGATGTGTTAAGCAGGCAAATCATGGATCCAGTGGAAACTGGATCTTCATGTATTTCAGAAATTGACAGTGTCATGGGGAACTCCAGACATAGATCTGTTCGCTTCTCCACTAAACCACCAGCTGCCAAAGTTTTGCACAAAGGGGTTTCATCATACAGCTTGGAAAGTGGATGCTCTTTCTTTCAGTTGGAAAAATCTTCATGTGTATGCCTTTCCACCTCTGCCTCTTCTTCCAAAGGTGCTCCTAAAGGTCAGACAAGACAAGCCAAGGATGATTTTAATAGCTCCAGATTGGCCTCGGCAGCACTGGTACCCATTACTGAGGACCCTTGATTCCACACCTGTTGTCTCAGAAGGACGGTCACCTGCTCAATGTCAAGCTTCACTCTCTTCATCTAACAGCCTGGCATATTCTGTGTTGAAACACAGCAGGTCTCAACTTCCTCAACAAGTTTTAAATGTGATTATGGAAGCTAGAAGACCTAGTACAAGAAAAGAAAAATGGAAGAGATTGTTATTTTGGAGTGCAGCAAAGAATTTAGAGATTTCTGAGCCTAATTTGAGTGTGGCTCTTCAATATCTTACTGAGTTACTGGACAAAGGTTTGTCTTTCTCTTCCATTAAGATTCATGCTGCAGCAATTTCAGCTCACTATGATTGTGACCCACCATTGTTTTCACATCCTTTGTTCAAGCAATTTCTTAGAGGGCAAAGAATATAAGACCCCAGCTCCTACTCCTGCTTGGGATCTCAATTTTGTGTTGGAGAAACTTACTCTACAACCTTTTGAGCCTGCAGCTACTGCTGAACTGAAATACTTGTCATGGAAGACTGCTTTTGTTGGCCATTACTTCTGCAAGAAGGGTTTCTGAGTTACAGTTGAGCCTTTTTGATTTTTAATCCTTCCTTTATGCCTAAAGTGGTTTCTAGTGTGGCTTTAAACCAAACTATTCATTTGCATGCAGATCCCCAAAATAAAGGGGAGAAGATTTTGCACACTTTAGATGTATTATTTGAGCAGGACTAAGGATTTCAGGCAGTCTCAGCAATTGTTTGTTTCTTTTGCTTTGAGTTCTCAGGGCAAGCCTGTGTCTAAGCAAACTATTTCTAAGTGGATTGGGTTTTGCATTTCATTTTGTTACTCCCATCATGGCAAGGAGATTCCAGCTGGGATTAGGCCTCATTCCACTAGGGCTACTGCCACTTCAACAGCATTTCTAAGGGATATTTTGGAGGCAGCTACTTGGAGTTCAGTGCATACTTTCTCTAAGCATTACCACCTTCCTCTCTACTCTAAATCTAGGGCTGGTTTTGCCACAGCTATTTTGCAAGGCATGTTGACAGCTCCTGCTTCCTTATGATTTGCCAGCCTCCCTTACCTCTGCTTTGGGATTCTACCCAATGGTTAGGACTGCAGCAATGTGGAATGAAGAACATAGTACAGTTTTGTACCTACCATAAATGTAGATGTTCGAGGATCCACATTGCTGCTCCCTCCTTCCCTCTGTGTTTAGGGGTGGTGGTGTGGGCTAATATATATATATATATATTCTTGTACATTTGTATATATTGTATATATGTTTGATGCAGGGTTTTTGGTGTTTTGGTTTGGGCCTTGTCTTTTTAGGGTCTTCTGACATCTGGGGCAAGAAAAGACTGAGGATAATGGTTAGGACTGCAGCAATGTGGATCCTCGAACATCTACATTTATGGTAGGTACAAAACTGTACTTTTTCTGCCTGCTGGTACTGCTGCACAGTGGAAATTCTGAAATAAAACATTTCATTCACATAATTATAAGGCAGAAGTTTGCACATCTAAAATAGGTTTATTGCAATATTACTAGCTTATTTTTTTAATGTAATATGAGCAACTTATTATTCAAGGTCAACAGGCACTTTATTTGTAGATGAAACAATGAAATATAAAGTTGTTTGCTAGCAGCAATCTCTTCATTAGTTATAGATCTCTTTAATATGGAATTATTTAGATGACTTTTACTTTGGCAGAGATTGTGCATATTTACTGATACTGGTGGACTGTAGAAGTCTGAATAGACTTTTATGATGGAAATGTTCTGAATTGGGAAGTTTTGTCATTATTGGTGCATGCATTTTGTTTCTTTGTTTACTGGAAAAATGTTAAAAACGCCTTCTAACATCTGTACTCTGTTATACAAGGAATATAATTTAATACAATCAGGAAGATGTATCAAAGAACACGTCTGTTTCATGTGCAAGGGGCCTATGATTTGAAAAAAGCCCAAAGTTCATCTTTATCTGACACTGGCCAGATTATTTTCTTTGAATGTGGGTTTCAATGCTGTTTCAATGAATGAGAGTTTCAAGGGCAGAGAGGTTTTAATGCTAAGTCTATTTTCGTTGGGAGGCTACTTTGCTTAGCAGATATCTATTAGTGTTTGTACTGTAAAGTGTAAAATAAAACTTTTAAATAAAATGCAAATCATTGTAGAAGTAAAGCAATATGCACATTATAGTGTTTATAGTAAATTGGAGAAATAGCCTAGTAGTGGGACATTGGAATGGCTGCAGGGGGGAGGCCAAATTTGACCATGATTTTGTGAGGGGAGGAGGGCTGCAAACTCAGACAGCCTCAGCTGAACTATACCTCTCCACTGTCCGGATTTTTGTGGAATTAATAGATTTTTGTTTCTTATTTTTGGTTTGTTCCTCATAAAAATTGTGGTTTTCTGGCAAATCATTTAGTAATGAAGTTACTAAATAATGACAAACATTGAGTTTCAGACTTCATACCCTTCAGGAAAATGCATGCTAAAGCATGAGAAATGCATGCTAAAGCAAGACCTGTTCTGTCAACTGTCTAAGTTTATACAAGAGCAGTTCTTAGTACTTGTCTGTATGTTCCCCAATATATTTGGCCATGTCCAGATTTCCTGCATTAAGAGGTTGAGAGGTATGAGCAAATAAATCACTTTATAGAATTAGGTATATCCAAACCTCTCAACTGTCCCCAACTTTGGCTCAAAATGTTGCTCTCTCCTAATAATCCCGCCACAAAATGGCAATTTTTTAAATAATTGTAATGATCAGAGTTATAGATTACTTTTATTTCAGAAATGCATGTAGAGTCTCTTATTTTGACAGCTGCTCAACTTAACAGTACTAATATTAAAAAAGTGTCCCTTTTTTGACAGGTTTCCAGCTTTATTGTGTGGCTATTTTATATTTTTGTATCACATTTTGGTCCGTTTTTCATAAAATTGTGGTTTTCTGGCAAATTAGTGGCAAATCACTAAAGATTGAAGTTAGAAAATAATGACAGACATTTGAGTCTCAGATTTCATATCCTTCAGATAATTCATACTAATGTAAAACCTACTATTCGATTATCTTTCTAAGTTTATAAGAGCAAATATTTAAAAATGTTGGGCTTTCGTTCCACTTCTATTTATGGCTTTGTCCAGAGAAGTATGACAAATGTGTCAGGGCCATCACAGTTAGCCAGAGACATTTCAAATTGTGACATACTTGTTTCACTCCACTCCCCTATGTAGTGACTGGATGTGTCCAAGCAAGTCAAGGAGCAGTTATGCAGTGTACGTGTGCAGATTATCCCCCCATCCAAGGTCGGCACAAGTACTACAGTGGCTTTTCATCTGTCATTGATTTTGCAGAATGTTCTGGTTTTCTGTCATATTTTTATACTGTTGATTTATGCTTATTATTCAGAAAATACATGGTGTTGCAGTGCCTGTTGCTCTGTGTTCAAGTAGCAATGCTTTAATGACCATCAGGTAAGCTTGTCTGAGATTGTAAGATGCAAGTAAGCTTTAATAAGCATACTTTTAAAGAATAAACAACATTGAAAGCCTTTTTGTTGTTGCCATACAGAGAATATTTACATAACTAGATATCGCATAAGCCTTTAGTTATTGAAATGCATATGATAGTATTTGTAATAAAGGACAGGATTACAGCATTTTTAGAAGCTCATTACATTTGTTGGAGACTTGCAGTCATCTCTGCAGGCATTACCCGTAAACTAAACAGAATGCCAATCTATCATGCGTGGTCCATAACCTTGAGCTTGTTTCTTGTTTGCTGTTTATTTTTATTTTTTTTTTACTTTGATCATGTTTTCCCCATGAAACAAGTAGATAGTTGTAGTCAGGCAGCAGGTCTTTTTTGGATAAGTAACATTTTGCAAGTGGGGTTATCACAGAGATTGCTACTTCCAGCATGTTACTTAGTACTTTTATAAAGCTGAATATAAATATTAATTAGAACTGCAGTGCAAGGAGAAATTGTTTGAGTTGAGTGCTGCTTGTTTTTTTATACTTGATTTTGTCTGGCATTCCAGTAATGTATTTAAAAAGTAATTTATTTTTTCATGCCTCACAGCCTTTTTGTTTCCATCTAGATATTAAGTAAGCTGTCATGTAGCCAATGCATTGAAATATTTTTTCTTCTACACCATTTTTTTAATTGGACTCTCATAATAATGGTTTAGCACCCAGGGCAGCATATTTAAATAAAGTCCCAGCTTTTGTGCTTTTGAGCATAGCTCCACTGCTTTCTAGTTGGTCACACCACTTCCCATTGGCCCCAGTCCATTCAACTGTCTCCTGCAGACCCCTTTGATTTGAAGTCACCAGCTGCCACTGTTTAATTCTAGACAGCTCATCTTTCAGCAGTCCCCATGCAAATTGAGACATGAAGGCAATTCGTTATTAACTATTGATAGTAAAATGGAAAATTGTACCAGAACAGTTTAGTGAATATAAAACTGTTTCCTTTTCTAAGATAAGTGGACTGAATGGACCACCTTTTTGAAATCAGCTTGCTTTAGTCCTTTGTTAGACAGCATATCTACAGTTTCTGCTACATAGTGGAACAGCTCAGGTGTTCATGAGTTCTAATACTCTTTCCTGAAAAGAACTCTACACTTGAGGTTGTCTCAGTAGGTGCTTTCTCTCTATTTGAGTTAAACTTTGCATTAAAAGAGATACCATTTTCACTTTGTTTTATTCTTGGAAGGCATATTTCTTGGCAACAGTAACAACCACAGGAATTTCTGAAAAATCTAGCATCCATGCATTTATCAAATGCAAGTAGCTAGATGTCCAGTCTAGAAGCAGGGCAAACCTTTTCAGAATTTTGTTACAAGGGAAAATCGTATCAGCAATGTCAATCAGACTCAGTTTTAGAGGTTTTGGGAATATAGCTCATATGTTATATTTGCTGGTACAACAATCAGTCATAAGGATCATAAGACATTACAAGGCTATTGAACCGGAGGTCAACAGCACCCATCCTGAAAACAAATATTAGTGCCATATTCCACTGCCAGAGCTCTACACTCCACCAGCAAAACCCTCATTAAGACCAATACACCCAAAAACCTAGCTCGAGAATCCTTCTCAAATTACATAGGCAAAATCTGGAATGGACTACCACAGGACATTATATACACCCCTAACCTGTACCAATTAAGAAAAAGTACTAAATCTCACTTATCTATTAAGTGGCTGTGTTGATTCTCTGCTCCTAACTAATCTGTCTCCTACAGAAAATTCAGCTAGCTCTACTTTATTTATTACTAACACCATGCATGCTAGTCTTTTTCTGACTTCAAATAAAACTATCAACTTTCAGGCATCACTTTTTATTTTTCAGGAGACTAATGTGTATCTCATCTTTGCATAATACAATAACCTATGACATGGAAATATTAGATAACCCTACTATGTACCACATGTATCCTGATGAGTTAATTACCTGGGTATATACAAAGCTACCTTAAAAATAACTGTAAACATTGTATCTTCTTTATCTATTTTAATCTGTATTCATCCTGTCTTATTCTATATTGTATCTTCTTTATGTATTTTAAAATGCATGCATCCTGTCTTTTCTATATTTGCCTTGTGTTTTGTCTATATTTTACTCAATGCAATTATGTTAAGTGGCGGTTTTCTTCCTGGGCCTCTGCTGAAAAGAGACATGTGTCCAGTCAGACTTTCCTGGTAAACAAATGTAAAATAAAATTAAATAGTAAATAAAATTTTAGCTTAGCTGTTTCAACCCAGTGTAATAGTACCGTAGAGGTATTAGTTAATAATCAAAATTGCATTTAGGGAAAGGCCATTGTAAGCCTAACCAATTTGCTTCCCAAAGGTGAGAATCAAGCACTGTACCTTATGTCTTTGAGTCAAACACCTTAACCATTATACCAAGCCCAAATCTTTTTAAAGTTATGCCAAAACCCTATTTTGAACCCAATACCATCAGACTTCATCAACAGTGCATTAACCTGTCAACCCAGAGAGTCTTCTAATTAGGAAATAGAAGTGAGATTCTAACATTATTCCCAACTCTTACCATGGGATCTTGATTTTAACTTGTTTACCTATATTTTCTTCATAGTCTGTTATCTATATCATATACTAAGGTAAGGTATGTTCATACTTCATTTTTTTTGTTATTGCAGTATGTTAAAATAAAATACAAGTTTCTTGTTTGATAAATTATTTCTGTGTGTGTTTCTATTTGTTACCAGGGTAGTGCACTGATCTCAGTGGACCATTTGCAGGCACAGCCCTGGTTAATAAGATAACATAAGAAATGAACAGAACATCTTTACAGATGCAAGTATATGCTAAAATCATCTATGTATTTACAGGGGCAAGAATATGCTACATCATTTTCTTAAAGAAAGATTTATAGTGCCAAAACATGGATGTAAAATGGAATTATGCTTAGCAGAGCTTTCTGTTTAAGAGGTAGCCATAATGACTGAGATGGCTTATGCCACAGAGATAAACGCATATCCTTATATAGAGAAGTATTAAGGCATGAGAAGAGATGCGTGTGAATAGTTAAAGGAAAGGATATATGGAGAAGACAGAAAAATGGTGAGAGAGACAGGCAGAGGGAAGAGGAATAGAAAGTGAGAGATGCAAAGAGGAGAGAAAGGTAGGGTGAATGAGGTGCACTAAGTGAGGGCATGATAAGATGAATTAAGGAAGGATGAAACGGGGATAACAGGATGTGAAAGAGATGCAAATTAAATTGAAAATGATATGGGATGATACTCCTTTCAAACGCTGAAACATGCCAACTGATAGCAACAGAACAGCCTTAAGAACAGAATCACTGTCATGTATGCATGCACTTGCATTAATATTACGACGGATACTTGTGGTATTCAAAATCTGTCCAATTCTACTAGTACTAGAATTTTTAAAAATCTGTTCTTAGGTTAATTATGCCACTTTTGTTTTCTTCCCTGTAAAATAAAGTTGATTTTGTTTCTAGCGTGATCAACCTTGCGGTGATATTTTAATGTCTGTTTGTGGCTCCATCAGTGTATATGTATGGTTTTATTCTTGATATTCGGCACACCTCTTAATGATAATGATTCACAAATTAGGAATGTGGTAAAGGATCCTCGAAATATTAAAAGCCTCTTCCATTTCATTGCTATAAACAATTCCACTTTGTAACTTTTCTACTAGATATCTTAGAAATTAAAAGGGTGGAATATAATTTAAGAATCCATTTCAAAGACTGAAAAGAGGAAGATAAAATATAAAGGTATAAACTTTCACTTGTATAAACTTTTATTCCTTTCTCACTCTTTCTGCACCATATGCCTTTATGCATACACTAAACTGAACAACTCACACCAGTGAATCATTTGTTTTCATGTTCCATTTTAGGACTCTCACCCATGTGGTCCTTATCGCCTTTCATGTCACCGATTTATTTCACATTTCTCTTATAGGTTTATAGGTTAGTACTGGGCTAACTGCCCTTGAGGGCCATTTTAAGTATAACTGATTTCCAATTTTGCATTCAAAACGGGTCTCTTTTAGGTCGCCAAAATGGTATTCCGGCGAACACCTTTTCAGCGACCCATAATCGGTGAAAAGTGCATCATTGATTCACCAGATTCGGTAAGTGCAAAAAAATAGGTGCCCAAAGTACAAAGGACGTTGCCCTTTTCTCCACTGTAGTGCGCTCTCAGAGTTGGTGTATATATAGTTAGGGGGGTGTGGGGAGGTGAATCACCCCAGTTGGGTGGGTACAATTCAAGTAAAAGTTGGTCTGTTGTGTTTTGGGCAACTATTTCATTGTCCTTAGTAAATTCAGTGAACTGCTGATGCAGTTTTTGCTGATTATGGGTCTTTGAATAGGTATTCACTGGACTACCATTTCACCGAACTAATATAAACCACTCAAAACAACCTACCCAATTTGGTTATAGATTTAACCTTACCCATCCCATGGTATGTAATATATATTTATCCCTAGTGAGAATAACTGGGATCATACCATCGATAATTTGAGGGGACCTAAGCATGGGTAAGGTATTTAGGAGCTGTCTCTGTCCCGTACAGAGGGCAATCTTGGGTATTTTTTGTTTCCCATTTGTTGAGCCATATTGCACTTAAATATGGACAAAGATGATCTTTGTTTTATGTGGTTGAGGAGTCTGAAGAGGTTTATATACCTAAAATGATTATTTAAGGTGCCATTTGACTTGCTGATGTGCAGTAAATCCATCAGTAAAGGGTCAAAGCATGCCTTGTATGCAAGACGCAGGTAACTTCTTAGTCTGTAGGATACTGAGCATAGTGACAGGACTTTGATTTGGTCCATTTAGGCTGAGTTGTTTAAGCCTTGTGTCCAAGGTTCATGGCTTTCCATCATGGACACATTGCCATAACTAGTTTGAAGTGTAATACTGTCTAAACAACTCTAACTTAGTAGTAAAAATCGAGCAGGCTCCAACGTTGCATTCTTGCAAATGATTGAAAACAACAACAAGGAAAACTGTTTACTTACCCAAGCCAAAACTTGTTAATAATTGCAGGTTTTTTAAATATAAACCCAAGGCATTTAAGGATACCCCAATCACCTGCATAATCATCTTGATCTGGTTTGAACAGGTCCAAATGTTCTGTCACCTGAAAGCCTAATCTTCTGCTGAATGTGCCACTCAGTGGTTGATGTAACACCTCGACAGTTTAACAGCTGTATATCTCAAGGTACATTTCCAGCAAGTCCTGTCGACAAGAATATCAATGTTCTGGTTAAGAATAAAGTGGTGATGTTTTATAACATTTGGCTAGCAGACTTTTCTTAGGAACCTTGATCATGATTTAACTCTCTAGGTGTTTGAGAATACTGTCAGGATTGGACCAGCTGAACAGGAAATGATGTAATAGATCCCAGTGATGAAAGCAAGATAAACCAGGGTATATGAACCAATGAACTTTCCGATCATTTTGATCCAAAGTCAGTGCTTACCCTTCTGGATGAATCAACTCCCTAATACATGCTATTTGGATAAGGGGTGTCCTATGATCAATAATATTTCCATTGCTTTAAAGCAAAAATAATTTGTGGTTTCTGCCTCATACAAAAGAAAAACATCTGCTGTCCATCTGTCTTGTTCAGAATGCCATTCTGTTGCTTTGTCTAATGTCCTACCTATCCTGACTGAATCTGATGAGGACCCTTGCAAGAGATGCCCTTTTGTTTTAATGCATGGAGGAAAGTAACATTAACTTCATCAATCTTAATTTTGTCTCCTGATTTGTGGCAAAAAAAGTAAAGTGAGAAGAAAAAGCATCAGCAATGAAACCTGTGTAAAGGTGCTGTCCGGGCCTCCACTGAAAACGGGCTCTTTGAGCCCAGTGGACCTCTCTGGTCATCAAACTGGAAATAAAATAAAAATAAATAAACATGTGAAGTAAGTACTCATCTCTAAAAGAATCTGTTGGCCTGACTGGACTGGTCTTTCTTGGACTGTCTTGACCAAAGTACAATGAATTCACTGGTAAAAAAAAAACACATCCCCCTGTACAATGACTGTATTTCTCACTTATTCTGAATGCTCCTATGACTGGCCAAGTGAAAATGTCTGCCCAAGGTTTGAATGAGTAATAATCATTAACTGGTGCCAGGATGCTTTTAACTAAAATACTTAGCAAATGTTTGTCTGTTGCTTCTGGGGACGTGTTAGTCTTTTGAGGTTCTCCAACCTCTGAGAACTCTGGAGATTAATCAGTATCTGGATATGTTGGGGATCACCAAGTGATAGGCTAGCCATCCTAAGCTGTTATATATTTGGATAGTATTAGATGCCTCATTCAGTAAGCACCTCTGCATTAAAATTTAACAGAGAACGGAAACCACCATTGTTTACGATCAGTGGTAAACCCATGGTAAGAATCCTTAAAACCATATAAATATGTTGAATACACCTTCTTAGTGGTCGACAAAAGGTTTGCATTTTAATACAATGGCTATTCATCAGTCAGCCGAAGTCCGGGAGGTAAAGGTGTCCTGAACTGCTCCACTCCTGGTGCCATTTGCTGAAACCTGGAGAGCTGAAAGAGGGATAAAGTAAATACTATGCCATTTAGTTTTCTGGAATGTGATGAGCAGTAAAACTTTATTTTATTTGAAGGCCTAACAAAAGCAATATCCGTAGAACTGAATGAACCTGATTGGACTTTTGACACACACTTGATCAAAACTTGAACTACTGCTATGTTGTTGGAATAAAAAATGACCCCTCTGTTGGTGAAGTGTTCTTCCTGTCCAAGAGTGGCTACCCAAATTAGTAAAATTTCATCACGACTATATCAGGTCTCCTTTTATTATTCCAAGAAATTCGCCATTCAGTTTTGAACCACCTGTACCATACCTAGACCTGTAGCTGCATCAGAGAATAGTCAGATAATGTCAGAGGAAACCCAAGGGCTCTGTCCCAGGGTTGTGCCATGGTAAAAATGTCTTCCACAGTCTGGGGTGTCTGTGATCTTAGCAGGGATGCACAGTAGTGCCTGAACTCCTTGGCTTTCAGAAAGTTAGGAAGTAATCTTAAAAAGTTCGTACCCTGTAAAATAGCACAAGTGAAACTGAGAAGTTCATGCAATTGCATTACTTCACTATTCTAACTTTAACATGTCAGTTGTTGACATAAGTTGTTGTAACTTATCCATCAGCCATTTAAATGCTGCTTCTAGTACAGCTATCACTTGAGAGTAGTAATTTGACAGGGCCCATCCTGTTTGTTTAAAGCAGGAGGAACTCATAACTCTAAACACATTTCCTTGAAAATCCTCTTCACTTCTTGGCATCCTCTTTTCCTTCACCTATGAGGAGGAAGTTATCCAAGTAATGGATGGTGCCCTGATCAGGGGTTTAGTGTTACCAATATCAATGTAAGTTAGTGCTAAATATTTCAAAGACAGAGGAAGCCATCGAGTAACCCATGAACATGGCTTTGTCAATATAATAGTTTTCAAAGTAAATCCTAGTAAAGGTTAATCCTTTTCTCTGATTGTAATGAGTTGAAAGGCATACAGACCATCCAGATTAACAATCCAGGGGACTGAAAATTGTTTGAGCTGTGCTGCTTGGCCTAAAGATGCATGCATAACATACTTTGCATTAGTCTTCATCAGTGCAGTCATTAACTGAAGTTCCTGCAGAGCATGGTACATCATGAATAAGTCACAATTCCCCTTCCATTTTTTTCTGGATTAGGCCTATGGAGGAAATATTAAAAGATGGCTAAATGGGCTTGTTGAATGCCTGCAACATGGCTTTCTTGAAGTTCAACATCATGTAAATGTTCATTATTTTTCCCTAATAGGAGTCAAGTTGTTTACTTTCTTGATGTCTCTAAGTACTGAGGAAGCAATAGTTGACCTTAATTAAAGAAAAAAATTAGCTGTTTATTTTTTGGGATAATTAGAGAAAATAGGCTAGTAAAGGTAGAGGCCAATTAATGTCTTTCCTGTAATATTGGCCATATACACTGTAAAACATCAAACTTAGTACCCAGTTATCCCAGCTTTGATATTTTTTAGACTATGTACACTCTTGTAACATGTATTTTTTTCTACACTATGTTTGAATCTTTAATATGTATCATTTGGTGCTTTTCTATCCCAACATTCACTGAAAAGGAAAGAGACTGCCCAGTCAGACTTTCCCTGGCAACAAATGCATTCTTACTGACTGGGTCAGAATGACTGTCCTGATTTTAAATGTGGTTGTGCTTGTCTGGGCAGATCAGTTGAAAAAGGGAAACTGTTCTACAAATAACACATGGGTGGGCTTTTCCCATTGTTATCTTTTGTTATATGAATTCGAAGGCTGTTCTTGCAAGTAGATTCCTGTGTTTTATGAGCGAAAAAAACGACTACTCCATAAATCATTGCATTCATTTCTATATTTCCATGTTTCATTATTGTGCACGTTTATGATCCCGTAATACAAACTTTAATCCAAAGCAACCAAAACCTTAGTCTTTCACAATTCAGGTCCATTTCTACTCTTCCCTATCTTGTAAAAATTGTAGGAAACTCAAGTCATCTTCAAATTTTATAGTATATCCAAAAGTACCATCTCATTTCTATAAGGCAATATTGTTTTTGGATAGGTTATAACAACATCACTGCACATTGAACTCTGACTAAACCTTAATCAATATGGATAATGGCATCCTTACAGGTGTGATCTTTTTGATCTCTCAAAGGATTTTGACCTGATCTGTCATACTATACTACTTCAGAGCCTGTTAGACACAGGAACCAGATCAGGTGCATGCCAGTGGTTCAACTAACTCATGGTCCAGTCAAGATAGGTGTCTTCCTCTATGACCATAACCTACTACTCAAAAAGGTCTGTTAGTTGTCAATAGATGCACCACTACACTCCTAAGCTTTTATCAGTAAACTAACTTATGACCTCCCTCAGGTAAACATATACAAACCCAAGTCAAATATGATCTATAGTCTCATCAACTGACTAAATAAATATACATTCTTACTTGATTTTAAAGTAGCTTAACCTCTGTTAACTCTAAACATTAAACTGCAATAACACCCCAAATGAAAAAAAAATCTACTTCAAGTTATTTGGCATCTGGCATGTTCAGACAGTCTGTTTCTAAACTTATGTTGACAAAATAGGAAGAGAGTCAACTTTTCATTATTCTGAGCAAGAAAAAATTCTCCCTTCCTCACAAAACTAGCTGTGGTAGCGTTTGGCACTGGGTTCTTCTAGCCAACCTTGAATATTGGCTACCCAACAAACCCCTAGTCTGCAAAGGGAACTTATAAGCTGTAGAGACAGCTTGTAATAAAATGCCATTTCATCATCCAGTCCACCTCCACCCAACACTCCCACCAGGAATTTTCGCTTTCTCAAGTAAGGTCCAAATAGTTTTCAGTAAAACAGAGATCGTCTCATTCTCAAGTCACTTCACTTCAAACTTTTCCTTCCAGACTGCTAGCCAAAAACCTCAAGTAAAACAATTTCTTATGGAGCTGAACTAAACCAATCAGAGTGATACAGCTGTAATGCACTAGCAATGCATTTCCATTCTAATCCCCAAACTCTAGAGGTATCTTCCATCTCATCCAGAGGACCTTGAAACTTTGTCTAATTCTGGAGAATAATTAAAGAGGATCTCCAGTAACAAGATACATTGTGAGTGCTTTTAATCAGGCCACATTACAGAGACAGGCAACATAACCAAAGTACTCCTAATTCTGCTACTTTTGTCCCTTGTATTCATCTTCCTTCTCATCTCTTTCCTAAGAGTTTACACTCAGTGTTAGAAAGTTGACTTTGCTTACTTATATTAACATATGCTGCATTTTAAGTTCACGGGCAATTACTAGGCTAGCTGCCCCTTTGTGCCATTTTAAGCCAGCCAATTTCCCTTCTTGTGCTTGAATTAACCTGTCCCATTTGGTTAGGGATTGGCCTTACTCATCCTTTGGTCAATAATTATTATTATCCCTAATAAGAATAACTGGCACAATAGATAAATTGAGGGGACTCTTGCAAGAGATAAAGGATTTGTTACCTGCTTCTGTGCATGAGTAGTACAGGGGCAGTCCTAGGGAAACTTGTCCGTTTCCCCTCAATAGATCCAAGTTGTGTTTGAATATAGACAGGGATGACCTTTTCTTTTATGTAGATGGAGAATCTGTTCCAGAACAGTGGTATCCTCCAAGAAATATATCTGTCCCTTCAAATTGTACTGTTGATGTTGCAGAAAAAGTTTAAATCCCTAGATCATGTATTTCTGATGCCATTTGACCTGCTGATGTGCAGTAAGTCCTTCACTATTGAGTCAAAGGATGCCTTGTATGCCAAACACAGGTCACTTCTTAGGAATCTGCAGGATACCGAGTATAGTGACAAGGCAGAGTTGGTCCATGTGGGATATTATTTAGGCTTTTTATCCTTTTAGTAACGTATCTTTGTGTATGTTCCAGTTGCATTTTCTGAACAGATACATGCCAAAGGAGACATTATATTCAATGATTAGCCTAATGTGAGGTACAGTGGTGCAGCGATTAACATTGTCGCCTCACAGCAAGAGGTTCTCCAGTTTTGGTTCTCGACTGGGGTGCCCTCTGAGTTGCATGTCCTCCCTGCATTCACATGGGTTTTCTCCAGGTGTCTGGTTCCTTCCACATTTCAGAGATGCATGTCTGGATCATTTGTCCCTGGCCTTCTGCTGAAAATAGGCTCTGAACTACTCAGACTTTCCCAGTCAACAAATGTTAAATAAATAAAAAATAATGAATAAATGGGGACATGGACTTCCCTAGATCTAGACGCAATCCCTTTGTTTATAAGCTCTGCTGTGCAGAAGGTCTTTCTTATAACAATGCGCACACATTGCTCAAAGGTTACATCACTGTCCACACAAGTTTACAAATCTCGAATAGCTGGGTCAGCTCTTAGGGGTGTACTGTCAATGTGGTAGCTGCCAGTGGTAGACGACTTCCCAAAGGAAACAATGATGCATTTGTTGGCATTAGTCATGATTTTATCATCATTTATTGATTGATTTATTGAACCTTTCTGTAGGATGGCTAAGCTACTTGAGGATTCATTGTGCTACTAGCTCGCAGTTGTCTGCAAACATAGTCAACCAGAGTCCTTTAGTACTGGATTTTACTTCACAGAAGTAGATGTTAAATAAGAGAGGTCCCAGCATAGAACCTTGAGGGTCTCCACTAGTGGCTGGTCTCTTTGTGCAGGTAACTTACCCTATTTTGATTTCTTGTGTCCTATCTGTGAGCCAATTGGCAAACCAGTAGATGAATTAGGAGTTTATTCAGCTTTTCTGCCATGTCTGAACTTTAAAAGCTTTAGCCAGGTTGAGGTGTGTAGTGTGCACCATTTTGCCTTCATCTAGTGCTTTGGTGACCTTTTCAAAAAATTCCACTAGGTTGAGTAAACATGGCCTGCCCTTGATGTATACAAACTTAGATAGGCCCAGTGTTTAAAGGTTCCCTATGTGTTGATTATTTCTATGATAAATCTTTCCATAGCTTTTCATATGAAGCTGGTAAGACTTATTGTCTGTAATTGCCTAGGTGCTTTCTTATGCATGGCAATAATCATCATCAACCTCATCAGCCCCCTTTTTCCCATTTGTCTACATCATGGGGTCATGGTATTGTGTTAACTGTCACCAACTCTCTACGAATGACCGTAGCTAATCTCCATTCACTTGTTACAAAGCCTGTATGGAGGCCGAGATTGAACAGTGCTGTTAGGGGTGTGGCTAAATCATGCATTATGCTAGTTAAGTTGCTTCCAGGGATATTGTCAGGACCTATTTATGCAGACTTTTTAGCTTTTAACAGCACATTTAGGCTTTGATTTGGTAGTAGGAGGTGAGCCAGTTTCAGGAATAATTTGAGGGACTGACTGAGGGGGGAGAAAGGGGTAAAGTTAGAGGTAAATTTATCGGTCAGTACATTTGCTACATCTTCAGTCTCAGTGAAGGTAACGTCATTCACAACTGGCTCAGTGAATTGTGCTTTTGAGACTACGGACATAACTAAAAAATACTTTGCAATTGTCTTGTGCTTGGGTAGTGATTTTAGCTTAATTTTCTGCTTTGGTTTATTTCAGTTTATGCGTTCTGATAATCAGTATTCTTATTTTTGGTTAAAAATGCTTTCTTTTTATTATAAAGCTCATTGATATCATGGTTCCACCATCTGGGTTTGTTTCTAGGGTTTACCCTGCACTGGTTCCTGTGGGGTACAGCTGCATCTGTGTTGCTGCTTGCATGCTGGTATAGTGTGGTGGTGTACATTTCCGCATATTCAGTGGAGTTAACTGCGTTTGGTGGGGATTTGAAGCTTGTCGATGTATCACTATCATTTTGGAG
Source organism: Protopterus annectens (assembly GCF_019279795.1). Classification (NCBI taxonomy): domain Eukaryota; kingdom Metazoa; phylum Chordata; order Ceratodontiformes; family Protopteridae; genus Protopterus; species Protopterus annectens. The sequence goes on along the minus strand of NC_056743.1, from coordinate 143,916,810 downwards.
ATTTGGAGCTTGTTGACACATCCTTTATCTTCCTCTTTCATAATTAGAACAAGAACACTCATCCATTTACCTGCTTAACTGAGTGAACTATTAGAAACTTCAACAAGATGTCTTTATTCTTCCCACAGGGAGGTTATCAGAGGGAGAATCTGCTAGATCTTCTAGTTAGTGATTTTATCTGGACTTATCCTTTATACACTGCCTCCTTCATCTATGGTGAATGTCTGATTCAATACATTTCATTTTATTTGCAGCTTATATATATCTTAAATTACAAATGTTAACTTTGGTAAACAGATTTTGTTATGTATAAGTTTAGTACTGCTTTGTAAAACTTTTTCTGCCATTGGTTATTACTGCAACATTGTGTGCATATCCTCATCCTGGCGGTGCCTGAAGTTCATCCCAGTTGATCCATGCACTAATCTGTTAAAGAAATACAAATAAATGAAGTGCATTAGCTTGGTGTTCTCTTAATTTGTAACCTAATTCTCAGGCATCTCTTCAGTTTCTGTTTCCTCACTCCCAGTACTGTCTCTGTGAGGAGCTGCATTTGTGAATGAAAAGGGGGTGAGGATCCAGCCCCCATTATCCTCCTTACGTTATCCCCAAGTTGAGGCCACCATAGGTTGGTACTAGGCTATCAGCTCTAGGGCCTATACAAGCCTAGCCATAACAATTCCATGGCTATTTCTTCCCACAATATTTATTTCCCTAGACCCCTGTATAGCAGGGCGACTCACATGAATTCCATAGCAGGATAGGATGGAGACAAAGGATAAAGCAGTCAGAGGGGTAACAGGTTACTTGCAATAACATATGACGTATGTCATATGGACAGACCTCATCAGGATTTCCACTTCAGTTGTGACTCCCCCCCCGCCCCCCCCTCCACATGCTAATCTGACATCACAGGGTGACGTGCAATGAGACAGTGATGTATCAGCTGCTACTTACATGGTGACTCATCCCTCAAGCTGCCCTGCACTGATGTGACTACTCCAAGACTGCATGCTTCCCATGTCTCAATCATCTCTCCCTGGCATGTTCCCACCCTCTTCCCCCAAATATAGACAAGCAAATAGAGCCAGATCATTTCTCTGTTCTCCCATGCTGACTCCAGCATGTGCCTGAACTGCGAGTTTGCCTTTGTTTTACCCTCACAGCTTTATCCATCTGCATCAATAAAGCTTGCAGGTAAGAATGCAACTCATTACGTGTGTTTAGATACCTAAGCTGTGCTTCAACTATAGGTTCATATAGCAAGACCATATAAAACAAACCAAATACTCTGATCATTTTAATATTCATTGGAATCTGTATGTTTTTTTTTTAGAGTGGAAACTGTTACCCTAGTGTAGAATTCTAATAATAATAATGTTCTTCTCATAGTGCATTAAACATTACAAGTTCAAGTATGTATACTGACTTTTAAATCAGGCTATAGCAGTTGTATTTCAACTTTGTTTAAAATCTGTTGCCTAAACCCTCAGTGTAAAGTTTATGCCGGATTAATACAGAATCAGCAGAAACCAGCTGTCTCTCACTTTGATGTGCTCTTTTATTATTTATCTCTGAGTGTAATAGACTTAAATATTCCAAGCTAATTATATATTTAGCAGGAGAAACAGCTCTTCCTTAATTGCATTCATACATATTCCAAAGATCGTACAGTATGTTATATTATAATGATCTACTAATTCAGCACATATATCTTGTGCTTGAAAAATGTTTCTCCAAACTAATTAATTTCCCTTAAGACTGTGTTATACAACAGAAATGGTCAACTATAAAGCTACTTTTGCCACCATACCTGCACTTCCCTTCCACTCAGCTGGAAATTAATGAGCTGATTTGTAACACTTCACCCTGCCCAGTCAATAACCTATTTAAAAATAGTACATTGGCTTAGACAATATATTGCATGCAGTTCATGTTCTGAATGTGCTTTTGATGCTTGGGATATTCATTGCTACTGTATAGCACAAAATCAAAAACAAGAATGCACATTCAGCAGACCAATTAAGAGTCAAAAGAATAGCCTGCGATCACTTTTGAGTTTGCAATCTTTTTTCAGTTTACAAAATAAAACTATGCTCAAATCTCTGATTACTGAGCTACACTCTGCTATATTGCTTGCAGATTTATATCAGTGTATGAGTTTACACATCGCTCTCTCTTAAAAAAATGGTAGTTACTGCAGTCTTTTACCACAAAAGAGAACTGTTTAATTTGATTAGCAGAATGCACAAATAAATAGATGCCATATAGGTTGGCTGCAGCATTTCTACTGGTTATTATGCTTTCTACCGGCAGTGTTTGAAATATTAAGCTCTTTAAGTCATTTTCTGTCAATTTGTGTTGTTCTGTTTAAGACAATCCAATATTTATAGTTTCTATATCAGCATATCAAATGCTGAAAATGCCGAATGCAATTTAATCGAACTGAAATGTTCGAAATCTCAAACCAGCGAACTGACGGAACATCAGTTTCTTTCCCAGGGAAAGAAATCGGTGTTCCGTGCATAAAAAAAAAAATTTCAATACTTTAAACACTGACAGAAGTGGGGGACTTCACCCCCACACCCCCCTACTTAAATATACCAACTCCAAGACCGCACCACAGTGGAGGAAATAGCAAACTCCAAAGCGGGCCCACCGATTTCTTTCCCTGGGAAAGAAATCGATGTTCCGTCAGTTCGCTCTTCTGAGATTTCGAAAATTTCAATTTGATTAAATTAAATTCTGCATTTTCAACATTCAAAATGCTGATAGGAACCCTATTTATACTACTATTGTTTTACAACTAACCGATATTTATACAGTTTTTTTAACTACACGTTAATCTGGAAAGGAATTGGTCATTCATCAGTGCAAGAGAAGAGAAATATCTTCATTGCAGCATTGCATTTTTTATATCTTCCAGAGTTATTTTTTTCTCTTTCTTTGACTACTTACTTTTTGGACACTGTACACGAACACCTCAGGTTGCATTCTTTTTTCATTATTTCCTGCTACCTACCCCTAGTTATACCCCCCCTTGTCAGGATCTCACTTTCGTATGCGCATTGTTTTGCATTTGTTTCCAGTGAATATAAGGTACCATCTTTCAGAATATTTCTTCTGTCAAAGCCACTATTCCCTATTTTCATGTCTTCTCTTTGTGCCAACCCCATTGTTTGACATTGAGCAACCACCCAAAAGTAATCCATCCTTCCAAGCCATCAGATGTATCACTTGCAAAGACATTAAAAAGAGCAGATCGCAGTAATGGCTTGTGTGATATCCAAAGCAGAAGCCATCCCTTCATATCTGTGAATGTATTATTATCACTACCTCTATCCCACTGGCAAGCCAATAGTTTACCCATAAAAATGAAACAAGTAAGCATAACTATACAGTGCAAAGAGAAAATAAATGTTAGGCATGAATGTCTTGGCCTCTGGTCATCTTTCAGCATATAGCAATATATTGAGTTAAAAGAAAGAAGGTGATTATACGTAAACATAATGTTTATATATGTACATGCACGCACATATTTAAGTAAAGGCTGGTGCATGTCATCATATACTGGCTTCTAATAGCCATTGTCTCTCCACTCATTACATTGTTAAGTCATTGAGAGCAGGCAAAATCACAGTGGGTAAACAAGTGAAACCAAGGAACTGTAGAAACACAACCACTTGAAGGCGGCGTCCAGTAACACAAGATACCAGGTGTCCTCAATAAAAATGCTTTAATATAAAGCCAAAGTCCACAGCAACAACAAATACAATTTGCAAATAGCAGCACAGCTACAAGAACAGAATGTTGGATAAGCGCTTTTGTCTGCTACCATAGCAGACTTTATCAAATCTACGCTGCCTTACACAGGTGTAGTTAAATAATCAGTAAAATTAACACCTTAAAATGTATTAAAGACATAGTACAATCAACATACAAATGATAAAAAAGAAAAAAAAAAACATGTCATGCTTCGTTTAAATGCCTGGTATCCACCAGGCTTAAATGACACTGTCTTTAAAATTAATTTTAATGGAGAGGGCTGCTAAGTTATGACATTTTTTTTTCTTTTTTATCATTTATTGTAACTTGTTACACTTACCTTTCATACCTCACAACTGCCCAGATTTTTGCAGAACATCCAGATTATTGCTTCAAATGTTTGGTCTGTTGGTTTGTTCCTCTTAAAATTTGTGGCATTTAGAGAAACTACAGAGCTTTGAAGTCACTAAATAATGACACACATTTAAGTTTCAGATGTTGTATCTGTTAGAAAATGTGCACTATTACACTTCTGTTGTTCAAGCTATTTTATGTTTATAAGAGGAAGTTAAGAGCACCTTATCTGTACCAACAGCAAGCAGAAGCAAATATTTTGTTCTGCTGTTGTCCTTGGGTCTATATCAGATTGAAAGCTTAGAAGTCTGAAGCTCACAACTTCGAACTGCAAACCTCGAAAGCTGACAACATCGAACGTACAAAAGAAATACTAACTACCCAAAAAAAATAATCTCTTTGCATCGGGCAAGACCCCTGCACCCCACACGTGGGAAGGGTGTGCCCCCATTCCCCCCGCTACTTAAATATACCAACTCCGAGATCGCACAATAGTGCAATAAAGGGAAATCTTCCCTTCCTGCACTCTATGACGATCTCCGTTCTGCGGTTCGATGTCAGCTTTCGGGGTTTGAAGTTTGAAGTTTTCAATGTTCCATTATAAACCTGTTGTCCTTTGGTGGTCGGTACAGACAGAATTTATTGCTTAGCATGAGACCTGACCTTAACAACTTTAGAAGGGGGTGCTTAACATTTGTTAAGATTGGGTCTCGCACCAATTTAGTGCTGAACTCATTCATTCCAATGGAGCTCAGGAAGTTTGCACTGCAACTTCCAATGGGTGGAGCCTAAGTCTTTTCAGGGGATCAAATTATGTCCTTATATTTCAAACAAATTTTATCTCTGGAACAATAAGGATTATTAAAGAAGTATAAATGGCAAACTCTTCAGCACAAAAATATTTTTATAGTGGTAATATTCTTTAGGTTCTAGGTCTTAAACTTAATTTTACAAGTCACAGTAACTATTGCATTTGTAATATTTTTGTAAACAACTTGCAATAGCAACCACCCAAGTTACACACATACTGTCAGCAGCATTTTATTCATCTAGCTGATAGCTTTCTTATGAGGCTAAGGAGTTCTGTCTGTGTTACTTTATTGTTGAGATATTAAGAAAAGTTTAAAAATTGTAGCTATATAAATTAATATCATAAAAACACCAGCTAATATCTATTTACCTGCACTAGACAGAGGTCAAATATTAATGCATTTGATTTTGCTGTTATGTAAGCTTTAAGATGAAATCTTTTAAAACCTTGTACATAGCATGGTTTTGGAATTTTGAATGCAAATATGAACAAGCGATATTTGATGCCTAAAGGTGTCAGTAGGAGTTAACTGCAGATGCACCTGGAAGCGTCACTTGGGTGTAACGAGTTAACGGGTTTGTCTTTTTCTGATTATCGGAGAGTAATCATCACCCTCCTTGCACTGCATTCTTTTTGTTATTAGTTGTTGAGTAGTGAAAGATCCGAATGGGGTTCTGTCTTTACATGCACATTTGCTACCAGACTACAGAAGAACTGAATTTGAAAATGTAGGTATTACAGAAAAAAGGACAAAGGCAGAGAGAAGTCATATAAAATCTCTTGGTAGTGTATGCACAAAAAGGCTGGTCAAGCAAAGGGGCTAAGAAAAAAAAACAAATTCTTGACTGGGGGATACAGTTAAGTACAAAGTAGGACAGCTAGAGCGATGAGAACTAATAACTGAATTTATGAATGAAAAGAGGAAAACATTTTTATCACCAGTCCAATGCAAGATACATGCATACAAGTGAATTACTCCATGACAGAAAATAAAATTATTAAGGAGTTTGTGAAATTGTTAAAATATTTTCTAATATTCTGTGTGAACCCTTATGGTAACCTAAGCAGAACCATGTCCAATCCTAGTAGAAATACCACAGGAGATGCATTAGTACTTGCTGAGGAGGGAGATTTAGTTCTTTCAGGAAACTAAATAACAATAAGGTACCTAGTAAGGATGGTATCACAAGCAAGCTCTAAAGCAATTGAGGTTCTGACTACTCAGTTGGAGATGATATTAATCCCAACTTAAGTCCAGACAAACACCTCTGTGCTATAAGATGGCTTTTGCCAAAAAAAAAAAAAAAAAAAACAAATGAAATGGAAGGGATCATAGGATAATATGAACTGTCGCAGGTTCATACGTCTCTTGTCTGATATAAAATAATGAAAACATTAGTGCTAAACATTTTGCATGATGACCTAAGGGGATGGTGGTTAATATTTACCAATATGATTACGCTGAAGCCAAATTAGTTTTGACGTATGACTAGTTCTTCTGAATAACAATAGCCGTATGACAAAAGTTTAGTGATTTATACATACTTTGACATTGGTGAAGTTGATCAAAGATATTCATGCTCAAAAAGTTGGTATGTTTACTTCCTTAGCTCTGTGGATTGAAGAATATTTAAGTATGGTAGAATGGCTTGTTACTTTTGATATGTAACATGTAGAAATGATGGAATCTCAGAAGGGTCAATCTCGGCAACTATTCAGTTTACATTTCTAATACAAGTATTCCATCATACAGCTCACTTTCTTTATGCCAGCAATCTGAAACCTGTCAAATAAATAACAAATGTATATAATAGCACTGATAATAGTACTTAAGTCCTCCATGTTTATGGTCTAAAATAAATCACACGAAGATCATTATTAAAAACTCTAAACATGTTTTTACAAAATTTAAATTTAGATTTTGCTTTATAGGATTAATGAGACTCCAGTTGAAAATGGTAATTTTTTTTAAAGATTTGGTGTTTTAGTAATTCTAAACTGAGTTTCAGTCAACGTGTAGATATAATAAAGGAATCCAGTAAATCTATAGGGTTTGTAAAAAAGTTTATCAAACCAAAAAATGTAGAAGCATTAAGGACAATATTCATGACCTTAATCAGACTTAAAAGTGATCATGAAAACATCTATGACATTCATTAATGAAAAAAGCCAAGAGAAATATATGGGTTAAAATGTAGATTACCAGATTATTACCTACCACATATATTGGTTTTCTGGATGAGTTTTGGCAAACTGAGATTCTTAATCATAGTAGCTAAGGAAACAACCAGAACCTGAGTTCATTTATGGCAGCTCTGGCCAAGTGTTTTTGTTCTGACTGCTTTAAGGTATAGGGAGAAAGGGAATACGTCCCTGCAAGAGCTCACTTTTGAAATGTATTGTATTGTATCTCTGTCCGATGTATAAGTAAATGTGTGATCTGGTTCTGTGTGATGGTCTGCACCTAGAATGTACCACTCTGCCAACCAGAACCAGCTTAAGAAAAGTAATGTTAAAAATGAATACCATAAATAGAAAATTATAAAAGGCAACTACATTACCTTATACCTTCCAGGAGTATGGAACATACATCCCCTTACAATCAGAAGTGGCTCGTTAATTTCCTTCCAAAGTAATCTTGATACATATATGAAAAGTAAAAAAAAAAAAAATCAACACAGTGTTCTCTCAGTAAAGCTTCTTGAAATACAGTCAAAGCTGTGATCATTTTTTTTTTCACTTTAAACAAGGCCCACAACCAACACTTGGCAACCAGGCAGATTTCATACTTTTTGTCAGATCATGAGTCAGAGAAATCTCGCTGCTAAAGTTAAATATTCTGTAATATCAAAGTGCAGTTATAGGACATGTCTTTGAACTACTGAACTGCTGATTTGAAGACCTGAGTATAAATTCTAGCATGTGCGTCTAACCTGTTCATTAGCTTTAATTGACCATTGCTCTACATCAATAGTCATCTCCTGCCTGGTTAGATCCGACCACAAACTAATCACCTTGGAAATTCACATCCCTCCCACCCCCCACAAAGGTAACCACCATGAAAAACGTCTCCAAAGCTAACTTTGGGCTCCTAAACATACTGAAATATGATGTCATCTTGTGTTAAAATATGTTACAAAAAATACATATATTTTTTCCATATTTAAACACATCAGTAAAGAACACACAAAGAAACAGCACATATTTAGACTGTTTATAAGAAACTAATTCACAAATATATATTATAATATTATTTATGTTTAAGTCTACAACCTTTTAAAAATAGTTTTAATGAGAAAATCCCATTTAAACCAGGCAGCCTTTCAGCATTTAACAATAAAATCCATTTTTGTTCTATAGTCTGTATACTTTTTCAAATCTCCTCCTCTTAAACTAACATCTAAAATGTGTAGGACAAAAAACTTAAAAGAATGTGTAGGGTCATGATTCAAAATGTAAACTGCTAGAGCATTAGTATCTTTTTTATTTCGTATGTCTCTCTGATGTTCAAGAACTCTGTCCTTAAATGGTCTGTTCATCTTTCCGATGTAAAATGCATGGCACACTTGACAAAAACCGAAATAAACAATTTTAACACTTTTAGAATCAGCATAGAAGTCAACATTAATAGTAAAACCTAAAATTGGGTGTGTATAGGAAAGACAAGTATAAATAAATTTGCAGGCAGAGCAACATCTACATGGAAATGTGCCAGTTCTATTAGAATCAGAATTCCTTTTCTCATATGTAGTTGGCTTATAGCATAGATGTCGTTTAAGAGATTTATTATTTCTAAAAGAAAAATGTGGAATATCCCCTTTTTTGGTTGTTAACTCTGGTATACTCTTTAATATCTTCCAATTATTTTTTATAACATCACAGTATTAGTTTATGTCACTGGAATACCTTAAGGGCACTCTAAATTTATCATTAGTAGACTCTTGCTGTCCTATATTGTCAATAGTTCTAAAATAAGGTCTACATCCATCATGTCTCTGCAACCATGCCTCAGAAACACAAGTGTCTATCTCTTGTTCTCGATAGCCTCTTTCCAAAAAAATCTGTTTTCAAAGTTTCAAGGGCTCTTTGTGCAGTTGAGTCATCGTTGTGAAGCCTACGTATTCTACAGAGCTGTCCTTTGAGCATATTCCTCATATGTCTGGGATGCATACTTTTTATGTTAAAGGGCATAACGCCACGTGGGTTTCCTATACAAGCTGGTAAAAAAAGAATCAAGGTTAGCTTCATCTAGTCTCACATCCAAAAATTCAAGATGTTCAGAAGAATACATATATGTACATTTTAAAAAAGTAGTACTATGTATGTATGTATGACATGAAATTATTTAAATCCTCCACAGTTCCACCCCACAACATAAAAATATTGTCAATAAAACGAACGTACCATATAAGTTCTGCAAACACATTATTGTGTGACAATACAAATTCATGTTCCCATTGCACTAATGCTAGGTTGGCATAGCTATTTGCAGAAGCAGTGCCCATAGCCACGCCAACTTTTTGCAAGAAAAATTGCTGATCAAATATAAAAACATTGTTTTCTAATGCCAAAAAATGTGTCGGCATTCCCTTTGGGAAAAACCCAGTTCCCATGAATTACCACTTCAATGGTAGTCCACTGAACACAGAAGGCATTATAAGACATCTAGGAACACAGGTTTACAGCAACCTCTCTTTCAACCACCACATTGCCACTGTGGTCAGAAAGTTCTTCTGTGTGGCACATCTCATTACTAAGGGTTTTGCATACATGAAGAAAGAGTTCATTGTCTCCCTCTACTCTTCCCTCATTAGGCCAGTCATCGAGTACAATACCCCATTTGGCATGTACCTCACTAGACACCTGGAACAACTGGAGAGGCTTCAAAAGTACCTCCCAAAGAGGATTCTAGGCTTTAATACTTGTCCTATATGGACAGACTCAAAAAAACTCTGTCTCATATCGCCTACTTAGAGGCAATCTCTGCTTGAGTTACAAAGTCCTGTCTGAACCAGCTCTGTTAGAAATGCTACATCTAAAGAAATCCCAATCCCTCCACACCACACACTCCCGAGACTTCAACCTCATTACCACAATCAACAGAACATGCTGGAGGGACAGGTTCATAACTCAGAGACTTCCCATGCTATGGAATAGACTTCCCATATATGTCAAACGGAGCACCTCACTGGCCCTCTTCAAGAGAAATCTTTAAGTGGATGGGAAATAGAAAATTTACCCCGGGGATTACTCCAGTGGCTCTACTTGATAGAGGCACTGGGAACTAAGGTTGGGTGGCATGATGCCAGGGTAATCCTATAGGCAAAGCTTGTAAAGGCTCCAGGGCCATTAGCCTATTACAAACCTATGAACCTATAATAGTGAGCATTTTTAAATAAATTACTATGTATTTACTGTGTGCCTTTTACAGTCAGCTATCATCTTTACCTGAGGAAAAGTTGATGTTAATCTGAATGTGACAACAAACACGAAGGTCAAAAACCAGAATGACAAGGAGTGAAACTTGAACTTGTGATATTTAAAATTAAGCACTTTCATTCTTTATTCGATACAAACAGAACTTCTTCAGAATAAAAATACATAAACTTTTTCCTGGTTTTAAACTATCAAGCAAGCTGACATAATCTTACTTTAACCAGTTCTAAAATATTTTAAACAATTTGGACCAATCAAACAATACTTCTCAACCAGGAAATGAACATCTCCACTCCTGCGATGCCATTCTCAAACCTCCAATTAAAATGCTTTAAATAATGAGATGTTGATAACCAATCACTTTTAAATAATATTGTCCAAAACTAACTAAATAAGTCAGTCTTTATAATTTATATGAGTATAGTGCATTAAGTCCTTAAAGTGCTGAAAAATATAAAATTATGTAATGTCTTATTAAAACCGCTGTGCTGATAAAAAAATGATACTAATGCTATCATTAAGGCCCAGAAGTTTGTCAGCCTTCAGTTTTATATGCCAGGCAGATTCCAAGCACTCAAGTTTGACTTTAAAGTTTCCACTGAATTCACTAATATCCACAGAATCCAACACAAAGAAAGTGCATTTCTTAAAGTTTGTGCAACACTTGAATGCCTTGCCAAGGCATTATTACCATTTTATGTCTAATTGCCAAAGTATGTTCATAAATTTTCCGTTTGAACATTCTAATAGTCTTCTCTCTATAAAAACAGGCACATGACTCACAAGTTGCTAGATTGACTACACCAGAAGTTTGGCCGTTATATCTACCTTTTGAGTGTAACATAATATGTCTAGCTGTCATCAAACAATGGACTTGACATGGAGCCAGATTTAAAAAATAAAAACACTGATAACAAAACCACGTCACAGTATGCCCAAAGCTGAACTCATAGCTAGAAAAATTTAATAAAATAAAAAACAAACACTAGTTTAAGCACTTGCATCTCTTAAAGACATCATCAGAGCAACTGTATTGTCACGACAAATTTAAGCTGTTTTAATGGGATGCGCTTCTCCATTCTGATATGTTAAAGTATCACTTCTAGGTTTGTTCTTCTTTCTACGAATAATGTTGGTGTGCCTATCCACCTCTTCATTTACGTCGTGATATTGAACATAAAAACTGGAAAAAATATTATTGTTTTTAACATTTTCATCAAGTGTTTTGATCTCTTTTTTTTTTCAAAACTTTTGTCTTACTTTTGTAATCAACAATTAAATTCAACATTTTAATTCCTGTTTCATTAAACAATTTGACTAAGTCTTGGTATAATACTTCTCCCTGAATAACTCCATTGGAGAATTTAAAAATTCTTAACTCTTTCAGAACTATGTTCTGCCATTCACACTACAAATACATGACCTCATATTGCCAAGATGTATATTTGATAAGATGTTCCAGCTTATTGACGTCCTTTCTACCGTGTCCATACAGATCTACCGCCCATTGTCCTTTGTATTATTAGAACCACCATGTATAGAATTATCACCATTGTAAAATGGGTTGTCTAGGTGACTTAATATCACGTTTTTAAAAATATGCATTGTACCTGGAAGGTTATCAGATGTAGACACAACAGGTGCTTCTGAATTGACTGGAACATTTTCTCCTGGTATCAGTTAAGAACTCAAATTCCTACTCTGAATGGAACCAACTCTTCTGTTTTTTTAATGGTTTTAAAACCTTCAAGTATTCCTCAAATGCTGGAAACTGCTGATGTTAAAGTCTGCGTCAAATCCACTATCTCATCTGGAAAAGGATGAATGGATAGGTCCAAATCTTTGACAATACAATAAAGATACATTATACAAATGCTGACTTCATCTTCTATAGAGTTTAGTAAGACAACTCAAGGACTGAAACAAAATGCAAGTCATGTGGGCAATGTTAGCCATACCAACAATGATTCTTCTAATCAACCACCTCTTCTTTCCCTGGCCCCTTATTTAGTGCATCCATCTGGGTCGGTCAGAACCCCCAGATGGCTTGTGGGGGGTACAAAACAGGGAAAAAGAACAAAAGAAAGAAGAAGAAATGAAATTTAATATTGAAATACTAAATCTGAATGACTTTGAATTTAATTCTAGCCATCATTGAATTGTGGATACAGGTGTTTCTTTTATTCCAGCTAGAACAGCTAACGTAACTAATACTATCATTGACCTCAAATTATATGTCCGAAAGTTGAATCTTCATTACATTTTGGAAGCCATTGTTGGTGTGAAAACAAATGTTAATGCACCACATAAAAAATACTTACAATCTTCCCTTCTAAAATACTTTACAGGTTTTTCAAGATCAATGTGAAGATGAAATTAGAACTAAAATAGGTAAAAAAAACCTAGAATTTATAATTTAACAGCTACTGAGAAAAAATCCCTCTGTGACTTAATTTTCAACAAGAATATTAGAATCATGAGAGCTGACAAGGGCGGCACAATGGTAGTCATGAATTACAAAGATTACATTGAGGCCATTCACATTATGTTGACAGATAGTAATTGCTGTGAAGAGATCAACATGAAATTTATTAGAACTCGATTTGTTGATATAGATAACAAGTTAAACAACTTCTTCAGGGAGATTTGGACTTGGACATATTCAGATACATGCATATGGAATTTCCCTAGATGGCTCAACTATTTGGCATTCCTAAAGTCCATAAAGATAGAGAAAACCTTTTAGACCTGTAGTAGCCATGGACCATTACAAAACTGAGCCAGTCTCTATTTGGACTAATTATTGAATCCTGTTGTTCAAGCTTTAATCAATATTTGACAGATTTGTGACATTTACTTGAATTACTTTTATGCACCAGGACAATGGGTTTTTGCATCTTTGCATGTAGTTTCCCTTTATGCTTTCATTGACCAGCACAATGGCATTGAAGCTGTGTGGAAATATCTAACTATTAAACCTAACTTTGATACTAGACTGGTCAACACCATTTGTGAATTATCAAGTCTGGTGCTTAGAAATAATTTTTTTTCACTTTCACTGGCAAATTATGCAAGCGAAAAACTGGAGCTGTTATGGGGGCAAGATTTGCCCCACTTTTGTCAATCTTGTGATGTCACTTTGGGAACTTAAACATCTTAAGACACCTCCCCTCTTTCCATGAGGTCTGTTTTATCGCAGATACATTGACAATTTGTTTTTTGTATGGAAAGACTCTCCAGATAATTTTGATCATTTTTACAATGATTTAAACAACAGCACTTCTTGTTTATGTTTTACTAAAGGCAGATTTGGGACTTAAATTATTTTTTTGGATATTTCTCTAGTGTATACTGATGACGACAGTGGCCACTACAAGTAGAATATTCCATAAAAATACTTTTGTAAATTAGTGTCTGGATAAATCTAGTCTTCATCCATTTTACATGAAAAGAGGGATGGTCAAAGGGCAATTCATTCATCTTAGTAGACTTACTAGCAAAGATGAAGTGTTTCATTGTGAATGCATTTCATTTCAGAATTTCTTCCTGGTGAGAGGTTACAATCTGGATTGGTTAAAGAAAATTGAAGTAGTTTTATTGCTTAGGTCTCCCATAGCCAAACCAATCCTCAAGAAGCCTGATGCTGACTGTTTTTATTAGGTGCAGTTTCAGCTGCCACCAAAACCAATCAGAAATGAGTACTGTTGGTTATCAGGAGGCATTTCCTTTACCGAAAATGATGGATGCAAATACGATTAGGTCTATTTTAAAAGAAAACTGGAAAATTATATCTGGTAACCAAGACTTGATTAAAAGCATTGGTGACCACCTTGTCTTTACATATAAAAGAGTTGAAAACATTAAATCACATTTTGAAAAGAACAGTAAAGTGGAGATCAGGTTGGATAGCAGGCTTGATGCACATAGATGTGGGAAATGCAAGCAATGCCGCGTTGCCAATAATGTCTCCAATGTTTGACAGCTAGAGATATGTTACACTCGAAAGGTAGATATGACTGCCAAATTTGTGACGTAGTCTATCTAGCAACTTGCGTTATGTTCCCATTTTTATATAGGGAAGACTATTAGAATGTTCAAATGGAGAATTTATGAACATTGGCGATTAGACATAAAGATGACAATAATGATTTGGTAAGGCATTCAAGTGTTTGTACAAACTTTAAGACATTCATATTCTTTGTGTTGGATTCTGTGGGTGTTAGTGAATTCAGTGGAAACTTTAAAGCCAAACTTGAATGCAAGGAATCTGCCTGGCAAATCAAACTGAAGGCCAATAAACTTCCTGACCTTAATGATAACATTAATATTAAATGTTTTTTATCAGCACAGTGGTTTTAATAAGACATTAATAAGAAATGGTATGGCTTACACTGAAGAAGGCTTTGTTTAGCTGAAACCGGTCTTTTTTTTGTACTTTGTCTCCTATATGCCATAAATAAATTGGGCATCTCACACCACATTGTGCTGGCCTGTTTTTTTTTTTTTTTACATGTATTGAATTTTTTTGGGCCGTTGCACTTGCCATACCTGCGAGGGCTTGGTTCTTTGCATTACAAATAGTCATACCCAGTATAAGAGGTGGAGATATTAATTTCACAGTGGCTGCTGAAATGCAATGGATCAGTTATTTACAAGCAGACAAATTGCCTGATTTAAATGAATACATCCCCTTAAGCCAGTTCTTAAGGGGCATAGGTTCATTGTAGAATTTGACTGGTTTCCAATCTTTTAAATGGATGTTTTTGTTGAACTGGATTAGATTGGAAGAAGGTTTTAACCGAAAGTGTTTATTCTGTTACACTTTGATTTATTTCCATTGTTTTACTAGAATTTTATTAAAGTGCGTGTTCTATGTGATGGATGCATTGTTCGTTTCTGGATTTACTGTTTGTTTCATATGGTGCTGGACTTTGGTGGCTACTGGGGTTTTTGTTTGTTTGCATTTATGATGGCTAATAAGTCACCTTTGACGCTTAGATGGATATGGAGTGGATTGCTTTTTAGGCTAGTTTTCTTGAGTAAATCAAATATCTGTGCATGAATTGCATTTGATGCTGTGTATTAGACTGAAAATGTGTATTAACATTATTTCAGTTGTCTGATTTCATGTTATAATAGCTTTGTCTTATGGGTTTGTCTTACTACCTAATGATAAAGCTGATTTGCAGTTTCTGTAGCAGGATTAGCCTTGTTTCTCTAAAGTCCTTTCCCTCTCCACCTTCAGTTATTTCATTCCTGAATTTGTCACATTTATTTATAATTCTTGCAACAGA
The DNA here is from genome assembly GCF_019279795.1 of Protopterus annectens. Lineage (NCBI taxonomy): Eukaryota > Metazoa > Chordata > Ceratodontiformes > Protopteridae > Protopterus > Protopterus annectens. Next base: position 143,901,150 of record NC_056743.1, on the reverse strand, counting down.
CACTTTTGTTTTCATTTAAGATCTTTTGCAGTTTTTGTTGTACAGAATCTCCTTCAGGATTATTATCTATGCTTTTTAACAGTTAATTCTATATGTAGAGCATGCTGTAATACCTTATTCACATTTCAATCACAACATTTTATATACTTCTTTCCATTTTTAGCATAACTTGAAGGATGTCTTGAAAAGTAACCTGCTACAGTCATTAACTTTTTTTGCATTCTACTCCAAACTTGTCTGATTGGAGACTATAAATGTACCACTTTCTATATTAAGGAGTAGTGCACACTTTCGATTGTTGAAGATATTTTTATTGGCTTGTATATAATCCTTGTAAATTGTTTTAATTGAACTTGCTTGTCTGGTTTCTGTTTACTTCCCCATGTTCTTAAACTGCTTTTAACATTCTCCTATTCAGTTTCTTATATTACACTTTATGGTTCACATTTTTATTTTTCATATCACAGTGGGGTATCAGTATATGTATTAAAGTATGTATTTCCTATTCAGTCTTTCAAATTCCTCTTCATAGTCATAGCTTGGTCTTTGATAGCCATTTAGTCATCACTGTATATATTATAAACACTGAATTTCTGTTAAACAGATATCAGAGTTCATGTAAATGTTTGGTATTTAATATTAATGTTATTTGATACCTTTTATATTATTGTGGTGGTATGTCAGTGCTATGACAATGGGATGCGAGTTGGATGTCTGTTGACTCAGCCAACACTGGTTACTCCTGTTATTGTTGCATATTTAAGACTGTTATTCTGCATTTTTTCCTACTGTTGGATATACAGTGTTATAATTCCAGATTTCACTTTATTCTGATTTTAACAAGTTCGTAGGTTTTATTTGTAGCTTCTAAGGATGTATTTGAAAAGACCACAGTGGAGTTTAGTCTAATTTTCCAACTTCCACAACAATATATCTGGTTAAGTGACTTGCTTTTAATCATACAGTAGGTGAACAGAGGATGACCAAATTAAAGTCTGAAGTAAAGGAAGCTCATTAAAATGCATTGCCTAAGTTCTCGGTTCTGACTACCAAACAGAAGTTAGCGCTGCTAATAATGTATGCTGTTATTCCCCCCAAAAAATCCCTGTATTTTACTCTTATTTTAATCTTATGTTTTGTATTTTATAATAATTTTGTAACTACATCATATATTTGTTATATGCTGCTTCTGCCTGCCTGGCACAGGTTCTGATTGCAAAGGTATTTTTATAGCATTTTAAATGATTAATCAGCAAGCTGGGAAACATGTCCATTTTCATATTCCTTAAACATTTTTTCTTTGCTTTTTTTTTTTTTTTTTTTTTTTTGTGCATTTGCTTGTTCATATTGCACACCTTTATGATGGCCAGCCCATAAATGTGAGACAGATCAGACATGGGTCACTTATCTCTAATACATTGTACAATGCTTTAGTCAACTTGCCATGTTCTACAAGTTCAGATATGGATAGTGTCCTGTCAGACAATCTTGTATATTGATTTGCATGAAATCATCTTATTTGTCTTTGTACGTTCCTTTAAGAACTTAACATAGTTTTCCTCTAGCCAGTATAAACTTATCCATATGAGTCAGTAAGTAACTTCATTTGTTCATGCTTAGTTGTTTGGTCATAATCTTCTACAGTGTACATGTATATTCTGCTGTTTTTCATCCTCTGCAGTATTTGTTCATATTCATTCTGTATGTAAACTAATTTCATCACACTTATTTTCTTATATCTGCTCTATCAATACTGTGACCAGTCACTTATTGCCTTTGTTCTACATATTGTGGTAAAATGATTTTGCTTCTTATATCTCAAACTTCTCTCCATGCACTGGATATTGTCTTCTTTGATGTTCTGACCAGTACAATTTATTTTTTTAAGTATTTATTTCTTGTTGTCAGACCCACATCATAATCCTTAAAAACTCATTGATTTGCCATATTTATAAAAATAGTTCCAATTCCAACTCCCACTTCACCTGGAAGAGAAGAAGAAAAAAGCAAAAATACTGAATAAACAAATAACTTTAAATGTTTGATATTCAGTTTGCATTTCCAAATCGGTGTTGTCATACTCTGTACAACATTTAAAAATAAGCTACCACTTCTAAGTTGAAAATATATGATTGCCTTAAGTAGATTGATTCCAATTTTCTAATGTGATTCTATTTGTAGCCATACTTGATTAAAGCCACAATCTTAGCCATGGATCAAAAAACTTTTTGCTTTATACTTAATATGTAAATATATAAAACCACAGTGGTGGTGCTGCGGTAGCGTTGTTGCCTCACAGTAAGATGCTGTCCGGTTTGATACTCAGCTAGAGCGTCTTCTGCGTGGAGACATGCGTGAATGGGTGTACCTTCGTTGAAGGTTGTGTGTCAGGGCTGGTAACTCGGCACGTAAAAATCAACTACTAATCATTAGTGGACTGGAGTTCTGCTGTGGTGACCCCTAACTGGGAAAGCCGAAAGACACAACAACATGTATCATCTACAAAAAAAGTTGAAATAATGTTTTGGCTTAGACAAAAGCTTTGCCTCCACTAGGGTTATATTTTAAGACAAACCACAACATATGCTTCATTTTCCAGGTAAAAAAAAAAACATTTCTTTGTGTTATCTATCCATCTGTGATCACAGTGGAAAAGGTTTTGTTCAATCAGTTGCTCTTTAAAGAAAAAAATTACACTTAAGAAAATTTTCGAAGTCATTTGAAGTCTTTCATCCGAGCTTTTTTTTTAAAAAATCTATTTTTTTCATTAGTATTTTAAAGGAAAGAAAATTATCATCCCTTTTCACTTCTAAAACATTTTTGCATTATTTGGGAATTTATCAGTTAGTATTTATTTATAAACTACAAGTATGGGGGTCGCATAATTCCCTACCTGCCTTTTATAGAAATTTTTTGAAGTGATAAAAAATGGTTGCAAAGCTTCTAATGGAGTATCTATCCAGGGAATGACATTTGTAGAATTACATTTCTAATATTTTTTTTATTGACCAATAAACTAATATCCCTTGAGAGATTAGCTTGTATGATATCCAAAAGCATCAAAAGATGCATTTGCCACAACCCACAGAACAGCTAATACATTTTTTCTCCAAGATTTTACCAATCCAAAATGAATCATTAACTCCATATCCACCTAATGCAGTTGAACTTAGTAATGTGTTTCTTCGTATTCTTAGTGATCCCCTCCCCATATAATTTATTTCCACATTTTATTAAATTTATTATACCATGAATAAGTTAGGGGAATTGGCAAACTCTTTAAATAAAGTAACCAAAGATGGTATATTTCAAGTTTTAGAAAATCCGTTCATCTGGCTAATGATAATTTAATATTAGAATATTGACTATTGAGTTGTGTAGATGTTTATTTATTTATTTTTTATTTTACATTTGTTGATAGTCCAACTAGATACATGTCCATTTTCAGCAAAGGCCTGGGGAGAAAAGCTGCAAAGGAAGTAATACAGGCAAAACTGACATAATACACAAAGAACTATTTCAAGCAATTTAAACCCAGTTTAATAGCCACACTTATATATTATATAGTATTATATAAGTTATATAATCTAACATGCTTATCGTCTGGTTAACTAAATTACAATACAGTAGATTTAAATTAACAATATAATACTGGTACACCAGTGTTACCAAATATTTAGTCAGGCTTGGAGCAAGGACATAGCCATTGAGTCTTGAAATACTGCTTGAGGGTTTTCTTGAATTGAGATAGGGTAATGTGTATTGTAATGTCAGCAGGTATCGAGTTCCAGGTTTTGCCTACAGAGCTGGCAAACATGGAGTCCCCAGCTGAGTTGGATTTGACGGTTTGTACTACAAGTCTATTGGATGAGCGAAGTGGTCTGAGGTTGGCGTGTGGGGATAGATGATGTTTTTCAAAGCAGGTATATTTTCAGGTTGGTTAAATACTTTGTGAGCCACAATAAGTTGGTTATACTGAATCTGCCTGGTTAGCTCTAGCCATCCTAGATTTTTTAGGTTTATGCAATGATGTGTTCTGTAGGGCAAGCCAGTGGCAAATCTAGCTATGCTATTTTAGCAGGCAGAGAGTTTAAGTTCAGTTTTATTTAAGTTGGCAAGTAAAGGGGAAGCATAGAAGAGGGTGGAAAGCAGATGGCAGCAGGCAATGGCAGTCCTAGCAGATGGGGTTAGGAATGGTTTTATTCTTTATAGTGAGCCCAGTTTTTATTAATGGATTTTATTGTTTTATTAACGTGAGCATCAAATTTGAGATTGCTGTCTACAATTACCCCAAGGAGCTTTGTGTGAACATCTGGGGAGATTATGGTGCCTTTGTTAGACTTACTGGAGAAAGATATCACCGGGGATCTTTGGGTGGGGGAGAAAAGTAGTAGCTTGTTTTGTTGGGATGTAGAATCAGACATCGGTCAGCAAGCCAATTTTCAACTAGATTGAAAGTACACTGAGTAACTCCAGCTCAGCCTGGGTGTTACCAGTGCAGATCAATGTGGAGTCATCTGCATATTGAATGCAGTTAGTATTTGGGATGACAGCGTGGAGATCATTAATAAATATGGAAAACAGCAGTGGTCCCAGAATAAGACCCCTGGGGGACACCTAGGGTGTTGATTAGGGGGTTGTATAGATTGTTTTACCACAGTACGTCTTGTCTGTTGTGGAGGTAGAATTGGAACCATTGAAGAGAGTGATGACATAAGGACATTTTTGTCAGGGTGTGGATGAGTAGATGGTGGTTAACCATATCAAAAAGCTTTAGAGAGATCCAAAAAAAGGGCTGAGGGTAACTTGCTATTGTTCCTGTTATGGTTTATATCATTAGTGAAGGTGAGGAGGGCTGTGGTTGTACTATGATGTGGTCTAAAGCAATGCTGAGATTTAGCCAGTAGATTGTTCTGGGTTAGGAAGTACAGAAGTTGTTTGTGGATGCAACTTTCCATGAATTTTGCCAGTGGTGACAAGATGGAGAGGCATGAAACGAGATATTTTCCAGATAGGGAGACTTTCGCTTCGGATATGGGCCAATTAATTACAACGGAAATGGGGAATGCTATAGAATCTGTGGCTTTTTCTAAATATTCAGCAGGGAGAAGGTCAGTGGCTAGGGTGGTAGGTTTTAGTTTTTTGATTTGACGAGCCCAAGTGCAGCAAGGTGGAGCGGAGCAGGGCTTTACCAGACTCGAGGATCTTGGAACCTGCAGTTATATGCTTGGAGTTTATTTTATAGATAAGGCTTTTTATGTAAAATAGACTTTATTTGTAAAATAGAACTGTTTCAGGTGAACCGTCTTCAAGTTAGGGGCATGCAGTACACTTGTTTTTAGCTTCACATTTTTGTTAGATTTTGGGAATACTTTCTTATCTCCTTCCAATTTCTGGTAATGAAGAGTACTTTAGTTTGTCCAAACTGTTTTAGTTTTTAGGGGTTGGTTAGTTAAAATGGGATAAATGGGCTTTTTAAACATGCTATAGACCCAGGCAAGCAACTGTGGTATACACAGAGAATTTGAATGTATTAACCTTGGCAGGACATTTAGTTCAAGGGGCAGCTCAAGGCAGATATGCTGTATTTAATTTCAGCTTTGTAGCGTCCTTCTGTTTTGCAGGACTGCTGTTGGAGGGGATGGTTCCTGGTGGGGAAAAATTATTAAATAGGTATGAGTGACTAGCTTAGTAAAACGCAGTTTCTATAGTTTATAGGAGTCCCAGTGCCCCAATGTTAGACTAAAGCATTGATTCAAGCAACATTCATTAGTACAGTGCACACTGTTGCTATTTAGTAACTGATATGCTTTCCTGTCCACCAACACTATTACTTTATCTTTAAGTCTGTTATAGAATGCTTAACACCAAACACCAAGTCTCTGTAATTAGACAGTGCCAGATAACCTTGTTAGACTTTAAAACACAGTAGCTAGCTTGCATGCCTGTTCGTTAAAAAGCATAATTCCATCATGCTGTTATAAACACAGCCAAAAATAAACGTGTAACTGTTAGTCGCTAGCTCTATAGAGCGCCTCTCTTTCCTCAGACAAGCTTGCTAGTCATACAGTCCCTTCGCTATTGCTGTGGAGCTTAATCGGTGATTTCAAACGGGTAAGAGCAAGGAACAACAGTAAAATATGTGCATATAGCGTTATTTCCTTAGTTAGGAGCTTTTAAGCAGACTGTAACACATTCTGCAGTTACACTAGCCAGATTATATTGAAATAACAGTAGATGGTGGCTTTTAAGCAGTCTGTGATACTTTAACACATTCAGACCGGGCAGATTCAAATGCAATAACAGCTTTTGTAACAAAAACAGTGATGGTTACTTTAAACACTTCTTGCAGTAAACAATAACATTAACAGCAGTTACATACCAAGAGGGACAGGGCCGCTGACTGGATCTAGGAGCACTAGTAATTTCAAAAATGGCACTTTCCTAGGTTCCTTTCTAATCTCGCATACGTTTCAGTGCAGGGTAGGGATCTGAGGTATGATGGGCTTACCAGATTCAAGGATCTTAGAACCTGCAGTTATATGCTTGGAGTTTATTTTATAGGTAATGCTTTTTATGTGAAATAGACTTTTTTATTTGTAAAATAGAACAGTTTCAGGTGAACCATCTTCAAGTTAGGGGCATGCAGTACACTTGTTTTTAGCTTCCAATTTTTATTACAATTTAGGGAATAGTTTCTTATTTCCTTCCAGTTTTTGGCAATAAGGAATACTTTAGTTTGTCCAAATTGGTTTAGTTTTTAGGGCTGGTTAGGTAAAATGGGATAAATGGGCTATCTAAACGTGCTATAGACCCAGGCAAGCAACTGTGGTGTACACAGAGAGAATTTGAATGTATTAACCTTGGCAGAACGTTTAGTTTGAGTGGCAGCTCAAGGCAGATATCCTGTATTTAATTTCAGCTTAGTAGCGTCCGTCTGTTTAGCAGGACTCCTGTTGGAGGGGATGGTTCCAAGAGGGAGAGGGTTGCCGACTGTGTCTAGGAGCACTAGTAATTTAGTTTTCATTTCCCTTATATGTGAATCTAGATTTTTTCTGTTAACTTTGGCTTCATTCTGTTTGCCTATTATAAAAACATTATTGTTTTAAGAAGAATTAATTGGATAACTAATTTTTTTTTTATTTGTAATCTTGAAAACATTCTTCAGAGAATCTTGAACATTTGATAGAGTTTAAAATAACATAATTTGCATAGACTGTCAATTTAATAGAACTGTTACAAAACTGAACTTGATTACGTTAATTCTAAATGTATGTAACTCTGCTCATGACATTCTTAGTTAAGTAGAAGTTTATTAAATGGAAGAAATCTCTAAATTTCACCATTTTAATCTCATGGCCAGAATATTTTCTTTTTAGGGAATAAATATATATTAAAATCTCCTGCTATAGTATTTTGTAAATTAAATTTCATCAAAACATTTTAAGATCATTTAAGATTTCTTAATATTCTATAAGAGGTGTATAAACTGATCCAGTATATTTTATTTTCCAGTTAATAGCTTTAGAAGTGCCGTTCCATGTATGTCCTTGTATTAATCTATGACCTCAGCTTCGGCTGACCTCACAAGAAGTATCAGTCTGGTACTTTATTTCAAGTGTAGCGAAAAAGCGCATTTGAATCTCATTCACATCCACAATGAGTGCCTTGCACATTAAAAGCCCTTCTTTTCACAATTAATTCTGCTGGTAAATGATGTTGAAAAACATTAACTGAATATTAATGGAATAATGTATTTCTAAATTTAGAGGCAGATTTTCTGACAAAAATGGCCAGGGTATAATTATTCTATTTCTTGCATGTTGTTAGGGGTTCCCTATTATTTAAGTGAATAGAAAAAAAGTTGCTGTTCCATTTGTTTGGGATTTGGACTATTCGACATTTAGCTGTCAATAAAGCAACATTCGAAACATTAAGTGTTTGCTTATTTAATAGAGAAGTGTTATTTGGGACCCAACCTATCATAATTGACTGAAGAAACTATTAATGTATAATGATCACTACTGAGTTATAAGCACTAGTTTAGCTTGTCTTCTATAAATTTGTCAGTGTGCTGACCCTGAAAGTTAAGAGCAGTGACAGGACAAGGCATGTAATAAATGGATGTGTTGCTTTGTGTATTGAAAGGAAGACTGACCACAGACTCCATTCTGTGACCTTTTATCTTGTGCTTAATTTCAGCAGTGGACACTGTCAACAAGTTCATTTAATGGCTCTCATTCTTTCTGTGTTTGAAAGGTGTTGGTGTTTTCTGAGGAAAAAAAATTCAAACTCATTTGCATTGCTAGAAGATTCTTTGTTAGTAAATGAACAGAGTGGAAAAATGACCATCCCCTATTAGTTCACTTATTCCTTTCCGAAATAGTTTTTCCAAAAACTCTTTCTGAATTGAACTGTACTAATTTAGAAACATGTCTTTTTGTTTTTTTTTATTTTGTTTATCCTTTTTTGGCTAGGTAAAACCTGCTAGGCTAGTATCTTTTTTTTCTGTGGCGACCCAAAGTGGTATTTATACTAGTAGGTGAAATTTGGCCAGTGTATCAGGGAACTTCCCGTACCTTTTTGATCTTACACTAATAATGAATGATGTCAATCTTGCCCCAGCTCCAAGTGTACTTGGGTACATTACACTGGCCCTCTGAAATCACAACTTAATAGACTTACTCATGTAACCTTAAGCATCTTGTATATGAGTGCACAAGATTAAACAAAATAACTAACAATCATTATTGTGTAGATATAATCTTCATATGTTTCCAGAAAAGTTGCAAGTCCTACAGATATTTTGAAACTCAATGAGTGGTGTCAATCCCATATGTTCTAACTGATCACTTAAAAGTTGGTCCACAAAACTATATACAAATAAACATTTCTGAGTCTCTGCATGACAATGTGATGAGTGATCTTAATAACAGTCTATGCCCCAACATAAGACAACAGTCATAGGTACAACCATTTTAGTTTTCATAAACATCTTAATACTTTGTTGAGAACAAACTCTGTCTTCTTAATAATAGAATATTACAAGGTCAAAATGTCCCATGGCTAATGCTCACCTTAACTCAATTATTAAAAATGAAAGAAAAGGTCTGCAAGTGTAAACCCAGTGACCTAGAAAAACATGCAAAATATAAGACCTTAACATGCAGCACTAGAAGGAAAACAAACCTTGCAAAATAAGAAGATTGTAAAAATATACAACTTGTTAGTCTGGGTCAACCTGAACAAGTCTGGAATACTGTCAGAAAGTTTATTTGCCTACAAACTATTTTCAGTACTAGAAGTTTGAAAACATAATTCCACAGCAACTGAGGTCTGTCTGACATACTATTCCTTACCACCAACAGTTGCACCTAAATAATGTCATTCATTATATTACCCAATGAATCATTACCAAGACTAAGGACTTCCTCAGTAAACTTCCTCACCATTACAATGACAAAGTTTACGCATTGCACACATTAATGTTAGACATATCAGCAATAACTGTCTTTTCCCTTTGTCAACATTTCCATAGTTTTGTAGTCTAACAGAAATGTATACTGTCTCCATGGACATTTAAAACTGTGTTTGCTGATAACCCAAGTATATATTTATTGCCACCCATATATTCATCTGACCTTTTTAAAAACTGTTGATGAACTAGATTTTTTTCACCTCAGATGGAATTTTATTGTATGTCCTTGGCAACATTTTTTATGGCAGATCTGTCTTTTATTGTTCTCAACCCCTTAGTGCCTATGGACCCAGTCAGCTGCCTCCCTCTTTATAAGTGACCTGATCACCCTACCTGTCTTTACCTTGAATGGCTAAGAACATGGGGAAGACAAACTCTGTCCTGAAACCAACAAGCAATATTGCCTGCCATGTCCCTTACTAGAAAAGAATTTGCTACAGGTCATTATCTTCTAAAAAAGTTAATACTGCACAGCTGAACTGGGTCTACAGCATGTCCCTATAGCCTAGAAGCCCACAAACATAAAAGGCTCTTTAATTTTGACAAACACCAGAAAATAAACTGTTTTACCGTTAGCTTCTTTTTACCAGTTTAGCTGTATTTTTACTAATGCTCTGTCTATTTTTTATCAAACATCAAAATAGAGCTTATAGCACAAAAACATAACATTCAAGGTTAAATTACAGCATAAACCTTGAATTAAAGGTTAAAGGATTCTGTTACTTACAGATCTTAAAGCTCCTGTGGTCTGGATTAGCCCCGCTGCACTCACCCTCGCTACTCTCGGGGTTGCTTTGCACCCCACCCTGCCCCAAAATCCCACCCTCCCCTAGTGCTGCTAAATTTATAGCTACATTGCCACACCCCTCTCCACAGAACCAATCAGAATTTCCCTAGTTAGTCATAGGACCTACCCTAAATACAAAACCCTCCCTTTTTCTTTACTATACCTTTGTCTAGTGCCCTCCCATCACCATTTTAAACATTCATTAGTTGAAAACCTCTACAATGCCTCTGCAAAACTTAACCTCACCTTTAAAATTACACCCTTCCTATTGCCTTATACCCCTGCTGATAATTACCTATCTTCTCACAGCCTATAAACATCTTATCCTCCCAGGCTCTTACTACCCCAGATCCCAGACCAATACTCCTGATCTATCAAACAGCGTTAATTACCCACTACTCCCCCTCTCATCTAACTCCCTTACTACAAAAATACAACATCCCATTCGAGCCAGGTAGGTCAACCCTAGAACTAAATGCTATTACAAACTCTTATTCAAACTCCAGAAACTCGTAATCAATTCACAAACTAACCTCATACTTGATGGGGACATTCACCCCAACCCAGGTCCAACTGCACCTGATGCAACTGGCCCTATAAATAATACCCCCACTAGCTTGCAAAACTTAAACAAAACCTCCAACTCTCTCCTGATCTGTCACCTAAATATTAGAAGCCTAAATAATTAAATACATTACTTGCATGCACTAGTGGCTGTACACTCCCCAGATATACTATGCCTTACTGAAACCTGTTTTAAGCCGGCCACCACTGACAATGAAGTTATACCCCCAGGTTACAATATTTTAAGACTGGATCGCACCTCTAGGAAGGGATGGGGGTAGCTGTTTTTATATAAATCTATACTTGAATGTAACTATTTCCAATTCTCCACAAGCTCCTCAAACTGAAAATGCAGAAATACTTATTACAAAGCTACAAATCAACAAACACAAATCTATAAACATTGGCTGCATTTATATTCCGCCAGGTAGCAACACAAATACCCTTGAGGACATCCTATAATGGCTGTCCATAAACTGCCCACAAGAAACCATTGTTCTTAGAGATTTTAATATTGACTGGTACATCTGTTCCTCAGACTGCCCTACCACCCACATAAATTTATATGGCTTTACCCAGGTCCTATCATCCAGCACTGGAATTAGTAAGCCCATCAACAAAGAAAGTATACTAGACTGGATTCTCATAAATAACCACCCCAAATGTATAAAGCAGGCACCCAACCAGAGGAAATAAGTGATCACTTCCTCACTTATATACTCAGGCAAAAAAATAATATCCCTCAAATACCTAGCTTCAGAATTATTAGGAGCAATAAGAACTCTAATCAAACTGAATTCCGAAAAGAACTTTAGTCATGTAACTGGTCTCGTCTAAAACTACTCCCATTAGATGAAAGAGTTTCGTACTTTACCTCCACATTTCTTAATATCCTTGATAACCATGCACCTACGTGGACCATCAGAACCAATAAAAAGTAGCACTGTGGCTGTCTAAAGAAACTAGACAAAATAATCGTAAGTAGAAATAAAGCCTGGACCTGTTGGAGAACCACTAAATTCCCAAAGGACCAACTTGTATATAAACAGCTAAGAAATGATAAAAAAAAGTTTATTGTTCTAGACAAAAAAAAAACTCTTACTGTAACCTGCAACAAAAACACCAAAATCGACCATAAAAATTTTGGTCAAGTATAAACCACCTTCTCCACCCAGGCCAAACTATACTTCCCCTACCCCTTCGACTTCCCTCCAAAAACCTCCAGAAAATATTGCCAACACCTTTAACACTTTCTATACAGAAACTATTCAATCCCTTGCCAACCAGCTAACGCCCAGTAACCCAAACCCAAATGACCCTACATCCAACACTCACCCCTCCTTTAACTTTTAACCAGTACCAACATCACTTATCAGATCATTAATCAAGAAACTGAAAGCACCACCCCTATCAGCAGACCTACTCCCTGCTGAATATCTTCAAAAAGCTGCAGATGTATTGGCATATCCCATTTCAATATTAATCAACAGAACCATCTCTGAAGCATATTTCCCTTCCATCTGGAAAATTTCCCATGTTATTTCTCTCCATAAAGGAGGTAATTCCACTGAACTATCAAATTACCAGCCTATTGCCATTCTGTCACCTCTGGCTAAAATTATAGAATAATGTATCTATAAGCAACTGTTTCACTACCTTAATCTGAACAATCTCCTAGCCCCTTCTCAGCACGGATTTAGACCCCACCATAGTACAACCGCAGCCCTTCTTTCCTTCTCTCCGATAATAAATCAAAATCATGACAACAACACGCTCTCCTCTGCCCTCTTTCTTGACCTGTCCAAGGCATTTGACATGGGAAACCATCAACTACTCTTATGGACACAAAAACTCTTGCTTTGATAACCTGGCATGTTTGCTGGTTTCATTCCTATCTAAGTGGCCAACAACAAAGCTGTGCTATGGAGGGATAGCCTATCCTCCCTTTTGCCAATCACCCCCTGGACTGCCTCAAGGGTCTATACTAGGACCTCTCATATTTTCCATCTTCATTAATGATCTCCATACAGTCATCCCCAAAGCAACCTGCATTCAATATGCAGATGACTCTACCCTAATCTGTTTTGCCACTTCCACAATAGACTTACAGACCTTATCCCAAAATACCTTTAACAAAGTTGAAAGCTGGCTCACTGATTGGCGTCTTCTATTAAATACAAATAAAACAAAACTGTTGCTCTTCACCCCCAGTCAGAAAGTCCCTGTGCCATCATTTACCATCATTTCCCCAGAATCTACTACAAAACTGTTAGGTGTAATAGTCAACAATAACCTTACTTTGGATGCCCACATCGATAGAACCATTAAAACAGTCAATAAGAAACGTGGCTCTTTATAGAATTAAGCCATTCCTAACCCCAACTGCTAGGACAGTGTTTGCCCGAACACATTTACTATCAACCCTTCTTTATGCCTCCAAGATTTATACAAACCTAAGTAAATCTGACCTCAATAAACTCAATAGCTGCTATAATAATATAGCCAGATTTGCCACATGTTCAGCATATAGAATTCACTACTGTCTTAACCTGCGATCCCTAGCCTGACTAGAGTTAACCTCTCAACTTCAGTACACCCAATTAATAGTTGCTCACAAAGTCCTCTATCAGCCAGAAAGCACACCCATACTCAAAAATATAATTACCCCCTACAGTAACCTAAAAACACTCCATTCTTCTAATAAAATGCTAGTACAAACTGTTAAATCCAATAACTTAGTTGGTGAGTCATTATTTTCTAACTCTGTTGGCAAAACGTACTGCTGGCTGAACTTACAGCGCTCCACTCCATAACCCAATTTAAAACTTCTCTCAAAACACACCTATAAATTCACTGGTTGTGTCCCTTTACAAACCCAGACTAACCTACTCACTATTCACTTCATATTAGTATATTCCCTGGCTACTTGTAGAAACTGTCTTATAAGTCTGAAACATCAGCTGTCTCACTCTAATGTATTGTACTACTGAATGATATGCTACCTTACTCAGTTTTGTACTACTAAAAGTGTATGATCTAATATGAGAATTAATAATTGTAAAGTTTTTATGTATATTCCAACAAATCTGGAACATGTATCTATAAGTAATTCTATAAAAAAAACTACAACAGTTAAGTCTTCTGTATCTCTGTACATATGGAGCTTTTCTCCCCGGGCCTCCGCTGAAAATGGACCTGTATCCAGTCAGACTTTCCCGGTTAACAAATGCAAAATAAAATAAATAAATATATAACTAGAAGCCCTATCCCTAAATGTTGGCTATTTAGTAGTTTGAGTCAATCCAATATCATTTCTCAGTATATCATTAGTCAGTGCCTTAACATCAGGCACAGGTTTCCTCTGACAGATCTGTATAATTTTTTATTTATTTGCAGTTTGTTTACTGGGAAAGTCCATTAGGCTGAAATGAGCCCCTTTTCCATGGAAGCCCAGGGAGAAAATCTCCACGTACAGTATTACAATAGTTAAAATCTAATAAAATCTAGCAACGATATTTCATGATTTAAAAGTAACAGAAACAGATTGACATAGTAATAATAATAATAATAAAGCATTTTGTGGTATATGCCATACCAAAGCATTCTGTGAATACATGGGATAACAGAGCATTCTATAAAATACTATGTAATCCTAAAAAAACTTCAATGTTTCAAAATTATGCACATTTTTAATTCTCTTAGTGAAGTGTCTTTGTACAATTTCCAAACTTGCTATATCTGAATTAAGTTACATTAGAAAAGAAGGATTATGTTCAAGGGTCCAGTCATAGATATTAATACATTTATAGTGCTCTTTAGTTTCTTGTCCCTAATAACAAAAACCCCAGAAGTGTTCACACACACTTTACTATCTTCCCTTTTACTTCCCCCAACCCAGCTGAACTCTTCTTTTCCAAACCAAATACAGACTCAATTGCAAAACTACTATCTGTTGCCAAGTACTGTAATACCTTATTAAATATAAAATTCCGACTAACAGAAAACATGGATACAGATCACGTATAATACCACAATAAATACCTTCCCTCTCACCAATGAGATATATACAAATATGAAACATGGAAATCTTGCAGGATCAATTTTCATAGACTTGAGAAGGGTCTTTATATACGTGCAACATGTCATCTCAGTCCAACAAAATGTACTGTAAATTTCAGATGAAGTATACTTGTGATCTATAAATTCTCTTTACAAAATATGCCATAAGGCTCAGTTCTATGTCCACTCCTGTTTTGGCTGTTAGTCAACAATTTCCCTTTAGATCTAAGAGACCTGAACTGCTTACCTTATGCAGATAACAGTTCTTACCCGATCAGCTATTTCCATAAAGGGAATCTTATTCTACAAAATTACCTTGGAAATATATGGAACTTGCTACCAATAAAATGGATCTCCCTTAATACAAAGAAATCAATAATTATTTTTACAGTACTAATGTTGTCCTGGGGCAAGCAGACAAGAAACTGGAGTTTAAAGCACAGCTACCTCCTAAACCAGAAAAAAAATATACTATTCATTATGTCTTGATATTTTCTTCTAAGATGCTGCTGTTTTCTGGTTTCTGTAAGTCTAATGAGAATCCTGGAGTCAATAGTGTAGTGTGGTGCAAAGGGCAATAGCCCTGGGCACAAAGTATTGGAGGGTATCATCAAAACCACTGCAATATTTTTCTATACTGAAATGTCTGCACAGAATATCACTTAATTTGTTTTTTTTTTTTTGTTGTTGTTGCTTGTTTGCTTTTTTTTTTTTTTTTTTTTTTTGTTGGAGGTCATCAATGACTTTTTTATCCATCTATCTATCTTTTTTTTTTTTTTTTTTTGGAGTTGAGTGGACACTGGTATTATTGGACATGACTGGTGGATTTACTGAAGGAACCCAGCTGGCTTCCTGCAGTAATCTGAAGACTTTTTTTTTTTTTTTTTTGGGGGGGGGGGGTCTACAATTGTGTGAATTTGGTGATTTTACTTTAGGAAAGGTAGATGAGCTCGTTATGGTTCTGTCTGGAGGCACAAATGTATAAAAACTCAAGATTATTACTTAAACTGGAATAACAGAATATAATCCAAATGGAATAAAAATAGCATGCTGGCTTTTGAAAATTTTATACATCAATGTGTTCTCTGTTCAGTGTTCATCAACTCTCCAGTCAGCGGGCTAAATTTCAAGTCCATGGCTTCAGGCCTTGACTAGGCCTTAATTCCGGGTTTGCACCAAAGTTGCTTCACCAGGTGCACTTCCATGCTTTAGCACAACTGAGCTAACATCCCCATGCCTCTTTTTTTTTTGAGGAATTAACTTCCTGATTCCAGTCCTACAGGCTATTTTCTTTTATAAAGCCTTAACTGGCAATGAATGCCATGTTAGCTGAACTACTAATGCAAAAAGTACGGGTCTACTTTATCTGCTCGAAGTCCGAGAATACGAGTACACCGAAAGTGCAAAACATCGAAAATGGAAATGAAAATCTCCGTAGGGGGAGATTTCCATTTACATCAATGTAGTGTGATCTCAGAGTTGGTATATTTAAGTAGCGGGGGGGGGGTTCAGGGGTGTTTGCCCCCCTGCTTGCACTAGTTTAAATTATTTTTTTTTTATGCATTTTTTTTTGGACTTCGATTGTTTAATAGTTCGATGCATATGGTTCGATCCATATTCATTCGAGCTATTAAACTTTCTAGGTCCTAAAGTAGACCTCAAAAAGTATCACTTTATCTATGAGAATTTTCCCACTCTACAACAGTTTAAAGATACACCTCCCATTTATCAGATCCATATATATTGTGTTTCTTATATTAGCAAGTCCTGATCCTCCTTGCTGTGGTTTTATAGGATCCATAGAGCAATATGTTGTGAGCATTACTGTGGTAATCTCTCTCCACCAACTGGCAGCAATATTTTACATACCGACATACATACATACAAATATTTCAAGCACAGACATTAAAAGTCCTTCTAGCTTGCCAATATACCATAACACTTGTTCCCATAGTAAGTCTCCAGGCTTTTCTTAAAAATATGTTAACTAGTACTTGATTTAATGTAATTTGGTAGTCTGTTCCATGCATCAGCTACTCTGTCAGAGAACCAATTAGTACACTTCTCATTCTTATGGAATCTTCTGCATAGGTTGTCTAATGATTCTCTAGTACTTTTTGAGAACCTCAAACATTCCTAGAGGTAGTTGTCTCTAAATGCTCTATATGCTTGAATAATATCTCTTCCTAGATATCTATATGAGACACTGTACAAGTTCAGATATTTTAGTCTTTCATAATTACTTAAATTTTCAGATCCATGGATACCCTTTGTATATTTCCGCTATACTCTTTCCAATTTACTCATGCTTGTTTTCTTATAGGGTTTCCATATTGTTATTCCACACTCAAGTTTGGGTGTAATGTAACTAACAAACAATGACTTCATCATTTTTGATTTCCTAGATTTTATTACACTGTACGTGATATTTGTGCATTGCAAACCGTTAATTGCATACTCATTTAAAGAATCCATATTCTGGATTTAAATAAAATATTTTAAAAGAAAAGAATATTCAAAAACGGTAATTACAGAATTCAGAGAGAATTTCAATCAAATTCTATGACAAAAAAATCACACCAGCAATATAAAACTAAATAATAAATTGAGTACAGTAGAGTTGTTCTAACCATACAAGTTCTGCATACCAGACAAAGGTTGTAATTCCTTTACATTGTATGCGAAGGCGCGCATTAGCGTCTCCTCACTATCACTCGCATTCGCACTTTTTTTTATCAGTCAAGATCAATAAATCACAAAGCAAGGTAGGATTGTATTTCCTGTTTGGTAAGGAGACTCGGGAAGGCAAGTTCCCAAACATGACAAATTGTAGCATGTCACTTGAAAGAAAAAATAAAGTTTTGCAAAGAATGTTCCCTGAGTTGTGTGTAATAACTCATGGTTTCATGGCTATTGATCAAAGGAAAAATGGCAAGAAAAAGAAGCAACCATACAGGAAACTCATTATCACATGTAAAAACATAACCCATGACTTTAATGTACAGAATAGCAAACTCCACTCTATATTCCAATTAAATTCACATGGTACTGTAGTCAAAATCTTACTGCATATAAATCATTGAAATAAAGCACGAACATAGCTCCAACTAAATAAAGGGAATCTCTATATTCTTATGGCAGTATTACTGCCTTTCCTGTAAATGGCTCATTCAAACACCACACTGCCATGTCAGTACTATTACATACGTTATGAAAATATGCTTCTTATTCACAAAAATGCCTTAATTTTCAGACAGAGTGATATTTAGTTATGTAGAGTTCACATCCAGATAGTATGCAATATAAATAATTTTGAATACGTTGAGGGTGTCTTATTAAGGAAAGGATTCTATCAAACAAGTAATTCTTAAACTTGCCTGTACATAAATCTGACAGGGAGCATAACTCGGGTATTGTTCCACTGTCCACAATAATCTGATGACAGACAGGGTGTCATGATCCACACCACTGACATCGGGCAGATTAAAACTTAAAATGTGCACAAAAATGATTTAATAGTCTACTTGTTAAGTGAAGCTTGACCTCAACAACAGGCAGGGAATATGCTTTTGTTGCCCTTGGTTTTGAACCTATGTCATTCTCACTCAAGAGCTTGCTTCACATTAAACATTTACCATTTGGGGCTTCAGGCCTAGATTCCCAAGTCCCTTTTCCATTCCCTTGTGAATTCCAGCCCTTCCAGGGCTACCTCTCTGCAGTCAGTGTATTTCGATAATACCTGTTACATTTGCAAGCACACAGACATGCACACACTACTTTCAAGGAAACTTGATACTATAGACCAATGCTACAGCTTTCAGTCTAGGCCAGTGTAAATTACTGCCAGCATTCCAGATTGCCTAAACTGGAGAACTTGAGAAATAAGTCAAATAAATATAAACACAGATAGTAATATTTAGCAGAGCAGTCTGCAAATCAGAAGTGGATAACAGCAGCTAGTAATCATTAACACTTAGTGCTCTCTTGTCATTGAATGGCTATTAACACTAAATGTCCTCTTATTTTTTAATAAATAGATACATTTGCTGCAGGTCGATTGCATAGATTGAATATTGGAAAATTGTCCAATGTTTTCCACAGAGACCACCATTCATTGACAGCAGATGCTCATATACAATGTATCAGTGTATGGAGTGTAGTAAATATGCAGATGGTGAATACATGATGAAATCCAGTACTGAATTGCTGAGAATGAGAACCAGACCGGTGAGCGTGATCAACCTCCCATTCCAAAGGAGCATCATCACAAGAAGTTCCTCCCCATAATACACAGAAGCCCATATATAACCTGTGATGTAGCTACCAGTATGTTGTTAGTGTACTAAGGAACAGAGCACACAGTTCTCACCCCTTCACATTCAGTGCATAACACTTCATTGTGCCATTACCTTCTTACCCCTTCACATTCAGTGCATAACACTTCATTGTGCCATTACCTTCTTACCCCTTCACATTCAGTGCATAACACTTCATTGTGCCATTACCTTTTCCCCAATAAAGGGCGATCGGTGCTGCCTTCGTGCTGCACCATTTAACAAAATGAGAAACCGGGGCTCATCCAATCTGAACAGTTTAAAAGTGACCCTAAATATGGCAGCCCTCCTAATGCAGCTGGAGGTAATTAGTAATGATTTATTAATTAGGTAAATATGGCTCATAAATTTTAAGAATCTCACTGCCCTTTATATTAACCTAGGTCAGCCCTCACATTCCGCAAACCATAGAGTCTAGAGATGGGGCATTGACAGTGTATATTCTGACAGTTAAGGCAGACTGCTGCAAATTCAGTTCATTCATCTTGATTGTCAACTTCTCTTTTCCTGTTATTCTGCAGACTTGTGCTCTACGAACCCGTTGCTGTGATTGTGAGGCTTTGATGTGGCCTTTTCAGATTTTATGACTCTTTGAAAGCCCAACCTTCCTATTAACTCCCCGTGCTAGGGCCCTCAGTCAGACATACATGAGATCCTACTTAAAGTCAGGGTTGTTTGTCTGTCCTGTCTGCCTTAATTAAGACTTCAAGTAAACATGTTTGCAGGAGTGATCAACATCCCTATTCACATCGTATCTCAGTTTTTTCTTTAATCAAATGCTTTTTATTTTCAAAGTCTTGTTAACTCAAACATTATAATCTAAATTCAAGTATGTCGGTTCTTGATTTTGTGCATGTGACATGTTTGTGCCATACCTCTCAACAATTCAGCCCAAGGTTCTCTCAACATGATCAGTGTTCTGTCCACCAGCATCTTAAAATAATTCTGTAGAGGACATTTGTGCAGCATCAGCAGCTTGGTCTATGCTGGATACCTTTTTCAAACATTGCGAGTTGAATGTTATCTGCAGGTGTTGCTCCTCCTTTGGAGCTACTGTTCTCAGGGGGTACCCTGCCTTTATTCCATCCAGGAAATTAAGTAGCTTGAGATTCTGTACCATTAGTTGAATCAGATGGATAAGATGAAATAGGATATAGAAGCGATGTACTTAACATATTGCTGGGTTCTTGTCATCCTTAGTCTGTCAGAGTCAACACACTCTCCTTCCAAACTGTCAACTTTCATATCCAAACAGACCTAGTAATTCTGTATGAATTTGATTCTTCTGCATAATACAACAGGTATATTTCTTATCCTTACTTTTTTAAAGCTGCAGAAAACTTAATATAAGGAATTGTGGAGAGTACGGCTATCACAGCAGCAAGGAAGAAGCTCCAGATTTAGTGCTTGTGAAGACTTGTCCAATTGGATCCCTAAGGTGGCTTAAATTCCTTTTATCAAATTGGACACACTAGGGTGGAAAAAGGATGAGAGTTGTGTTAAGCACATCATTTGTATGCTAGCACAACTAGATCATGCATCCCGTCAAAATGCATGTGTAACAAAAGGCATAATCATTCCATTTCCTAAGTGCCATACCATACTGGTTTATGCATTTTGCAGATAACTGCCATTCAGGCTTCTAAGTTACCTGCTGATCAGGCTTGTACTTCATAGCAGACATGAGTGCATGTTAACATCTATTCAGTGAATGACTGAACATTTGCTGTTGCTTATCTATATCAGTTGGAATGGGCTGCTGACATCTCTTTACACTGAGCTCATCCACAATAATACCATGCACTGTGATCCCAAAAATGTAGCCAATGTATTGCCAGATGAATTTAGTGTTACCCCACCTACCCATGTTGTTTTCCCCCCTTGAAATCAAAGGCTAAAATAATACTTCAGTGGAACCAGAACATACCAGTTTATAATCATATCAGTTCCAAGTATGCACTATCTGGGCATTAACTTTAACTTTCAGTCTCTGTCTGTCTGCAGGGTTTATGCCTGTAAAAAAGCCACAGTGACTCTGCTATACAAGGGTGGCCTCTCTACAGACCCTGATAATTATATGGCCATTAGCCTTGTCAGGATTGTAGGTAATGGATGAAGCAGAACAGCATGAGTTGGTGTTGATAATGGGTGACAGATGGACATACTGAGACAGACAGAGAAGTTTATGGGTTCTGCCTGGGTCCACATGGGTGCGGCAACAGGAAAACGGAATGTAAGGGTATTCTAGACCTCTCTCTGTCAAGCAGCTTAACAGTAACCAACTTGTGGATCAAAAGAGAGAGGGAGTCGCACGATCGCATACAAGAGTTGCCAACATGCAAATCAGACTTCAGCACTGGGGTACAATCACCAATAGCAAAGTCATCCCCAGTAAAGCCCACAGCATAAACCACTGGTTGCTTCTATCAGCTGTGACAAGTTGACCAGGCTCTAAGGTCAACAAAGCCCATGTTAAAGTTTCAGAAGTTAACTGGAGAGATCAACAAACACCAGGTTGAAGGTCTGGAAATTGACTGGAGAGAAAGCACAACAGTTCACGAAATCACTCAGGGCTGTAGCACCTCAAAAAAAAAAAGAAAGAAAAAGACTGGAAATAGGTGAAGTTATGGAGTTAAAAAAAGAGTAACAGCTCTCCAAAACAGCATGCATGAGGACTATAGAACAGATATGTGAAAATGCCAGATACAGAAATAAGGTACATAAGGAAGGCTGGTGGTGGAATGCAGAAGTTCAGGAAGTCAGAAGAAAGAAGGCATGCAAGAAAAACTGGGAGATAGAAAAGACAGACCACACTAGGAAGAAATACTGGTTGCCTAACGAAGCTAAGAAAGGAGTTGTAATAGCAAATAACAAGGCATCAGAAGCACTCTACCAGCTCCTAGAAAATAAGTCGGTAGAAGGCATGAATAAACTATGTCAGGTTGCAAGCAAAGACAGAATGGTGAAATCATCAGACACGCTTCTTAAGGGATGCCAGCAACAACCTGCTGGTCATAAAAGACCTGGGTACTTATGTCGACAATGGTCTCTCTCTCTGTCTCATTTCATCATTACATTTCCACTATGGTCATGAAATCCTTTCTGTGCCAATTAATTATAAGGGAATATCTTCGAGTCAAAGAAGCCATCCTAACTCTGTATTCTTCAGATATCAGACCCATCATCGAATGCAACCCCCTTTGATATGTACAAATCCAGCCACATCTCCTAGACGGAAAGGCCCCCATACATTTCTAAACAAGAAAATTAAAAGCCTTGAGTTTCTGATCTATCCCAGAAGAGTGCCATGACTCTCCATGTACTCTGTTGACTACTAACTGATCCAAGGTGAGCTGGGTCTGTCATTTTCAGCTATGTATGACCTAATCTTACCTTCTATTTCTTTGCAAAACCAGTGCTTCTACATAAACCCACATTATTGACTTAAACCAACATCAAAACATAACCTAGACTGGTTGGAGGGGATAGGTTCCTAACACAAAGTACTCCAGTCTGGGGAATAAGTTGCCAGTGCAGGACAAAGAAAGTGGTACTTTGTCTTCTTTTAAGAGTGGTCCTTATGACTGGATAGACAAACAGACAATTACATCAGGCTTATATAAGGCTCTGCTCTATTTGGGAGGTAAGCAGTGATAAGTGATTGACAGGGATGGCAAGATATTTTGGGTTTGCCTGCTTGAGGGAGTGATCACATGCTGGTATTATTCTGGTATTGCTATGTTCCTTTTCGAAAACCATATCATCCTTTCTCTCAGTTCTACAGCCGTTATTCCTTTGGCTGAGATATTACTTGTACATTTGGCTAGCATTTATCTTTGTGAGGAAATAAGCAACAATTAATTTTGTGTCCCTCAAAGGTGACAAGAGACAGCTTGTTAAATTAGTCAAGAATACCAAAATGCTGCCAATTTAGGTGATTCGTATGCTTAAAGTAATTGCACCCTTACTGCTTCCATTGTGTTCATGAATTACAGCCTAAACTTTTTTTTGAATGGCTACAGTGGCCAAGTAAAAGTCAAACAAGCAATGACATTGTTCCATTATAATGTGATGTATGACAAAACATAAAAAAAAAACCTCCCAAGGAAAACTAAGTTAATTATTTGCCACCTACTGGTGAAGCATAGGATATGAAGAAATTTTCCTGTCGATGAAAAGGAAAATGTGGCATGAACTAATTAAAAATATGAATTGTAATTCTTTAAACTCATTTTTTTTTAAGTTCTGATTTTCTTGCAAGAGCAGATGACCGAGAGAATGTGTTACACAATTCAGCTTATGACCTGGTATATGGACCTGAGACATACAGGTGTTCGCTATTACCCAGAAAAATATCACTTTATCTCCTGAACAAAAACATAAGTGATATGAAGTTTAGCTTATTATTTTGAACGTAGAAAATATTAGCATGAATGTTCTGCTTTTCATGCAGTTGGATTAACTACCTATAGCTGTTTCATTTGATGAGATCTGTAGCAGCTCTATATTAAGCTGTGCTGTTCCATTTAATATCTGCATATATGTGGGTGTGTGTTTGACAGAAGAAGCGAGTTGTTGTATGTTGTACCTCAATTATACATTAGTAAAATAAAGGTCATCCACATATATTCAGAGAGGCTGTGCCAAACTGCCTTTGCTTTAGATAATTATATTAATGGAGTATGTAACATCTGACTTACCCTCTGCATTTTTCTTGGAGATAATTCCCATGCTCGAAACCTTTAACAAGAGTTAATGCATTTCTTCTGTTATAAATCGGTTAGTTAAATTCTTATATAATAGAATGTATTTTGTGTATGAATAGTACTGGTGTGTACACTGGCTTTTATTTTCTTTTTAAATCGTCCATAAGAAATGAGCCTAAAAGTTGTCTGCCTGGACTTTATGAATTTTCTGCTAAATGCCACGTGTTGTTCTTATTCTTGTAAATGTGTTTTACTTGGTGTATATATAAGTGTAAAATCGGTAAGCAAACGGTCTATGTGATTTGACCTCAAACAATGTTACTTTGCCTCATTTTGTTCACGTCAAATGTGGTAATATGTTACACCATTCTGGGCATGTTTTATTCTGTCACTTCATTTTTGAGATTTCCCTTTGGGTGAGAAATTCTTAGTTTTCCTTCATTTAGATGACAACTCTGCCTCCAGAATATTAAGCCTGTAGTTGCTTCACTATATCAGTCAGTCAGGAGTCCTTAAATGATGTAATCACCTTTGTGTTTGAGAGATGAAAACTGACTTGGTCGGGGCTTCCCTCATGTTAGGACAAAATATAATTCCTGTGTGTTATCAAACATTTCATCTGTTTATTTTAAAGGATTTTGTATAAGCCTCCTTCATTCAAACACCCACCACTCCAGTGGCACTACTAATATCTTGTATGTTCCTTACACTCGTATAACAAACATGACATTGTAAACAATTTAATGCAAGTCTGGAAATGCTAACAATGAAAATTAACCGAATGCAAAGAAACTGTATCTAAATATAGCTATGCATACAACGATTTTTTAAATTGTTTTACTTTGGAATGACAACATTGTTATATCTGTAGGTATAATTAATAATCTTGTGTTCCTGTTGTGTACAACATTATACTTAAGCATGATTAACAATCTTGTATTCCTTGTGTTGCAGTGTTGTACTGTATTAATAATCTTGAAGTCCTATTATATATAATGTTATGCTTCTGTAACATGAATAATTTTGTGTTTCTATTTATAGAATGTTACACTTAATGCAGACTAATAATCTTATGTTCTAATGTATAGGTGTAGGGGCTGAGTATGCATGTGTGCTCAAAAGTAGTTACTAGGCAAGCAGATCAGGAGACCCTTAAGGAGCCTTTCCCAAAATTCACAGTTGCCCCAAAGCTCTGTCTGGTTAACTGACTTGCTCAAGTTAACACAGTCGGCAGGAAGATTCATACCCTTGTCACAGACAGCAGTTCCTTAAGGGTTTTTTTAGTCCTTTGTGCTAAGTGCCAGAATATGTACAATAACATACTTTAGCAATAATTCACAACTGTGCATCTAATGCAGGATTCAGCCTTGGTTGTTGTGGATTGATTGCAAGGACAAAGTCTTAAAAATTAAACAAAGCCATCTGTGGATAAATCCTTTATCTTCACACTGGAATGGACTTTTGCTATTATACAATGACATTATTTAAGAAAAAGGTCTTAACTTTTCTAAATGATGTCATTTTATAACTGCAGTTTAGTGCTCATTCAGCAGCTTGTGGTAGTGCGGGGCACTCCATATATGCAATGCATATACTTTAAGCCTGTACCTGTAAATGTTTGCAGAGGACTCCATGTTGAAATGGTGACACTCAATGCCATGTGCCAACACAATGAAAAAATGCAGGACAAGAGCGAATACTGAACATTTCTCTTATCATTTAAACTTGCTTTTTGCAGGTGGACTTTTCTTCCCACTCCCCTGAATTTATATATACCAACTCCGAGTGCTATACCTCAGAGAAAAGGGAATATTCTGAGAAATGACCAACCATCTTGGACATGATACGTGCACGTTAGTTTTTTTGCCCATACAGTCTTCATATTTTGGGACTCACTGAAGCACCTCCTGACATTTTAAAAGTTTATTATTTTTATGCTACTAAGCAGCCCACTGTAGCATCTTCTGTGCATGGTCTAGAATGGGCTGTTCTGCGTGCCTCTCAACTGTTCATATTTTCACAGAATATCCAGGTGTTTCCCTCATTTTTTTGGTCTGTTATTCACAAAATCATTTTCTGACATATTATTAAGAACCAAGCTCACTAAATCATGATGCAATATATTTGCTACTTAATGCATCACACTGATAACCAAACTGACAAAACTAGTTTCATTATGGAAGTTCAGACAGCTGATCTACGTTGTTGAGGCCTGACACCAGCAGCAAAATGTGTCTCAGCTTTAGATGTAGTGCATTCAGTCACATTCCAGCCTTTTCCTTTCTGTCTCTCTCTCTAACCAGGTATTCCTCACATTTAACACCCAGAAAGGGGTCTTTCCCAGACATCCCAGCGCTACTACAAGTCACAGTTCTATTACTTTTCTTATTTAATTGGATTAAAAAGCAACATACAAAACTGCTTCATGGTTCCCTACTGACTATACTTAAGTCACCCCTCTATATTTCTTCAAGCACCAGGTGCAAAGCATTTCCACACCCAAAGGTTTATGTTGCTGTTTCACAGTATCCAGCAGCGTGCTACATAAGGCTAGGTACGTCTTCTAGATAATAGTATGGCACTTGTAAATTTCATAGGACATCATACAGCTTCATTAAACCTAAAACAGAAATAACATCAATGTTTTTCTTAATGCAACCCACTAAAAGTTTTGGATTCACAACTATTCCAAACATTTAGTCAGCGTGGAGAGTGGTCTGAAGGAAGAGGTCTGCTATGAGGCTTTTTTTCCTTATACAGCTATCAAACTGGCTTTTTGTACTAACACTGACTTTACCTTTTTCATTGCATTATCTTTGAAAGCTTTCTCTGATTTTTCTTTTTTCAAGATTGTGATTTGCATGCTGTGTGTCTGTACATATCACAGGAAGGACAGCAGACGAAGACTAGGAGCATTGAACCCACCCAGACCCCAGTGTCACAGGTTGCATCAAAGCTTTCATTTCCTTCTGGGTTTGCAGAATATTGTTTATTATGCATTGTAAATTGCCATGTCCCTCTTAAAACGTTTGATTAATGAACTTCTTTCACTGAGAAACATGTGATTCATCTGTCCAAAAATTGGACACTTATTTGAATGCTAATGAAGTGTTATTGTATAATTATTTGAGTAATAATCCTGTATTACTACTTGTAAATATGGGGATCGGTGATTCCACCTGCACTCAGAGTCTGGTCACCATTGCTGTACCTCAAGGACTGCTCCTATTTGGCATCTACAGCTCAGAGGTAAAGGCTAATGTCAAGGGCCTTTGGCTTACCAAGGTCACAAATGACTGTAAATCAGAAACTATCATAGATTTCCCCTGTGACACAAACATCTGACTGGTGACAAAATTACAGACTAAAACTCAATGCCAAGAAATGGATTATCTTGCTAATATGTACATTGATAAGACACCCCTAAGAGTTGAGCCAATAGTCAAGGATCTAGGAACATGTAGACAGTAATCCTGCCTGTGACTTCACATATGGCCAAGGCAGGAAGGAAATCATTCTATGTTGCCCAACTTATATGCAAGGGCATGGCATCCTGGTCCATGGAAGTCATAGTGCCACTTTTTGACCCTTATCAAACCCATCATTGAGTATAATGCCCCCTTTGGCATGTACTGGACCAAACTAATTCAATACTAGGAATGCCCATAAAGCTTCCTTACTAGGAGTATCCAGGGTATAAACACGTTGTCCTGTATGCCTCACTTTAAAGCCCTTTCTCTATACTTTGTTTCCTGCTGGTTACTGAGAGATGACCAATGCCTGTCATACAAGACATCAACAGACTCAGCTCTCATGGACCTTTTGCACACCTCCTTAACAAACAGCATCAGAGCCATTAGATCCCAGTATTTAAATTTTGCTTCTGACAAAAGTAAGACATGTTCATGAGACAGATGTGTATCAGAGGATCCCTGGAACAAGATCCCTATCCATGAGAAGAAGAGTCGATCCCTATCCCTATTTAAGCATCACCTTGACCAATTTAATGGGAAATCAAAAATTCACCCAGGTCTGGACCTCACTTCTGTTACAGGCAGAGGCAGACAGTAATGTCAAAAATCAGAGCCCCCCTCCCCCACATAACCTCTAGAAACTTCCTAACTTAACCAACCCCCTCCTAATAAATGTCCATGATGCATAGGGACACAACTGACTTGGATTGCATGGCTAGATTTATAAAGGCCCTGGCTGGTGGTCATTAGCCTTGTATATAACTATGATCCTTTAATAATCTTATATTCTGATTGTAAACAATGTTGTATTGATATGTAGTGTTATTGTATAGAAAGTTATAATCATATGCAACTAATCTTATTGCATTATTTTATACAGCAGTATATAAGGTTTACATTCTTGTATTAGAATTGTATACAATGTGTTACTTGTGTATATTAATACTTTTATATTCCTATTCTATACAATGTTTTGTATATATGACTAATGATCATATTCTGATTATATACAATGTTATACTTTTGTAGTATGCTGCTTATTCTAGTAGCCCTATTGTACACAGTGTTATAATCATATGTGAATAATATAGTTCTATTGTATCCAGTTTTATACTTTTCTGAGACTTATCTTATACTCTTATCATGTACTTTGTCATCTGTGATTAACAATCTTATTGTATACAATACTCTAATTCATACCTGTTAATAGAGCTTTTCTCTCAAGGGGTTCAGCTAAAAGACAAACTCACGTGGGACTCTGTTAGTGCATCCTGGTTAACAAATGAAAATAAATTGCAAAAAAAATAAATACATATCTCTTAAATACATCCAGTAGCTTGCAAAAACAAAGAGAAGGTGGGATCATAAAGAAAGTCATAATCTGAGGAATTGAATGCTAAATACTGACTAAAGCAAAACTCAGTGTGCACTTGTTCCAGCTTGGTTTTGCTTAACTATTAATATTTGTAATGCTTGCACATTAAATATAAACCATATTAATTAGAAACACAATTGTAGTATACAAGAATTTATAACCAGTATCTTTGCAGGGAGTCTGTATATCAAATGTGGTGGACCCCCCACCACCACCACCATCACCACACACACCTGCTAAGTCAGTATACAAACACAAACTTTGTATTACTTGGGAGAATGAATATTTGGTCTGGCAAAAAACAATTGTTGATTTTATTTGCAAGTAGTGTAACTTTAGAATAGGTTGTAGGTGGTGTGAGATCAGGGTGATGGGGGGGCACTGCATCCGTGCAGAAGCAGTGGTCATTTTCATCTCCTTATTTAGTGGATACCACTGTTTTTTGAATTGCATCATCTATTGATGGCTTTCACATACAAAGCATTTCTAAGGCGCATAAAATAGAGAGAGATATGTAATGACATTATTCTTGGTTTACACTGAATGCATTTATTTTCTGAATAGTAACTAATCTCTCTCATACCTGTGAATTATACAAATATTATTTCACACTCAAACTGTAGTGCATTGTAACCAAATATTGCAAAAAATAATGAAAAATGCAGCTGTGTCTGATTCACGCAGTGGCTTGGACAACCGATAGTTCCTGTTATGTTTTCACTGCCAAAATATTCATTTCACTGAAATGGACTAAAGTTTTACACAAACAACAAAATGCCATGATATTTTTGACCATTCCTTAGTATTAATTGTTTATTTGTCCCGTCCTCCTTCAATAAACACATCACACCAAATGACGTTTGACAACCTTTATTAAACTTCCATAAGCATAACTTCACCAATATTTATTAATAACAACTGAAACATAGTATAGCTGATTTTAATTACAGCATAAAACATCTGTGTAATGCTAATCAGGACAGTGTGCCCTCCCTTATCCTAACCCAGTAAGCAGCGTTCATACCTCCAAATGCTTACTTATGAAGCAGAATCCAACAACTCACTTCATTTAGCATTTATTGAATTACACATCCAACTAAATAAGCAGCTTCCTTTCCTCTGCTCACTTAGTTTATTTGCCAAACAGTATCCAACTGCTTGTTTTCCTTTTCCAACTCATTGAAACTAACATCCATCACCAGAGGGGGAACCAGAAGAGGGCAAGCCTGCCCCTCTTCTCTACTCACCACCCCGACCTGCCTGTTTCCCCTCTCTCCTACCAAACTTCCAAGCTACCCCCTCATTAAAAGGTCTTAACCAAGCATCATTCAGTGGACTCCTTCCTCTCTAACCAAAGTAGATCTGTGTCAAAACCTCCCAAAACCCTATCACATATTTATCCAAAATGGCCAATTTCCTAAATGGCTGAAAGAAAAACCCCACTCCCTCCCCAATGCAGAATTTACCAGCCACAACCCCATGACGTAGCATAACCCTTGTATCTTAACTAGCCTCTCACTTAACTCTCAGTAATAGTTCCACAATGATTCCTAGGTCATAATCTGCCAAATATACCACCAAAACACTAAACCTCAGACCTCAAAACCAAGCAAGAACAATTGCACCATCATATCTAACCGCAGCCCTGTTTAATTGCCCAGTGTACCTATTAATATACAAAATAAAACCTCCTTCCAATCAATATTGTAGTAATCCGCATTACCAACTTTCTTACATAAACATTGAATGACATCCTAGCATGTTCTGACCAACAAACTACCCTCCAAATGACTGATAACCCATATCTATGTCAGGACCTACCCAGTGATCCACCAAAAATCTTGGAAGTTCAGTGCCACCTGAAATGAGGCCATGTAGCTGACATACCATCATGCCCAACTGCAACTCCCTTTTTCCCTCAATGGGTCTACTAATGATTAAATGAAAATTATTTTTATAATGGATCAATTACATAGTCATCCTGGTATCATGCCCACTGCCCTTATAAAGCAACAGACATTTGATGTCCAAAACCACCTTGTTAATGAGTTCATACCCATGAAAAGACCACCCCAATCATAGCCCCATGACCCTCTATTTGCAAAACACCACCTCTTGCAATCAACTTACTTGACAGTGCCAATATCCACTAACCTGCACACTAACAAACCTACCGTAAACCTTCAAGCATATACACCCACCGCTCAAGATTTAGAAACTTAACATAACCTTAACACTCCAGCTGTAGCAGTCCCAGGCAAATCCTCCTTACCCAAGAAAAATGCCTCGCCTTGTTCACACACCCAGTGAATAAACTCAAAAATCCATCCCACCAATCTCCTATCCCCTGACATCTGCAACACAATTTGACCCAACTCACAACATCCCCAACCTATGCCCCCTGCAACACACACCAAATACTTCTAACCTAACACCCTCAGAAAGCAACACCAGCAAACCATACCACTGCCATATTAACCAAGTGAAAATGGACACTAATCCCCCCAACTGCTCCTGCTAAACTATAATGCCTGTTAGATTGAAACCAATGTCAGTCTCTCATCCCTCCCTCAGTCACCCTACCCTGTTCTTATAAACCTACCCATCCCCCATTCCTACCCCACCATAACTTCAGAAGCATTACCTTCCTTGTAAGAAACAACTAGTCCTACAAATTGACCCCCACACTCCTTGATTCAGTAAAAGTCCATAAGGAAATCCCATCTATTATCCACATAACAAAACCAGGCTGTTGCGAATACCCAACATGCCTTCCTCATCTGTCGCCTGTACCTCCATATACCTACCCACACACTGACAGTGTACAAACTACATGCCACCTACCAACATAAACACCGCCCCTTGTAACTAAGTGATACTGATAAGGGAAAGGCCATATCCTACTGCAACAATCCTCTATGCTCTACGTTAACTCTACCCCAAGGGAAATTAACACCCCAAGATTCCCTCACGTGAGAAGGACTAAACACAACCTTATTCATTAGGACAGTACCCCATCTGAGGACGGGCCCCAAACTCCCCATAATTAAGCCTTAACACCTGCTTCACTGATCTCCTGACATATATCATCCTTACAAGTCCCCACAGCATTCGCATGCCGTACCTTCTCACATCAAAATGGAGAGATAAAACGGTATCACTACCAGGGAGCACACTCCATGCAGCTCCATCAGTCAAACCCAATTTACAGCAACATCCATCACCTGATGAGATCACATCCTTCAGACCGTCACCGGATATGACATCTGCGCTGAACCATCTGTGAATGCATTGTGTAACATTCCAACTGGTGAAAGACCCATCATAGCATCATCATCTGCAAAGAAAATTGAGATGTAAATCATATGAAATAGGAACACATTCTGACACAGCCTAGACTCTTACTAAATGCCCTCAATAACTCCACCTTCCCTTGCCACATCCAAGGCCCTATTACTACTTGGAGGGGGAAATTATTAGGCAAGTGCTTGTGTATACACCAACTGCAGTATAGGGATGCATGTGCCAATATTGTGTGCTCATCTTGCCTGTGTACCACCACATTGTGAGGCCGAGCCATAATTGTGCCACTGAATTCCCAAAACAACAAGAGGTAATGGCCAGTGTCCTCCTACCTCCTCAACTCTTGGCCAGCTTTACCATAAACAATTCAACCCACTGAACTCCCTCTCCCAGGCAGTCAAACTCATAACCCACAAAACAACCACTGAGAACCCCCACTAATTTTGCCTGTGGCTTCTCAGCACTGAGAAATAAGTTTTGTATATAATCCTCCCTGCCCCCTCCCCTCCATCGCTACTAGTGCTATTAGCATGTGTGATTAACGACCAGCACTCATGGGTACCACAAAGCCTGCGAAAATACTTGTACAAAGAAATGCAGCCCTAAAGTTATTAAACCCAACCTCTAGCCCTAGAGAGAGGATCCAGATAATTAGAAACAACTTCTAAACACAAATGTATGGGCAGCCAGTTGCTTTCACAAACTTAGTTGATGTAGCAAACAGACTTTGCACTAGCATGAATCTCCTGAAGGGCACAGAATTCAGAACTCCGATGCCTGCCATTTCTTCCTAGATCATATCAAGCCATCAAAACTCATTCCAAATAACCATCCCTTTTCAGTCTTCCCAAGAGCCTCCCAGTAAAGATATCAGTGTGGCTCCAAGCTCCAACCTCAAGTGTATCCTATGCCTGTCCCAACTGAAGCCGACAATAATTAAATAGTGCCATTACAAGCCTATAAGATGGTAAATACATGTCTTGCCCTCCACCATAACTGTCAACCTTTACAAACACAACTTGGATAAGGCTATAAGTAACAGTAGGCCGAAGAGTCAAAAAAGGGAGAATTTTTTTTGTTCATCCCCTTAGCAAACCGAAAGGGTTAACAGACAACATTGCATTAGCACGAACTTTCTGAAATGTAGAAAATCTGAAACTCATTGTTAAGCAAGCTTTAAAGACCCCCAGTATATTGCCAGATAACCACACTTATCAAAAGAGGCCCAAATATGAAGCCAACCACAGGACATACCTCTTAGAGCAAGAAATCCAGACAAAGCTACGACCCGATGAGACCGAACTATGAAGTCACAACAAGACAACCGCCTTACCATCCGAAATAGGGAAATCTTCAAAAAGGGGCCCCACATTTTCAAAATGCTGACAAAACAGATTAGGTGTCAGCACAAAATTCAAAACTGGACTTTTTTTATTATAATCGATGCAGAGGTGTATGATAAGATGAAAAGGAACAACTAATATTTTCCATCCCATGACTTGCAAAATAAGAATTGTCTTCAGTACATTCCATTAAAAACTGGTCAGTTGCCCGCCAAGTGTTACTGAAGAAGGAAACCCTGTAGTGCTGCGATTCCACAAAAAACCCAGATAAGGAAAAGTGGCTGCTCTAGTAAGGCAACTCTCTATATATGAGGAATATACCACTCAAACATCTCAACACAAGAAATCTGGGTAAAGCCAAAGCATGGGAAAAAAACAACAAAAAGGGAAGGGAATCTTTGTGCAGCTAATGGGTGACCTAGACATAAGACTTCACTCCGTCCTACCCATACTTATAATGCAATGCAAGAAGTCAAAATGGAAATCTAGTAAGGGGTCTGAGCCATTTTATTTAGGCCAGTTATGGGCTCGGTCCAGGTCACAAAACAGTAAAATACAGACAGTAGCAGTAGTACTTTAAACCTTTGCACATTGCATTTTATTTGCCTATAAACCTTTTTATCAGCACTTAGACACATGCATCAGCAGTGAAAACATGGTCTCCTCTACACACGGTTGACCTTAAGCTATATTTATTTAACATTTGTTGACTGGGAAAGTCTGACTAGGTTCCACAGAGCCTGTTTTCAGTGGAGGCCTGGGGAAAAATGCTCGAGATGCATGTCTTTAGAATGTGGAAGGAAACTCACGCGAATGCAGAGAGAACATGCAAACGCTGCACAGAAGGCACCCCAACAGAGAATCGAACCGGAGAACCTCTTGCTGTGAGGCGACAACGTTAACTGCTGCACCACTGCACCGCCCAATAAAATTATAATTTTACAAATGCAGTTATGATACTGCATACTTATGTGAGGTTCATAACGCTATATAAAGCACAAACTTTCACTTGCATACCACATGTGATTCTATAAGTAAACCTATTTTCTCGCTTGGAGGAAGCTTCTTTGTCTCTCTCCGATCTTGCCATTTGACTTGCTTTCTTCCTACAGATTCTCCACCCTTAAGAGTTTCGAATACCTACACAAAATAAAGTGTAATGAGAGATTCTCTCAGGGGATGAAATGTGAAACTGGAATGTTGTTATACCATCTCTCCATGACTCAACAAACACCATCCCTCTTCCCACTCCAACTCGCATCTAGTGTGACACTGCTTAGAACAGAACCACAAAAAAAATTTTTTTGACCACCACCCCGCATAATCTTGCAGGCAGGTAACCCAACTCACTATCACTAATGGTCAAGCAAGAGAAGCAAGCTGAACATCATTGCTAATTACATACTAAAATGCCTAAATAAACCCAGAGCAAAACAGTCCTATAAAACTCAAATGAGTACAACAAACGAATGACAGAGAAGAGCCAGCTCAACATCATCATTAATTACAGACTACACTGCCTAAATAACCCAGAGGAAAACAGTCCTCTAAACGTTAAATTGTGCACCTCTGAGGCATCTTTAAACAACATAATGGCCCCCCCAGCAATCCAGTCAATCCAGACAAAAAAAAAAACAATCTTCCACCCTACCATTGCCACGCATTCTCTCCTATACCCCACCACCATCAGGACTCAGTAAGTGAAGCAGAGAACAAACATTCTATACATGCAATCAGACGTTTTTTCCCCTCCTTCTACATTGCACCTCGCATGGGTGGCAGCGACCTCCTCCCCATGGAATTTGCAGCCTGTGAAATGATCATCATGGCTCCCAACAGCCTCCCCAAACCACTACTGAAAGAAGCCAAGATAGATAACCATTTTATTTTTATTTTACTGATATAACCACCTACATACTGATGTACTCACCTCCCACCCACCTGCATACTGATGTACTCAGCTCCCACCCAAAACAATCAAGGAAACAGGAACTATGAAGCAGATGAGAAAAGTAGCTTAGCTTGCTCCATGACAATGGTCCTTACTTGCGGAGCCCTCCCCCGACATGTGAAAGCCTGTGAACACTCAAATGCTATCAAGGAAGCCACCCAGCACAATGAATCCCTCTTGACCCCCTGCTCCAACCAATGCCCTGCAGCATCACTTCCTCACAGTCCTACCCACCTACAGGAAAAACATTCCAACTGACAGCATGACCACAACCAGCAAACCTACCACAACAGTAAAAAAAAAAAAAAATACATTAAATCCCTAATAAGTACAACCACCCCAGAAAATGCAATGAGATGCTGTCACCAAAAGATCCAAGCAAGGTGATTGAACCATGCAAATCCCCTCAACTGCCGGCATAGTTAAGAAACCATGTATACTGCCCTAAACATAAACAAGAGCCTTTAGGCATCACACCATAATTCCCAGGTAATCCTAACAGACATACCGACTATCCCCTACTTTTGAGAAGAAAACTAAATAAATACATGCATGCATAGATACAGATCACCTACCACCAATCAGTACCCAGAGGCCTACCTTTTCTCCTGGTGTACCTACGGGTGGTCATAGATGTACCCTGCTATAGCAAGTTCACGCCTTACCCAGTTACTCTTACATAGACCCCTTAAGCCCCTGCCTACCCTTACCTCATTTCCTCCCTATCCTCATTCTCATTTTAAATCATACCTCCCCTTACCCTTTCAACTCCCATTAATCCATATTTATCTACCCCCCCCCCCCACTGAAGATATCCCAGGACAAATTGATTTGTTACCAAGCCTCATTTAACAAAATTATTTTTTTCTGTTCCTCTGCCCAACGCCTGCTTACCATCAAATCTGCCCTAGATAGAACTGGGGTCATTCATTCCTCTGTGTGGGGTGGGGATCTGAGTTTACTGGAATGCTCCATAGCTTTTTCAGCACTTATTTGTGCAAAACCATTCTCGATGATTGGGGTGGCAGAGGGTTGCAGGTAGGAAAGGGATTATTTGTTGATGATGATGACTGTATACTAGACAGGGAAAAGAGCATAAATGACCAGAGAATGAAACCTGAAGAAGAGAATATGAGCTAGTGATTATTAAGGAAACTGATAACCTTATCTGGATTATACAATGTATGCATGACTGTTGGCAGGCACAAAAGCTAACATTCAGGGATGTAGTAATTGAGGGACTCTGGTAGTATAGAAGATTAATCTCATTGGTAGGTATAGGTTTGAAAGGGTAAAGTATCAATACTTTTAGGCAGATGGAAAAGGGGATTTTTATTTGAAGAACAAAACAAAATAGATACAGAAACAGACTTGAGTGGAGAGAGATAAATGGTGGTTCTGCAGGAAAGAAGCATTATCTACTGTTAATATGCCAAATAATAGCAAGGGAAATAAAATAGACTGCTTACACAGGGTGAATGTTTGTTTTTGGTTTGCACATCTGTAGCTAAAGGCTACAGACCAGGCCTTACTGAAAACAGAAAAAGAGAGAGAGAGAGTGAGTTAATCCTTATGTACCTGTCCGGTCAAGAAAGAATGTGAAATAAGAACTTTCTAGAAATACCATGAAAGACGCGTTACTTGTTTCATTTGTTGATGTATTTAATTGTGAGTAGTATAACATGTTGAAAAATAGCAGTGGAAAGCAGAAGCTGGGAATTTGAGATTGTTGAAAAAGAGAGAGTTACAAATAATTTTACAGAGGTAACTGCATGCATCTTTTTTAATAATATTAAAGGACAATATGAATGTA
The DNA here is from genome assembly GCF_019279795.1 of Protopterus annectens. Taxonomy (NCBI): domain Eukaryota; kingdom Metazoa; phylum Chordata; order Ceratodontiformes; family Protopteridae; genus Protopterus; species Protopterus annectens. Next base: position 143,863,964 of record NC_056743.1, on the reverse strand, counting down.
TCAACATATCACAATCAAGCTCCCTCTTAACTAAACTGTGAGTCATGTTAAGAGTCTAGGAGTCAAAATGAAATGGGTGGGAGAGAAACAGGTAGTAATGGAGAGATGGCAAATAATACTGGGGGATGGGGTAAACCGAAAGATGGGCTGCAGTATTGCACCATGCACTGGGGGATGGGGTAACCAGAAAGACGGGCTGCAATATTGCACCACGCACCAGGAAGACATCAGATAAGATGTGTTTGTTAATGTAGTGGGCCTGGAGGGGCACATTATCACTATAAACCTAACAGACAAAATAACCCAGATGGTAGCTATGGACCAGAATATAGTACTACAATGATATAGACTGTATCAGAATGGTAGGCTGATATTGCATTGTATGTGAACAATGGCATAAGGTATGTAATGAAAGAAGCTGAGTATCTGCAAGCCAGATTTTTGTTGTTGTCATCTCTAAGATTGTACATTTGTGACTTCTTTCTGTTACAGCACATTCTCACATAATGACCAGCTGTTCTGTATGTTCTCGTTTTTTTTTATTATTTGCATTCATTCTTTCCTTGTATGTCTGAAACTGCAACAGTTTCAGTGAGTGCAGATCTTTACTATGCATTTATTATCATGTACCATCTTGAACAGCATGCAATCACCTGTATTTTCAAAATTACCGTTATTATTTTTATAAGTTTTAGACTTTAATTTACCCTTATTATCACACGTCAGTTTTAAGCAATTTGTCATCATTTACTCAGTTTAATTGAACTTTTGATGACTCGTTGAAATGACACCTGTAGAAGGATTTTCTTGTCACATATTCAGACATAATCCTCTGAATAAACATGTGCCATGTGTATAAATAAATGCATCATTCTCTGGCATCATTTGATTTCTAATGAACAGTAAATGTCTTATGTAGGGCAGTTTTTTTTTTTGGGGGTGGGGGGCTCACTGTGCCTGGATTTTAATTTTTCATTACTGCCAAATTGCTTCTCTCCACCACTTTCACAGGAAAAGAAAAACATTGAATATCCTGCTGGCATCATTGCGACAGTATTTAGTAATATACAACACAGGACCTCTTCTGCATGAGTACGGTATAGTGCAAATCCCTAAATCTAGGCTTCTAGTTCTCTGACTGGTCCCTTTGCATCTATAGAATTAACATTGGTTGTAGTGATACCACCATAATCCAGAAACTGATATAAATCATCACTGAAACTGATGTTTCATTTGCATGCATATGACTCAAGGAAGATGCGCATTTTGGGAGTATGTAAGTAAGGGGTTTTCTCTTTGTGTAAATTAAGTTACTGATGTGAACTTCTAAATAAAAAGAAAAAAAAAGGTTTTACATTATGAGATAATTGGAAATTCGCTTAAGTTTCTAGCAAGAGCCATACAAGGTCAGCTGCCCTTTCAGTGCAAAGTGACTGTTTGTGATTTAGAAACATGCTAGCCATGAGGAAATCATATGTTATAACAGCTGCTTTGCATGTTTACTGAATCTTAATTACTACCGCAATGCGCAGATCATAGATAAGAATAATTTACTGCAATACATGGCTGATCTGCACACCACAGAAGTATCGTGTTGATCTACACACCACGGAAGTATTGTGCTGATTGTGTAGGTAGTGGAATCCCTCCTTAGTGATTTTCTCAAACACAAATGCACAAATAGACAAGTGCATGCACACACACCACAATCCCTGTACCTACCCTCCCGTGGTTTTCCCAACCCCCGCAATACTTTAAAGCCATTATGCATATGTATTGGGAACCTAGTGTTCAAGTGTATCCACGCCCCATCCCCCAGTCACCATTATACTGACTATGCTGGGTACAGCAATTTAGAAAATCATCCCTGGTATCTAGTGTATCCCCCACACTCTGACCCCTGTTATGTTGCTGCAGGTATGGTACTAAGTCCCTGGGGTCTAGTGGTTCTTCCACCCTTGATTTCCATGATACTGTCTTGGTGTCAGTTAGTATTTCTGGTAGTCTAATTGTCCCTCCCACCCACTTATCTCTGTAGCAGCACTGGTGCAAACATAGCACTGTAAACTGTGATTCCCACACCCCCGATTCCCATATTAACGTTGGTGCCAGTATGGTACTTTAGACATTTAGCCCATGTGTCTGGTGGTCCCCTCCCACCACCTTTGTGTTTGGTGGTTAAACATGGCCTTTTGACTGTGTTCACTACTGCCATGTGATGAGGGTGACTGTGCTGAACCACATGGCTAAGTCCCTTCATGAATCCCTCAACTATATGGATGCCTTCCTGGAGACAGTTCCAGGGTGAAGGTATATGGCTATTAGCATATGCCTCCCCACCCTGCAATGCCTCATCAGCATTAAGCATAGCTATGTGGCCAGCCTTTTGTGGTGCTGCACATCACCATGATGTTGGAGTACTATGCAGCACTGTGTGAGGGTGATAGCTAAATAGCTAAAACGGCCATACATCACCATGATGTTGGAGTACTATGCAGCACTGTGTGAGGGTGATAGCTAAATAGCTAAAATGGCCATACATCACCATGATGTTGGAGTGCTATGCAGCACTGTGTTAGGGTGATAGCTAAATAGCTAAAATGGCCATATAGGCATTGCTGTATAGGGAAGTACAAATCTAGTTGCCCTTCTAAGCCTGTCTAGTTTCTTAAATTCGAGAATCAAACCCTGTACATTGTGTTTGTGAGGTAAACACCTTAACCATTATGCCAACCCCTCTGTATCACTGCCTTTATGAATGCAGCCCATATACTGTTACTGCAAAATGGGCACAAAAGGTAAAGACAATCTGTGCAGCAGTAGAAGAAATGAGTGCAGGACATACATTAAGAAGCTTTCTATATATTAATAATCAGAAATGAGGTACAAGCTGCGGTATAATGACCTTGTGTGAGTGCTATGAGGCACCCTAATGCTTACCATTTGGCCTGGATCATGATTGGGATATTTTGCAGGCACTTTAATATTAGGCTAATCAATAAACTTTATGAATATCAGGCTCAATTTTAAGCCCTGTGTTCTAAAAGTGTAGCCAAACAGTCCACTTATGCTGTATTGACAGGGTCAGAAAAAGGCTGAAGACATGTCATGGCTACACTAGTGGGGTTTGGCTTTAATGGCCTAAATGTACTCAAAAGTCTCTAGATTTTGTTCTTTATATTTTCACACATCCTCAGTTGCTTCTTTTTCCAAATGGCCCAAGGTTTCTTGTTCTGCATGTTTGTCATAAATCTGTTGCATTAATGAACGCACACTTTTATTTGAAACTTAACAGTTTTTCTTGTAGTATTTTTCTTTCCTCTAGTGACAGTACATAATTACTTTGTTATCCTCAGTTGTCCACTCTTTCATCTTTGTCTCACTTTTGGCTTATTAATTTTTGTGCTTTTTGTGGACTGCTGTTTCCTTCTTTAACAGGGGGGCATATCCTCCCTTTGGTCTGGCCTAGGCCCATTGTAGAAATGTTTCTATGTCTTGAGGATTCTACACTGTAATTTTCTCCAGTCCTATCAAGATTGGGCACTTTTTTTTATCCTGTGTGTTGTACATCCAGCAACATCTTTTTTTTTTACCTACTTCTGTCCATGATATATGCTGTATAAAATACAGTCTATATATCAATGTCGTCTTGGTAAGATTTTTTGAAAAACAGAGTTTACCTTATGAAGTTTCTTATCAAAACTTGATGATGAATTCAATTCCAGCAATACTACTCTCCTTTGCATGCTGACTTAGCTATCTATTCAGACCATACCTCCCAACAGTCCCGGATTACTCGTTTTTTGCCGAGTTTTGGGGTCCAAATGAAGGGGTGACACGGTTCCCGAGTGGCACCCCTTCATTTCCGATTTTTTTCCCTTTTATTTTTGAATTCTTTTCAATTTCGTGCTGTCAGTGATGACATCATCATGTGCACGATGACGTTAGTGCCATCAAGCCATCCAGCCAGTCGGAATTGAGCTGAAGGAAGCTCTTATGGCTGGCCGCAAATGCAACTCTAATTTGAGCATTACTGCGAGCAGGAAACAGAACGGAGCTTCAGAATGCCAGTCCTGCAAGCGGGGAGCTTCAGAATGGCAGTCCGAATGAGGTAACTAACGGAGCTTTAGAATGGTTGTCGAATGCGAGCGAGAAGCAACTAGCCAGGAACGGAGCAAAAGGAGGTTTAATGGGAACGTTTTAAACTGCCATTTGGGAACTTTTTTAAGGTAACTGCAGAGAGCTTTAATGGGAATGTTTGAAGCTGCCGTTTGGGAACTTCTTTAAGGTAACTGCAGAGGTGTGTGTTTGAGCACGCGTGCCAAGGCTCCTTACGTGAATTCTACTGACTGCAGTATCATGTAATCCTAGTCTGTGTAGCACTGATCTTGTTGAGAAAGGCCTCTCCTCTAAAAAGAGAAGACTGTCGAAAACTGGTTAGCTTGTTATAGTCCTACACAGATAAAGCTTGATAAGTATTTTGTAGGAAAAGAAAAAGAAACAGAAAGCTAAATTCAAACATTTCAGAAACTGTGATCAGTGAACTACTTTCTTCAGAATATCTTTAGTCAAGGCTAAATTCAATAGTTTTTGAATGACTGTCCTTATCAGTTTTAGGTTTTGGTGGCTGAATGTAACATCTTAGGTTACTGGCAACACCAGTCAATTCAAAATACTAGTTTGCTAGTTGCTACTGATATGTATAAATAGGAAAATGTTATCACAATGAGCAATTCAAAGATGACAGAAGGAAATGTGATGAGCTTAACAGTTCCAAAAAATGGTTATTGATTACTCTGAATAGGAGTGAACATTTTTGATTCTTTTGAGAATGGAGTGTTTGAGTGTGTGTGTGTACACATGCCTTATTCAATATACCTGGTGGCTGGAGGTACTCAGGCTCAAACCCTGTACCTTCAGTACAGGGTAAAAAGAGCCTAAAGTCCCTAGATACCACCACTTCTCAGCTTTGTCCAGGTGTTTTGTGTTGAGTTGAAGGTTTGTACTAAGAGTTGACAGCTATAGTGACAACTTAATTTCTATTCCCTGGGTTTTTTGTGCTAACAGTTGAGAGCTATAGTGAGAACTAAATTTGTATTCCCCCATTATTGGCTTTGTTTCTCCAGGTTTTTTGTGCTAAGAGGTTGAGAGTTATGGTGAGAAGTGAGAAATGAATTCACTAAATGATAGCCATTAAGTTTCAGTCTTCCTATTTTTCAGGAAGCTGCTGATTTGTTATAGTGGTATGTTCTGACTGTAGTGCGTAGGGTCATAGCTCTCAACCTTCTAACTCCAAAATGAGAACACTAGCCCTCATAATGTGGAACAAATGGGCAAAATGTGGAACACGTACTAATGGCTTACTAACAACTTCAGCTAGGAAGGTCATAGGATGGGTAAAATATGCTGGTTTTACTTATAAAGAAGATCTTTTAATGAATTAATATGATTTATTTCTATTTACCATGGATTTCACTTTAAAAAATTACCAAAACTGAATGTGTTACAGACCGTTTCAATGTGGAACTTATTGGACCTTCGAGGAACATGAACTTTTTAAGACCCCAAATGAGGTACGTTCCTCATAATGAGGTACACTTGAGAGGCATGCGTAGGGTCCTGGATTCAAAATTTGCAGTGAAATGTAGGGTGGTAATGTAGCATTTTATTTTAGCAACTTTACAAAATTATACAAACAATGTTTAAAATGTGTCCCTGGTTTTTGACCTTTTGTTCCCCCACCCTAAAAAATGAAATTGAAAATAAATGTGAGATGCTGTGCAAGATGCCTATACTGTCATTCTATTTATAGTGTGGGTGTGGAAGTAAACTTTTGTGATGAAAATGTTCTGAATTGGGCAGTTTTGTCATTATTGGTTCATGCGTTTTGTTTCATTGCCTACAGTACAGCCTACTGGAAAAACGTTCGAACAATAAATTTAAAATGCGCTCTCACAAGTGTGTTGTATTATACAAGAAATATAATTTAATAGAGTCGGGAAGGTGTATCAAAGAAAAGAACACATGTATGTTTCTTGTTTTGTGAGCAAGAGGCCACTGATTTGAAAACAGCCCAAAGGTAATCTTTATCCACCACTGGCCAGATGCATTTTCTTTGGAGGTGGTGTGGGTTTCAATGCTGTTTCAATGAATGTGAGTTTCAAGGGCAGAGAAGTTTTAGAGGCACGTCTATTTTCATTATGAGACAGTATTGGTTTGTTTAGCAGATGTCTTAGTGTTCCTGCATTGTTGTGCTGTAAAATGTAAAAATAAAATCCAAATGATCATTGTAGAAGTAAAGCAGTATGCACACATTAGTGTTTATGGTAAATGAGCTGAAATAACCTGGTAATGGGACATTGGGATGACTGCAGGGGGACTCTCATGCCATATTTTGGTTGTCTGTTCTTCAGTTTGTGTTTAAAAGTAGCTATCCCACAATTCCATTGGAGTGGGGTTATGTAATTATATATGCAAATTAGATGTTAATTAGTGTGCAGATTTGTACCTATTTTTCTTGGGCCTTGTCCAAATTTTTGATGTTTCCAGGTTGAGAGGTATGATTCATACCCTACTAGTATGTGTGTGTCTGTGTGTTAAGTGATAATTTAATAAAGGTTTTTAAAAATGCATTTATATGCAGGAAGCTACAGACTGTTCAAAATATAATTTAATCAGTGCTGTTTTCATTAAACATTATTTTGAACATCTTTTGTTTGACTATTTTGAGTGGATTTGTGTTTCAGTATCCTGACTTCCATTTAATATCTATCTGGCGACGGCATATTCTGCCAATGAATTAATGATTTTCTCAAGCAGCGTTGATGTTTACTCACTTTTTAAAAGCATATTCTTTTGGATTCAGAAAGGTCTAAGTTGCCTTTATTCAGAATGTTTCCACAATGTGGTAAATCTGAACAATTTTAAGACTTCCCTCCTCTTATATCTGTATGCTGGTGATGACTGCACAAGGGCCAGCAGGATTTTGCTTGTGAAAAATGTGCAAATGTGTCAGTCTTGGGGTGTGACTAGAAATGATGGCATCATGAATACATCACTCCGAGTTATTTTTCTTGCAAGGAGGATAAAGTTTATCCCTTCTTTTGACTGTATACTTGCTTCTATGGAAGAGCTGTGGCTCATAGTAGGACTAAAGAATGATTAAATAGAGCTATTCATGTGTGTGTGTGTGTGTGTGTGTGTGTGTGTGTGTGTGTGTGTGTGTGTGTGTGGTCATGTTTGTGCATGTCACTAGTGCCATAAATGCAATTGCACAGGACTGCATGTGGATGTGTGAGTGGTTCTATGCAGGTGTATGTGTGCATGCTGCCGCATGGATGCATGACTGCAGGCATGTGTGACTTTGAGGAAGTGTGTGTGTGTCTCTAAGTGTTGTGAGGTGACAATGCCACTAGTAAAATGTGAACTGGTATGAGGAACAGTAGCACAGTAAGCTCTGAAAGAGTCATAAGAATGCTATTCAGTTCAGAGACACAGTCATTGGCTGCTTACTATTTTTATTCTTTCTGCACTTTTACCTTGACTCTGAGTCAGAGGTATTGCCATTGTGCTAAATGGTATACTCAGTTTTAATCATTTAGTGCTGGTAGTGATAACCTGTCTGAATCCTGGGAAACAGGCTTCTTTTTTCTTTAAGATGTAGAAGTGTTGCATCTACTGTTTTATTTTTGTACCGGGTCATCTTGAAAAGAAAAGAAAAAAACGATTACTTCACAATCTGGTTGATGTTTAAATAAATTGAACATTTTTCCCCTTCTTTGCTCACTGATTGACTCTGTCACTAATGGACATTATTTTCACAAAGGTACTAAATTTAGGAAAGTGGGAAATAAACATAATAAGTTCTCACTGACATAACGTGTTTGAAATCACATATCTGTATGTGTGTGTGTGTATATATATATATATATATATATATATATATATATATATATATATATATATATATATATATATATATATATATATATATACACACATGCACATATATATATATATATATATATATATATATATATGGGTCCTCTTTAGATTGTTGAATGGCCAGGACATCACACCATGGATCACCGAGACAAAAACATAGTTTTTTTAGAACATTGAACTGTTTGCATGGAGATCAGCGTATGGAAAAATTCCCATTCACTTCAATGTAAGTGCAATCTCAGAGTTGGTATATTTTAAGTAACTGGGGTGGGGTACCCTGCTGCAGCAAAAAAAAAGTTTTTAGGTTTCAATGTCTTGAAATTTCATGGATATGTTCTCTGGCATATGCGATTCCATTTTGCAGCGGTTCGAATTTCTGCAGTAGACCCAGACACATATAGAGCTATATATGTTTTCTATACTTTTTTGCTTGAATTCACAAAATATCAACAATTGATGGAATGTAGGTTTCATCAACAAAGAAAAATTATCATTTCTTCTACTATAACTTGTCCTGTCGATGGAAATGAGTATGCAATTCTGTGCAGAAGTGTTCCTGTTTCTAGAGGAGAGGGAGAAGTAATTAAGCAGATTTAATATTATGCGTGCTTGGTGTTCTGTGCATATGCAAATAAATACTTCTGGGATTACTTAGGAGTATGTAGGAGAAATGATTTTAGCAGTGTGTGTGTGTGTGTGTGTGTGTGTGTGTGTGTGTGTGTGTGTGTGTGTGTGTGTGTGTGTGTGTGTGTGTGTGTGTGTGTGTGTGTGTGTGTGTGTGTAGTGGTACTGTTAAGGGAAGGAGCTTCCGTAATCTAATGTGTAGGGTTATGGCTAGGAGCAGGGCAGGTTTAGGGCTAGCATACAGGAGTTAGATGAGGCAAGGGAACAAGTTTTGTCTGAAAGCTTGCCTTCTTTTTATCCAACTGAAAAGTGTCTGTTTGAAAAAAATAAACAAAAATCAATCTTGTGAGTCGATATTGGGTGTTATTTTGACTTACGGAGTTTTGACAATTGCATATTGCCATTTCCACATTTTGATCGATTCCAATTCACCTAGCAGCTTAATAGGCTGGCTAGTCCCAAGTGACTTTTTTCAAACCCAACACATGAAAATGACTATTGAAACAGACAAAATCTTTTCATTATAAGCTCTTATGCTTGCATATTTATAACCATGGCACTTTACAGTAAATTGATAGCAGATAGGCAGGTAAACCATCTTGTTCTATGGTAACAAACATTCTGGGCTGGATTGTTGAAGGATTAATGGTACCCAGGTATATTTTCTCAGGAAGGCCCTTGAAAAAAACTTGCATTGTAAATAGTCAGCTTTATCTGCTTTAAAGAAAAGGGCACCTCATTTTTTTGTATTTGTGGTAGGCTGATTTTTTGTATAAGTCAGGGTTATGGTATTCCCATTTACTGTGATAATCATTGCTGCATTATTTAACTACCAACTGCTTGCGCAAATCTTGTCATGTTAAGAGTCCTGCAGTAACTACAGAACTAGCATTTGTCAGTGCAGAATTCAGCTGAAGTAACAGTTATCAAGTAAGTGTGGTTAACAAAATGATTCTCATGTTGGTGCCTACCTTTATGAGTAAATATTTTCATCACTACACACAAACTTTGAGTAGCAAAACAGTTGGATGTACTGCAGGATTATCATCTAAATTTGTTTTCTTGGACTCATTGTTATCTGGATGTGTTGCATGTTAACTCAATGACCTGCTAACGCTCACCAATAAATGCTTGTATAATTACTTTTGCATTGGAGTACATCAAGTTGTGATGATACTTTGTGTAATTGTATTGCTAGCCTGTGCTGCACTTGGTACCTGAGAACATTCATTGTCCATGCTGCTTTTCACATTTAGGATGCTTTTTACTTCCTGGTTTACTTTTATGGTTAATAAATGAATATATAATGCAACAGTAAAGGGATGAAGTAGGGCTATTATTGAAACTTAATATCCAACAAGCATATAATTCAAAATATTTATTTATATTTATTGGCCATTCATGCAGATGTTAAAAATATTACAGTTTATAAAAGATAAATAGCATCATTTGATAACTGAAATGTAGTTATTCATGTATAAGGCTACAAGGAAATGGATGTTTTGGAACTCTTGTTAATGAAATTAAGCATTTGGTAAGGGTGTCCTCTAAATGCCATATTATTTAGACTGAATGTGTATTCTGTTAGATGTAATATAAAAGAGAAAATGAAATGGGAATCGCAACAAAAATTTCTGGTCATTTTTACTTATTTGAATGTGATAGGCCTTTACATGTAGATAGTGAGGAAAGATTCAAACAGAGCAATGGTGGCAGTACAAATCACATTACTGACATGAACCTGAAGGAGATGGATATTATTACATTTAGAATGAGTGCTTTTTCATTCCAACAATTTGTCAATTTTAGGAACTGGTTTTGAAATTTAGTTAGAAGTCAGTAGGTAGAAGTTTTGGTTAAAATGCAAAGTAAATTAGAAAAATGTTTCTTGTGGCATATGAGAAAAGTGTATGTTATTAAAAGTTATCTTTTTGTTAGGTATGTGTCTAGAAGAGATATTGCTTTTTGAAAAGTTACAAACTGCTGCGATGTATTATTTTTTTTCCTCTGAATTGTGAGGTATTAAATGCCATAAAGAGAAGATTATTATGCCATGATTAAATTAAGAATTTTAAATACAGTTCTACTTTATCATGCAAGTTTCTTAAATACGTATGTGAAAGTCAACAAAAATGCATTTTTCATCTGTACTTCGGAGAGTATTATGGAGAGAGGTGGTGAAAAGTGGATTTCTTTTTCAACAAAATATACATTAACAACTGCACAATGGTACCTCTTATACTGAGCCAACAGATATTGCCAACATATTGGCCAACAGATTCAGTGCCAACTTTACCCCTCCCCTTAAAGGACCAATCACAATACTGGAGGAATGCCAGGCATTCAGCATTACTGCAGCACAGGTTAAAGCTGCATTGTGCAAGGCCAAGAATACAGCTTCCATGGGACCTGCCAATATCTCTGGATGTGTTCTACGTGAACTACAAAATGAACTGGTACTATGTCTGTGTGCCCTGCTCAGTCACAGCCTCATCTCAGGCTGTGTCCTACCAAATGTTGCCGTGCTACAGTCATTCCTCTCCATAAAGGGGGAGCAACTGCAGACCTTGGGAATTATCACCCCTTTAGCCTGATGAGTTTGATATGTACAGCTATGGAACACACCATCATGGACCTAATAAATGTGGATATAAGGAATCTCTAAACTCTAGATCCCATGCAATTTGATATTATGAAAGGTAGATCATGCCTGCTCAACCTGGTTGACTTATTTGAGTCAGTCACCAGAGCTGTAGATGAGGGCAAGGCAGTTCATACAGCCTACCTCAATCTGGCCAAGGCCTTTGATACCATTCCCCACTCAGGAATTATTGTAAGCTGGAGAGCCATTATTAACTCCCCAAGTGATGTAGACATCCTACAGAAAGGTCTCACTGAGACCAATGACTGGTGTCGAAACAATGGCCTTAAGTTTAATGCCAAAAAAGTGCGTTGTCATCCCCTTTGGGAAAAAACTCAATTCCCACTAATTACCACATTGATGGGGGGAGCCCACTGAACACTGAAGGCGTTATAAGAGATCTGGGAACACAAGTTGACAGCAACCTCTCCTTCGAGCACCACATTGCAACTGTGTTCAGAAAGTCCTATGTGGCATATCTCATTACCAAGGGTTTTGCATCCAGGAAGAAAGAGGTCATCATTTCTCTCAACTCTTCCCTCAGGCCAGTCATAGAGTATAATGCCCCATTTGGCATATACCTTACTAGACACATGCAACAGCTGGAAAGGCCACAAAAGTAGCTAACGAAGAGGATCCTAGGCCTTAAACATTTGTCCTACATGGACAGACTAAAAAAAAAAAAAAACTTCCAGCTAATCTCTGTCTCATATCATCTACTAAGAGGCGATCTCTGCATGTCTTATAAAGCCATGTCTGACCCAACTTTATTAGAATTGCTACAGCTAAAGAAATTCCAATCCCTTAGCACCACATGCTCCAGAGACCTCAACATCATTACCACAATCAACAGAACATGCTGGAGGGATAGGTTCATAGCCCAGAGATTGCCCATGCACTGGAATAGACTTCTCATACATGTCAAGCAGAGCACCTCACTGGCCCTCTTCAAGAGAAATCTTTTTTTTTACTCAAATGATTTTTATTTTAATGAAATAACACAATAATTTAATACATTCATAACATTCAATAACTATTTACAGTATTTACATTCAGGCTGACAAAAAGGATTGAGATAAAAACATTTGTAGTTAAACAAGTTAATATATAAACTGTGATAGGAAGAGTTTGGATCCATCTGTAGGGTATCAATCAAATTCAGAACTTTCCTCCACAGACTATTAACCAATGGGTTAGGAAAAGTTCTGAACTCTCTAGCTTTTTTTCTCCATTAGTATGCATTTCTTCAGTGATGATAGGAATTCCTCCATTGTGGGTGCTACATTACAGTTCCTTCTTCTAGTTATACATTTTCTGGCTATTGCTAACATTGTTCACAATAAATTCAGGTCATCTTTCTTCATATTACTATTAACAACATTAAGTAAAATTAAAGAATTTGTCAAAACAAGTATATTCATATAGATAGCTTGAAGAAATTTGTTAAACTCATTCCAATATGGTTTAATATTACTACAGTCATAAAAACTATAAGACCAGTCAGCATTAGTGGACAGATGACATCTCCAACATAACTTGTTGTTTGAGGAATTCATTTTTGAGAGATTCAGGTGTCACAAAGGATCTGTGTAGAAATTACCAATGAAAAATCCTTCAGAATTGTGAGTAAGAAGTTAGTTTAACTGAAAATAAAATGATTGTTTATCTTCGATTAATAATGATACTTGAAACCCTTTAGTTAGGTATTGCCAGTAAGAATCTTTAGGAAGCTATCTTGCAGACAATTAAAGTGTTATATAGATGTGATAATTCATTCTTAACATTGATATTATTATATAGAATTCCAAAAATCCAGTTTTAAATTTTTGGTATGGTTTTGAAGGATGAGTTATGTATTATTCTACACAGATCCTTAGTGTATGCTGTGACATTCTGAAGAACCAACCAGTCATTAGGGGATAGGCCATAGGCTGATAAATATACTTTGTGTGTTAAAAGTTTGTTGGTTTTCAATACATTGCAACCAACAAAATAGGTTATTATTTTCCCATAAACCAAAAATCTCTGTGTTTTATCAGGGAAATCTCTTGTAATAGTAAATGGTATTAAAAATCTATGCCACAGTTTTATATCTAAATGTGTGTTAATGAATTTTCTAAACACATAAAAAAATTTCTTTATTAGTGTTTAGTTAATTTTGTTGTACTATACTGTAAATTTAAACTTAAATAGTGCCGTATCTTATCTTTGTCAGTTACCGAAGCATTCTTTGAAAAATAATTTTCATTCATTAATGTAATGGAGTGTAACTGTTTCCAATTGGAAGAGCATTTAGGATTTATCCAATTCATCACTATTTTAATTATATATACCTTTATATAAGTTTCAATCTCTGGGAATTTTATTTGGGGGTACAAAGATACTTTTATGACTGAGAGAATTACATTCTGTTGAACATTCCAGTCTTTGAAAAACATCTTTAAATTCATTTGTCTAGTAAACAATTTCAAATTTAACAAGGTTCTAGCAACATCCAAATAAGAACTAGGAACAAAAGTCATGCTCTTTTTCAAAAGCGTAAAATACTCCTTACGTAAATCTAGATCTGAATAGTTGTAAATAGTGAAACCTTCCTGTTCCACCTTCTTACAGACTTCATCTACCCATAAATCACTGTCAGTGGTGTCCAACCAGGAATTCAAATGGCCAATCACCTCCACTTCTTGGACTGCCTGTTGTTCCAAGACTTCCCGTGGAAGTTATTGCCACCCTGATTCCACCCCTGAACTTGATTCTGTGGATTCCAATTGGCCTGATTTTTCAGGAGTTTGGAGCTTCGAGGGGGCTCCCTCTGTAAAAAAAAAAAAAAAAAAAAAAAAAAATCCGACCCATCCTGTATGTCATCCCTATTGGAGTCCATATTGTACTGCCCTGTATTATTGGGAAACCCCCTGGTACCACTCCTTTGATTGGTATCTTCAATAACATGGGAACCCTTGTTAACAACTTCTTGGTTTGCTTTGTTGCATTTATATTCTTCTGTGTCTTGTAAAACTTTACGCTGTTTAGTAATAACATTTTTACCAACAAATTTGTCCACATCATGCAACACTTTCTTGTATTTATCATAAGGTGTAAACAGTGCATCATTCACAATGCTATTATTCAATTTAGAAATCTCATCCTGTAACTCTTTTAACTTAATGTCATTATTTTTAATTATACTGTCCATTATTTCAAAGCCGGCTCTGTCGAAAACAGCAATCAACTCACGGTATGCTGTAGTCCCACTATAAATTCCCATCGGAAGTTTACACAGCCTTTGGGAACTTGTTTTAGATCCATAGATTTCTTGAGGAACAAATTGTCCAATTGTAGTGATCTCTACCTAAAACAGTTTTTCAAAGGAGGAGAGTTGCTGATTCCACGTCGGTGTTTCGGCAGGTCTCTCAGGCCTTCGCCCCAGATCACACTCCGGTACTCCAAATCAAGAATTGAATTCTCTTCTTGTATCCCTTCCATTGTTGTCATCAATAGGCTCCCAAATTGTCCATATTAACCAGTGAATGCATAGTGAATAGTTCTGCTTGTGTACTCGGCAAAGTGGGTACTCTAGGATTCGTAGTGTGAACCCTTTCACTAGGCAGCATTGTTGTGAGTTTATTAATGGACTCTAGGACTTGTCAACAGTCCATCCATTGTAGTTGACATTGGGAACTATATTCTCTAACTTCTCACATTCATTTGTACTTATTTTATCTTTATGATGCATAATGCTAATTAAAAGCCTCCAGAATGTCCCCTATGTCCGAGACTTTTTTTCCTTTTCCCTTCATGAAAGATAATATCAGTGGTGTTCTTAACTTTCATAGATAGGTTATGAAGGGGATACCCAATGGATTTTGTAAAAAATATCAGAGAAGAGGTGGAGAAAAATAGAACATCAAAATTCAAACCCATAAAGGGAAGTTTGGTAGATAGGGTATGCAGTATTACAAATAAGAATACACAGGCTACTGATAAACATTATGAATTTGCTTTAATTTTACAGTACAACACCTTCAATTCTAAAGTGAAGGACCTATTCCAGAGGGAATGGGATACATTTTCATCATTCTCAGATATTGAAAATATTAATAAGTTTACCCCTAAAATAGTATACAAGAATGCATGGAATATAAAGAAGATTTTGGAGAACAACAATGCAGGGAGTAATGATGTGCACAATAATATAACAATTGTAGGGAAAAGAAAGAATGGAACTTATAAATGTGGACACTGTAAGCAATGTGAACATATTATAAATAGTGGTGAAATATATATAAACAGTAGGGGTATAACAATAAACAGTAAAGGATATTATAACTGTGAAAAAGGGAGTGATATACATAGCTATATGGGAAAAATGCAGTTCATTCTATATTGGCAAGACAGAGAGAGAAGAGAAGAATCTATAGAACACAGCACACACCAAAGCTAAAAAGACCCCAAGAATTGTTTTAAACAACATACTAGAGAGTATGTGCTAGCTCAAGATTCTTATTTTTGTATTGGAACAAGTCAAAGAGATGAGGGAAGCCACCAAAACCAGGATTTAAATGAACATATATCACTTGAACAACAGATGGCATGATGTGAATGGTAATTCATTTATTTAATGAATATTTATTTAATATTTGATGATTATCATTAAGTTTGATTAGTTGAACCAGCAATTTGAATTTGATTGCAGTATATATTTGTTAATTAAACAATAATATCTGATGAAGTGAAGTCCTACTGGTGTGTGGTGTGGGCAATGTGGTTGTTTGTTTCATGTCATGTGTTGTGTTTTTATTCATGATTTTTAAAACCTTCAGACTTTTTCTGGTGTGTACTCCTTTCCATCCTTGAGGATATTTTTTGGTTATAGGTTATGAAGATGCTTGAGAGGTAGCATAAAAATTTAATTTCAGTTTTTCCATGGCTAAATTAGTTTTATGGGATAATATTTCATTGTATTTCTTATTTGCTTCTTCTATTTTCTTCTTATTATCTTTAACAATTACATTTTTATTAGATTTAAGAGATAACATTTGATTTTGGAGTTGCTGTAACTCTGAGTCCCATTCTTACATTTTATTGTTGAACCAGCTAATGGTTTTACAATATAGACAGGCCATAAGAGAATCCCAAACCATAATTGTGTTTGCTTCAGATTTATAATTAATCTCTAAGAAAAGCTGAAGTTCAGAAGTTATCCAAGATTTAAAGTCTTTAATTTTTGTGATATATGAAGGAATCCTTGAAGTTATAACTAATTGAATTCCAGGTGTATTGCTAACAGGGAATTATGATATGAAAAGGGACGAGGTTATATTGAAAAGTTCAAGATTTTAGAATAAAGATCTTGTGAGATATAAGTTTTATCTATTCTAGTTTAGGTACCATGTCTACAGTCCTGGTGTGAGAATAGTGAAGAATTTGATCTCAGTGCATTAAAGGTATCTTTTAATTTAAACATTTCTGTCCATTTTTTTAACTGTTTGGCTGAGGACAGTAGTCTAGGAGATTTCCTGTTGGTAGTTTCTGTAATATCTGTGATACAATTGAAATGATCTCCTAGTATATTACTACCTTTCAAAGTAGTTGTAATAAAGTCTAAGTGTTTCTTAGCTAGTCCAACCCCCCATACCTGGGAACCAGTATAAATTAACCAGGATCCAAATTCTATTATTAAACTTAAGTATAACTAAGGCCATAAGTCCATCATTATCTACATGTTTATAAATAATTTGGGGATTTAAGAAAGTCTTTTTCCATAGAATTGTTACTCATCTTATTTTAATAAGGAGGTTGAGCAAGTATTGTGTATTCCTTAGGGTTCCCTAATAAATGTGTCATTTATTTTAAAGTGGGTCTCTTGGAGAAAAAATACTTGAGCCTTTTTTAGTTTAAGATACCTAGGTAGGTTAGCTCTGTTATATGGGTTGTTTAAGTCATTAGTATTTAAGGATATCAAAGTTAAATCAATATCAGAATTATTGAAAGATACATAATAAAGGAACTTGTATTAATACAATCCTGTATACATAATACTCTTCCTGAATAGACAATACAATATCAATTGTATTTCTATTTATCTCAATCCAAATGTTTAACTCGTTTAACATAGCGAGATTACAGCAACAGAGCTCTTCCATTCTCCGTTGCTACCAAAAACACAAAAAAAAATCAAGACTTATACTAATGGAAAAAGTCTGGGCAACCGGACCTTTTCCATTAGTATAAGTCGGATTTACAGTGGGCATGCTGACCAATCAGCATGCATGTTTTGGAATATTAATGGGGGGTCATTGTATAATAGTCATTATCAAACCTAATTGGGTTTTGATTAAATTTTAATGGATTTTTCCTCCAGGCAGATTTTTGGACCAAATCCTTGTCCAAATAAGATAGAAACATTATGACTATTGATCTGGGAGGAATAGAGGAGGATGTTGACACTGGCATTCCTAAAGCTCTATGAACCCTTTCAGTACCAAAGGACAGAACCTCCTTTAAATCTAAAATCTCTGAAATCCAGGTATTCAGGAAAGAAATTATATCTTCTCCTTCAGGGATACAAAAAATCCTTATGTTTGACCTTCTCTCCCTGTTTTCCAGGTCATCCACTTTATTGAGAAGCCAAATGTTTTGTTTGATGAGAAAATCTTTCTGGCTTTCTTCTTCCTTCAGTCTTCCATCAAGATGATTCGGGGATGCTTCTAAGTGTGTTATTCTGAATTGATGCTGCTGTATAAGTTCCTTGAGAGAACTTTTGTTTCTGACAATTTTCCTTGAGGCTTTGTAAATTCTGCTTAAAATCATCTGTTTTAGTGAGAGGTCTTGTAGAGCAGATTTCACAAGCTGTATTTCTTTTTTTAAAGCCATGTCGGAATGAGAAGTCTTCGAAGTGCTCACCTCCACAAATGATATATTCTCCTTTATAATTTGACAGGAAAAAACTTTCCTAAGTTCGTCAGAGTTACTAATAATATAGTTCATACTTTCATCTATCAATTGCTAAAATAAAATAAGTTCTTTCCTGTTTTTTGCTAAAATAATATATTTCCTGTTTTTTATACTAGTTTCATGGAGCTCTGAAAAATTGCTGCTATCAGATTGCCATCTTGGCTCCGCCCCTCTTCAAGAAATCTTGATGATTAGATGGGTAATAGAATGTTCACGCCGGGATCATTCCAGTGGCTCTACTTGATTGAGGCACTGGGCTAATGTCAGGCAGCACTATGTCAGGGCACTTCTATGGGCTAGGCTTGTAAAGTCTCCAGGGTCATTAGAATAGTATACACCTATGAACTAATTACATAAATGTTCAATTTCTTTTTAAAAGTTACAAAATGGGAAATGACCATTTCCTTGGTGTTACCAGGGACTTTAAAGTGGGAATATTGATATATAAACAATTTTTCTAGCTGAAATGGGAAGTGTTGGAAAAATCAGCATCAAGGGCCATTTGACAAAGAATGCAATTTTTTTATTTAAATGTTATGTCTTTGTGGAACATAAGAGATTTGTGAAAGTACTGTACAGTAACTTATGGAATATTGAATAAATGTGTTTTGTTACCACCTAGTTTGTAAAGAAGTGTTTGCAATATGGTTATTATATAATGTTGCTGTTTTGTTTGGTTGCTGAACTAAAATAAATTAACCCTTTCTTTTCAAGATGACAGTGGTGAGTGCTTCCTGTCTGGGTGTAGGAGGAGGATCATTTGAAGATCGTAGCAACATTTTTAGTATTGATGATGGCTGGTAATATCAATGGTGAAATTAAACAAAGAAGAGGACATTGTGCTGATAACTGAATTTGACAGTTATGGCTTGTTGGACAAAATTTTGCTGGAGTTGATGGGAAAGTCTAATCTATAGAATATTGCAAGCAAAGACTGGTAGAATGACAAGACTTCTGCGAAAGTATAACTATCAGACATTCATTGCTGGCTGGAGGATCCCGCAGTGCATTAGAAAACCATAAAGATGATGTCATGTCTGTTGTACCACAGGGAGATGGTGATCTACATCAGCAGAAAGATTGAAAAGTATGGCAACCATGAAGGGGAGGAAAAAAAAGAAAGATGGTTAACGCTAATGTTGCATGCTCAAGAGGAGCAGTGACTGATCTGTTTGAGCTTGCATGGTATACTTCCAATACAAGGATCAGCATTTGAATACTTTTCATTAGGAAAGAACTCTTGTAAGGGAATTTAAAAACTGCAGTTGATGCTAAAAGAGTTGGGTGTTGCAGAGTCTGTAGTGAGTCAACAAGACTCATTGCCACACATACCAGACCCAGTTATTCATTTTGATAAGGTGTTCATTTAGGGTCTCAGGATTTCCTGCACATTTCCTGCAATATTTGTGTTTGAGTTTGACTATAAAGGAGTGCTAAACTGTTGAGTGACTGCACTGCAGACATTATATCTTTTGAAAATGAGAAAAAAGTTTTTATTTACATAATAGATGTACTTATTTTATAAGAAAGAGCTGAAAATGTCATATAGCATAGGAAATTCTGGCATATCTGAATATTGACAGTAATCAGATAAAATATTTAGACAACCTTGTTAGTATTTTTGTTTAGAAGGGTATATTGAGTCATGCCAGACAGATTAAAACATGTTAGTTCTGTATGAAAATAATACATCAGTGTGATACGAGGAGATAAATTGTGATGAAAAAGGTCATTCCAAAGTTGCATGCAAAATATTTGTAGAAAATGCTGCAGTAAAGAACATTTTGGCCTGATTGTAGTTTTGATGAAGAGAAGTAAAGCGTATTCAGGATGGAAAGATTAATTAGTATACAGTGAACAAGAGGATGAACCTAATAGGGTAGTAAAGTGTAATGACTGATGATACAATGAACAGAAAGAAGTGGGGGGGTTTAAACATTTTGAAGAATCTTCCACAGTAAACATACTCATATCAAAAATGAACAAAATACCTTTTACTACCCATGTGAGTCTTGCAAGAAACACTAATATTTGAAAAAGCCAAGTGCTTTGAAGTCATCTGTTACCTTAAGTTTTAAGGTCTCTTGTTTAAATGTGAGTAGCATTAAATCCCAAACCCACTGTGCAAGTATTTATATTCAAATGAAAAAAAAATCAACAGTTTGATGTTTAGGTATGTTACATTTATTTTATTTATATATTTTATTTTACATTTGTTGACCAGGAGAGTCCAACTGGATTACAAGTCCATTTTCAGTGGAGGCTCAGGGAGAAAAGCTCTACAAACCACCAACTGTGGTAATCCATTACCCACACCCAGGCGTGGGTTATTGCTATAAGAGAACATTTTTTTTTCTTTTTACAAAACATAGTTTTAAGGACAGACTTTTGACATGCTATTTCCATAGAAGAGACTTTGACATACATATTAACTAACAGGATACATTTGTTTTTTACAACATAATATTACATTTTAGAAGATATTCCTAAGTTTAGGATTCCTGTGATTTACTATCAGAGTAAAAGCAGAGAGATGTAGAATAAGGCACTGAGAGAGCAGATGATGCTCGCTATAGTTGAGAAAGATAAATTGATTTACTATATGTCTTCACCTGGTTTTAGTTTTGAAGGATAACAAATTGATTTACAATACATATTCTCCTAGTTTTATTTGCTTATGGAAAGCACAACATTGCTGGGGTAGTTTTCCCTAAATCCTGGAGAGATGGGATGAGCAGTTTTAAGTGGGTACAGTACTGTGATTGGTTGGCTTAGCAGAGTAACTTAAGTTAGGTGAAGTGTTCTAATGAGACATTAGCCAGGGGGGATACAGGAGCACAGTCAGTTATTCAAAAAGTGAGTTTTAACACGTTCCTTAAACTGTGATGGGGATTTGTTGTCAGTTATGTGGGCAGGAAGGGACTTCCAGGTTTTTGCTATACAGTGGCTGTAGACAGACTTACCAGCTTCATGGTTATATTTGGTTACTTTGAGGAGGTTTTGTGTGCTAGACCTCAAGGGCCTGGCGGTTGTATAGGGTGGCAAAAGGTTTTGTAGGGACGGGGTGTTTTTAGAGTTATGTATTATTTTGTGGGTTAGTGATAGTTGATTGAGTTGTAGTAATAGTGGTAGTTCTAGCTAATTGAGTTTTTTTAGGCATTCACAGTGATGTGTTCTGATGGGAGAGGTTGTAGCGAATTTGGCTATCTTATTATAACAACTTTCAAGTTTGTTTAGGTCAGATTTGCGGAGATTGCTAAGCACGGGGTATGCATATAAAGTAGGGTGGATAGTAGGCGAGTCCTCACTATTGTAGTTTTGGAGTGGTCAGTGAGGAAGTTTTTATTGTTTTACAGCAGGCCATGTACTTTTTTATGGTTATAGAAATATGTAGGTCAAATCTAAGGTGATTATCTATTTCAACCCCTAAGAGTTTGGTATGATTTGTGGGGATGTTTGTGGTCTTCTTAAAGGAGATGAAAGAATCAGTGGGAGGTGTGGCTCTGTGGGAGCTAAAGAGTACTTTTACTTGGGTTCAGAATGAGCCTTTGGTTTGTAATCCAAGTTTCTGCTAGGGAAAAGCATTCTTGTGTTAGGGAGTGAAGGATGTCAATTGATTTGGCTGCACATATTATGGTGGTATCATCTGCATATTGCACTATTGAGGCTTTAGGGATACTGTCTGGGAGCTGATTGGTGAAGAGGGTAAAAAGAAGTGGCCCCAGGCTGGAGCCTTGGGGTACTCCTATGGAGACTGGTAGGGATGGGGAGAGTTGGTTTTGCCACATAACAGCTTGTTTCCTTCTCTCTAGGT
Source organism: Protopterus annectens (assembly GCF_019279795.1). NCBI lineage: Eukaryota > Metazoa > Chordata > Ceratodontiformes > Protopteridae > Protopterus > Protopterus annectens. The sequence continues at coordinate 143,841,987 of NC_056743.1, read as the reverse complement.
AGTTTTTGAACCAGGAGATTGCAGGGGTGTAAGGTTTAGAGTTGCTAGTGAAAGAAGGAGTTTATTGTGGTTAACCATACTGAATGCTTTGGACAAGTCAAGGAAGGTGGCAAATAGGAGGAGTCCGTTGTTTCTGAGAGTATTGACAATGTTGGTAAATTCTGTTATGGTGGTGGTGCCATGCAAAGGTCTAAAGGCATGCTGTTGTGTTGCTATTAGATTATTTTCTAGGAGATATTTCATTAGTTGCTTGTGTATTACCAGCTCTAAAATTTTAGATAAAGGGGATAGTATGGCTATAGGGTGGTAGTTACTGAGTTCCAGGGAAGTTCCCCCTTTATGTAGAGGGATGATATGTGATATTTTCCATAGCTTGCGTACTATACACTCTGAGATGGATCTGTTAATTAGGATGGAGAACAGGATATGATATGGCTTCTGCAGCCAGGTGGAGGTATTCAGCAGGTAATTTATCTGTGACTAGAGACGTTGGTTTGAGCTTGTGGAGTAGTTTTATTCAATGGATTTGGTCGGTTCTGGGTGGAAGCTGAACTTGGGGCAATTGTTAGTTGGGGTGGGTGGGGGGATTTGCAGGGGTGGGGATGCTGTCATAGGGTGATGGTTTGCAAGGGTCTGGATGGTTTCTTTAAAGTATTTATTAAACTGAGTGGGGTGTCTTCTTGGTTATCTATTTTTGGGGCTGGGGTAGTTGTTTTACCTGGTTGTAGAATAGAATTAATTGCTGCCCAAAATTTCATGTGGGTTGTTCCTGTGCTTATCCTGAAACTTTTGGTAGTAAGATCTTTTGTCAGTTTTGGTGAATGTTTTGGCTTTGTTACATAGTTCAACGTATTTTTGTTTGTTCAATTGGGATTTACTGTTGAGTTATTTGGTCCTGGCCTTTTCTTTTTTTGAGGAGGGATTTTGTGTCTGGGGTTAACTAGGGGCATATTTAGTTTTAATTCTTGTTGTTCTGGAGGGGGCGTGATGGTTAAGGGTGTTTAAGAAGGTAGGATTGAAATATAGTACAGCTTCATCAAGAGGTAGGTTTTTTAATGGGTTCCAGTTGCACATTTTTAGGTCATTTATAAAGTTGGAGCGGTTAAAGTGTTTTTTGTTTCTAATTAGTTGCATAGATATTTGGATCAGTTGTGGTGATTTTGATCTGAGTAAGAATGTGGCTTGGTGGTCACTCAGGGTGTCTGGTAGACACCCTACTAGGGATATCAGTGATGGGTGGGATACGAGTATCCAATCTAGAGTGGATTTCATTGTTGTGGTTGCCTGGTTTAAGCCAAGTTTCTGTTAGTATGACTATCTCAGGTTGATAAAAGGATAGTAGTGCATGAAGGTCGTAGACTTTGTTTAGAGTACTTCTGACATTTAAATTTAAAAATACACATGATTAGCTCAGAATAGGCAGGTGGAAGCAACTGATGCAGTATCAAGTAAGTTGATCAAGGACACGAGAAGGGGTAATGGTAAAAGTGCTGCTTCAGAACACCACGCATATTATTGGACTGGTCAGGCAGACATCTTATTAAAAACAAGTAATCTCCGTGGTATCCCCGAAGTCTCAAAATAACCCACTAAAGTGTAGTGGGTCCAAAAACATATATACATATACATTTTACATGTAAAAAATCAATTTCTATTTTCATAACCTATAACAAAGATCGCTTTTGTCCTTCTAGACTTCTTCAGGTCTGTGTACAAGAACCCTAAAAACCTATATAATTCTATAATTAGTTAGTATTGTTATTACACATCATTTTGAATAAAGTGGAAAAAAGAACCAGAAAAAAATAAAAATAAGAAAAAATGTATGTATGGTGATGGAAACAAAATATACACTTAAATTTCAACTGATTTAAAATGGTATTTAAAACCAGTTTGTAGAATAAAATAAAATAAAATACAATTAGTCATGTAAACAATGTGGCAATTTTCAGTGCACTTTTAATTGAACAGTAGTAGTTTAGTCCCGGCTTCCTAAAAGAGTTCAGCTTTGAAAATAGAAATTGATTTTTACATGCAAAATGTATATGTATATATTTATATATATATATATATATATATATATATATATATATATATATATTTATATATATATATTTTTTTTGCTTTCCAAATGAACTAAGGTTGATATATTTCCAGCCATGTAGTATATTGTCTTAAATAAAATCACAGACATAATAATCTACTTAATAATTTGGTTAAATAAGAGGTACCACATCATTATAAATTTTATTTAAAGTACATAAGGGTTATGTATTATTATGACAACTACTAGGTAGGGCAGGACCAGCTCGAATGTCACACTGATGGGGGAAGGGATGTGAATTTAACATGTGTACCAATAACACTTTGTTTTATAGCACAATAAACCACTCCCATGCCTGATTAAAAAAAAAATAATATATATATATATATATTTAGAAAGCTTGTGAGGAAATTATTACTCGATTTTTGTTTTACTTAGATCGCTTGTCTGTGTACTTAATCAAGGATTTTCGACTGGAAACAGACTGCCTGCCTTGCTTGGATTACTTTCAAATACTTAGTAATGCTGTACAATTTTATATTTCATATTACTTTTTGTTTTGTTTTGACTTAAGACAAGTTTATGTTCGCTACTTCTACTACTATTGTCTGATCTGATTAATATATAGTGCTTAACTAGAAATATATGGACTGAAAATCTTCCAGACAGAGAAGTTTCTTACACTGTTTTGCAGACGTCTTATTACTGATTTCTGTCATCAGTGGGAAATTATTAAGGTTGTATGCATCTGTAGGCAAACATTTATTTCAGACAGAAAAGAATTGTTAGGAAAGATGAAAATTTTTTTTAATATAGATGTGATTTGGATGAGTGTCTAATATGAATTTAACTAGAAAATATTTCCCTAGTGGATAACAGATATGTTAGAGATTTGTAACTATTTACATGTAGGTCAGGGAATATTTTTTTTATGTGTGAGCAAATGTAGAACTCTGTGGAAACTGATCATTTTGTCTCTATCAATATTTTGAAGCTGTGCGACTGTGACATTATATAACTAATTATGAATTTATGATGGCTATTAAAGAATAGGTAGTTGGGTTAGATGAGTTAATGGGCAGTTAGTCAAGCTGGCATTGTTTCAACAAGATGTTAGTAGCTGGAAGAACATATTTAGTTATGTCAACATTGTGCATTGGGGAGGGAGGTGACAGGACTAGCGATACAAATGTAAAATGTTATTTATGAAATAGTAAATATATGCAGAGTATACAAAAAAGGATTACAGGAGTTGTATCCTCTGTATGGATAATGTCCGTATGATATAAGAGTGGTAAGGAGTTACACAAATATACTTGAACTGAATTTAGTAATAATAAAACATTTCCTAATGAAGTAAAACTTTTATGCTGAAAATCCGAAAGGAGAAAATAAATACAATATGAAGTAGGAAGAGTTGAATCTTTTATAAATAGTTCATAGTATTCACAAGAGACTGGAAGAGATTGGCAGTAGAAAACCCGGGAAATAGTTAATGATTATAAGGTGCAGGAAGAAGAGTGCAACATAGTGTTAAACAATGGAAATCCCAGGGATTAACCGACAAAGTTGGTGGAGCTAAATATTGTAGTCATTGAGTTAAAAGAAGCATTTCTTGCATGTAAAATGGATTTATCCACAAGTTTGGTATGCCCATTACTAAAGGGTTCTTTTTGTGAAAATACTGAATGCTTGATATAATGATGTGTTTAAACAGACAGCTGGCTTGGAATTTGTAATGAATTGCATCTGGAAGAAATGTGAAAAATGTTTAAGGAAATGAAGGCAGTATGTGAGAATGATTTAAAATATTAATGAAAATTGCATTGCTCTCTGATGAAGATAGATGGAGCTTTATCTTCGACCTAGACAACCAGTGTTTCATTAGTTGCCCCAAAACTAGAAAAGCCATATAGGAAATGGAGAAGGGAGACAGGGCATGGCTTATTTACCTTTCCTGGGGGTTGCAAAGGATGTGTCCATTTAGATGCACATCAGATCAGTGTCATTTCTCTGGTAGAGACTGCTGAAACCATTCTCTATACTTTGGAGGTTGTAGAAGGTGCTGAATGATGGCAACGTGCCTCACAAATGGGAGAGAGCATCCATTGTGGACAATCCATTCCTTGTTCAGTTAACTGTGTGCAGTGGATGTAGGACTTTAAAATGAAAAGCATTAAATCATTCCTAAAGATTGCCTAACAGATGGCTCCTTGTATCTAACTCTTGCCATAGTTGAAAAGAGAACATGTGGATGTTCTTCGTGTTTCACTGTTGCAGTCATAACTGTAGGGTGCTCCTGCCGGCAGGCAGCCCGAGGTCGGCCAGAATCCCAAAGTCTGGGTCCGGCGTCGGCTGTATAAGCTAGTATCCTGACGTCAGGAAGCCTTGGTACATAGCCCTCAGCCGACGCCATTTTCTCCAGTCTTTCTTGCCGTGCGGTGGAAAGCAGCTCGCAAAACGTTGGTTGGCGATTTTCGAACAGCGTATTTGGTTGTTGTCGGTCCGAAGTTGTTACTTCTCTTCTCAAAGCTAAGTACCCCATTGGGGAATCTTTTTCTTGTTCCTCCGATGTCAGAAAAAGTTAATAATTGTATAGCGTGTGGGAAACAAATACCTCATAAAGATTTCCACTCTTACTGTCTACCTTGCTTAGGCCCTGACCACGATGTTTCTTGTTGTCGGTTCTGTGCCAGGTTCAACTCTCGTACTATCAAGCGCAGGTACGATTGGGCTTTAAATTATTTTGGCAGACGCTTCAATTATAGAATGTCGTCGGACACTACCGGAGTTCAAAAGAAGCGCAAAGACAAAGACAGGCCTCCGAGGTCCAAACAGGACTCATTGCAGCTGGAGCCAGCGTCCGGTTCGGCTGTCGTCAGTGAGGCGCTTTTGTAGCCCCTGTCATCCGCCACTTCTGAACCGATGGCCGATACGGACTCCCATGGGGAGCCATCGAGGCCCACTATTTCAACTGCTGCAGGACCTTCGGACGTCGCTCCTTCAGATGGGTCCGGAACCGCTGTGCAGGTACCGGCTTCTGAGGGGGTTTTCAGGCCTACTCACATCACTATTTCAAAGGCAAAGGCAAAGACAAAGACTCCTACTAAGTCTAAAGTTCCAGCTCAAGCTGCTTCTGAATCCACTCCCAAAACACAAAAACAATTATTAAGGATGGCTGAAGATTTGCTTACAATGATTAGAGGTTCTCACCCCCCTCCTGAAAAAAGGCCTCGACAGGATGTTACTCTGGATTCCTCTGACCAGGCTTCTGTATCTTCTGTTTCTTCCTCTGATCAGGACTATTCCTTTCCCCCTTATGAGGATTCGGATGCTGAGGATTCTTTGCCCTCGGCCTCTCCGCCTGAGGATTTTTCTTTTGGGGAAACCTTGCATGAGATGAGGGAACATTTTCATTGGGAAGGGCAGGAATATTCTGCTTCCAAAAAGAGGCTTAGAGAATTTCTTCTTCTTCCTCAGCATAGGCCTTTAGCTATCCCTCCTGTCTTGGACATTGTAGATGATGCTTTCTCTGAGGCTAATTTGAATCCTGATTCCATGCCTCCTGCTCCTTCTAAGCCTGATAGATTTTATAGGGTTCATGACTCTCATTTATTTTTATTTAAAAACCCTTCTGCAGATCCTGAAACTATTTCTCAGGGCTCTAAGGCTGCTAAGGTTGCTACTTCTAAAAATCCTATTCCCTCTGAGAAGGATTCTCGGGCTTTAGACAGGTGGGGAAAAAAGGTATATACTTCTGCTACCCTGTCTGTAAGGGCTTTAAATTGCCAGTTTCATATGTTTAAATATCAGCAATTTCTTTTGTCTGTTTTAAAGCAAAAGCTTGCTTCCCTTCCTGCTTGTGCAGAGGATAAGGAACTTCAGGATGTTTTGCATGCTACTGAACAGGTTAACAAGCATAGCTTACATTGTGGTTTTGATGCTTTGGATGCTTCCTGCAGAGCTGCTGCCTCTGGTACTGTGATTAGGAGACATGCCTGGCTTTGTGAACAAAGTTTACCTGAACAGGTTAAGGCTAAGTTATTAGATGCCCCTGTTCAACAGGATGTTCTTTTTGGTTCTAAGGCTGAGGAAGTTATTAAAAGATGGAAGAAAAGGCAAAGTCCATGCAGACTGTAAAGATTTCTTGCAGGTTCAGCCTCCTAGATTTTCCAGGAATTGGCCCTCTAAAAATTGGTCCTTTCCCACGTCTGACAGGCCTCAAAGGGGAAGATATAGATGCTCCAGAGGTCGTGGTCAAGGCCAGACCTCTTACAGGTCTAGACAATGGACTGCTTCTTCACCTAGGAGGGGAGAAGACAGATCCCAATCTCAAAGAAAGCAAACTCAATGACTCTCTCGGTTGGGCTTCAGGACCCCTTTATCTGGACGCCCCTCTCGGAGGAAAACTGTCTCTTTTTTACAGAAATTGGACTCATATTACCCAGGACAGATGGGTATTGGACGTGATTTTAAAAGGTTACAAGTTCCACTTTCACACTTTGCCAAGGACTCACGGTTGGCCAGATCTGCCAAAACTTCAATGGTCAGAGGCCTTAACTCAAGTGGATGCTCTTCTGGCCATGAGAGCCATAGAGCCTGTTCCACTCTCGGAAATGGGAAAAGGGTTTTATTCAAGGCTGTTTCTGGTTCCCAGAAAACAAAACTCATGGAGACCTATTCTGGACCTTTCTGTGTTAAACACCTTTTTGGAAATTCCAAAGTTCAAGATGCTTACTCTGCAACAGCTAATTCCAATGCACTCTCAGAACGCCTGGATGGTGACATTGGACTTAAAGGAAGCCTATTTGCATATCCCTATCAGACAAGAACGCAGGAAATTCCTCAGGTTCAAGGCAGGTTCGAGGCACTTTCAATTCTCTGTTCTGCCCTTTGGTTTATCTACTGCCCAGAGTCTTCACCAAGTGCCTGGCACCAGTAGTGGCTTACTGCAGACTTCAGGGGATCCAGATTTACCCCTATTTGGATGACTGCCTTATTCAGGCAGACAGCAAAGATCTTCTGCTTCAACATCTGGACTTTGTTCAACGTCTTCTCCTACTACTGGGATTCTCAGTGAACATAAAAGTCACATTTGATCCCTTCTCAACAAATGGTATTCTTGGGAGCCCTCTTAAATACAACCTTACAAAGGGCCTACCTCACTCCAGAAAAACAAACTCAGCTGGCTTCTACTTTCAACACCTTGGCAACTCTATCTCAGCTCACTGCAAGGAAATTCCTGCAGGCTCTGGGCTACATGGCTTCCTGCATTCTGTTGATTCCAAACGCAAGGCTTCACATGAGAAAGCTTCAATGGTATCTGAAAAGTGTATGGTCACAGCACTACCACGATCTGGATATTCTGATTCCTCTGATCCCCTGCCTCCAGAAGGAGTTCCTCTGGTGGTCCAGGGCATGCACGTTAAACGAAGGAAAACCTTTTCGTCTCCCTCAGCCTACTCACATCCTAACCACAGATGCCTCAGATTATGCTTGGGGAGCACACTTTCTAGACAATTGCCAGCAGGGAACCTGGACACAGGACCATCTTCACTGGCACATCAATCTGAAGGAAATGTTGGCAGTTCAAAATGCCCTTTTAGCTTTCAAAAACCTTTTACAACCAGGGCCTCTGCTAATTTGCACAGACAACACCACGGTCATGTGGTACATCAACAAGCAGGGGGGTTCTCATTCATACCCCCTTTGCAGACTAGCTATGGGTTTATGGGACACAGCTCTAAATTTGAATCTGCATCTCCAGGCTCAATTCATTCCAGGGAAACAGAATCTCTTAGCAGACAGCCTGAGCAGAAACATTTCAGATCCTCACGAATGGATGCTAGACACCAACTTGTTCAACAGGATTACTGCAGTTTGGGGATGTCCCCAGATAGATGTGTTTGCATCCCATCTCAATCATCAGCTGCCTCACTTTTGCACCAGGTCCTTCCACAAAACAGCATGGAGAGTGGATGCCCTGTCCTTCAGCTGGAGAAGTCTGTCAGCATATGCCTTCCCTCCTCTTCCTCTACTGCCTCAGGTACTACTGAAGATAAAGCAGGACAAGCCCAAGTTCCTCATCTTGATTGCTCCAAATTGGCCTCGACAGTTTTGCTATCCAACCTTAAAGCTCCTGTTCTCGGGGCCTCCTTGGATTCTTCCACTGAACCCTTCGCTTCTGTCCCAGCATCAGGGTCAGTTACTACATTCCAATCTCAAGACCCTTTGCTTGGCAGCTTGGCTCTTCAAAGGAATTTGATTTCCTCTAGTCTTCCCAAACAAGTTTTGGATGTTCTTTTGGAAGCTAGACGGCCTAGCACTAGGAAATCTTATGCCTCTAAATGGAAGAGGTTTTCTATTTGGATGCAGGACCGAGGCTCTGATCCTCAGGATCCTGATCTCTCCTCTATTTTGCTTTACCTTTCGGAACTTTTATCTAAAGGACTTTCCTTTTCTTCCATTAAGATTCATGCTTCTGCTATCTCTACGCATTTCAGTTCTGATCCTCCTGTTTTTCACATCCTTTGGTGAAGCAGTTCTTGAGAGGGGCTAAAAATTTGCGGCCTCCAAGGACCCCTCCTGTCCCTGCCTGGGATCTTAATTATGTTTTAGAAAAACTTACTTTGCCTCCTTTTGAGCCTGCTGCATCTTCAGATATTAAGTTTCTATCCTGGAAGACTGTTCTTTTGTTAGCATTGACCTCTGCCAGAAGTGTCTCAGAGTTGCAAGCTCTCATGGCTGTGGAACCATACCTTATTTTCCATCAGGACAGAGTATCCTTGAGGACTAATCCTACTTTCATGCCTAAGGTGATTTCGAAAGTGGCTTTGAATCAGACAATTCACCTTCCTACTTTCTTTCCAAATCCTCAAAATAAAGGGGAAAGGATTTTGCATTCATTAGATGTGCACAGACAGTTACGATTTTACTTGGACAAGACTAAAGATTTCAGAAAGTCTAACCAATTGTTTGTTTCCTTTGCTTCCAGTTCTCTTGGAAAACCTATTTCTAAACAAACTATTTCCAAATGGATTGCTTATGGAATCAGATTTTGTTACACTCATCATGGGAAACAGTTTCCAGGGACCATTAGAAGTCATTCTACTAGAGCAGCGGCTACTTCTACTGCTTTCCTCAGAGGAGTCCCTACCAAGGATATCTTGGAAGCTGCCACTTGGAGATCTGTGCATACTTTTTCCAAGCACTACAATCTCCCCTTGTTTTCTAAGTCTAGGGCAGGCTTTGCCTCTGCTGTCTTGCAGGGTATTCTTGCCTCCCCTTCTTCTATCTAAAGCCTCCACCCTCTCTACACTGCTTTGGGATTCCACCCTACAGTTATGACTGCAACAGTGAAACACGAAGAACATAGTACAGTTGTGTACACCTACCATAAATGTAGATGCTCGAGTGTCTTCACTGTTGCAGTCGGGGTTTCCCTCCCTCCTATCCCCTCTTTCTCTCATATTTGTGTTTCCTTGTTGGATTTATTTTTGATTTGTTGGGGACTTCTGACATCTAAGGCAAGAAAGGCTGGAGAAGATGGCGTCGGCTGAGGGCTATGTACCAAGGCGTCCTGACGTCAGGATACTAGCTTATACAGCCGACGCCGGACCCAGACTTTGGGATTCTGGCCGACCTCGGGCTGCCTGCCGGCAGGAGCACCCTACAGTTATGACTGCAACAGTGAAGACACTCGAACATCTACATTTATGGTAGGTGTACACAACTGTACTTTCAGTTGGCTGAGGGATGCGATCAATGGTCAGGTGGCAGTAGGGGTAAATGAGATGGCCTTCCATTCACTGTTACAGTATTCATCACCTATGGGATCTCCAGTCAAGGATAGTTGAACTTCTGACCAGTATACCATAGCCTTTACATCCTGCCAGCATCATATGCCTGCCTTATGTTCTCCACCCAGGAATAAAGGCTACGTATTCACTCTAGATACTCAACTTCTTTGCCATCGGTCAGGATGACACAGTTGAATGTCATTCTGAAGGCCATTCAATGAGCTGGTTTCTAACCAGCCATTTTCAGATAAGTGCACAGTTGGGATTCCTTTTATTTTTTTCCTTTATTTAAGTACTTAGTTATAATGCCATCCAGGAAAGGAAAACGTCAGTCTGGGAGGCAGATTTAACATAAAGATCACCACATGAAGTGTTTGTTTTGTTTAGCAACTTCTCACTATCGTACTCTGTGTGTCATTTGTCAGGCTTTTGTTCTTAAACAATTTGCAGTTGTCTGTCCTCTCATTCTATTTACCTTGAGAACCAAGGTCTCAAACTTTTGGCCCATGGTACCATGTCTGATTCCACCTGTCCTGAGGTACAGTAGTCTCTTAAGATGAAGACCAAGAAGACTAAGTCTGAGTCTACTACTGTCCAGCCTTTGCCAGACATTTCCTCTAGGTGAGTGAAGTCCATCTGGTGCAGATGTTAGTGTTCTCTGCCACAGCCCTATCACAGGCAGGCATGGAACCAACTTCTCACATGCCCTCTGAGCCTGTGCAGATGTCTGACATGGATGCCGAAGAGGAACCATTGCTGATTAGTTCTGAAGGGCATTGGGGATTCCCCAGATTCTGGTTAAGGAGGAAGTGCCAGTTACATTTTTCGAGTATAGGCATGACTCAGACCATCCTAGGTTAGTAAAAGCTGACATCTTTCTGGAGAAGAAAAAGAAAAACAAGTATATTCCTTCCATTGCTAATGATCATCAGAAGGAAGGGCAGGATTTTATCTAGGATTTGTTCAGTGCCCTGATGGCTTTAAGACCTCCTTAGTGGGCATCTATTTCTGCTTTTCCTTGGTCCTCTACTCCTGCCAGGTGGAGTAGGGAGTCTGATTCTTCAGATGAGGAAGGGGACACCGTGGATAAGCCATTGCCCTAGTCCTGTCAGATGACCTCTTTTTTGGACTATTGATATGAGGAAGAGGATTTCTTGAGTCCTTCCTCTTCTGTTGAGGAATTGTCTTTTGGAGATGTAGTAGTTTGCATGATGGAACATTTTTAGTGGGATTGCTCACAAGTGTCTGATATTCAAAATAAGTATTATGAGCCTTTGCAGATAGAATCTACTAAACTTTCTGTTGTTTTCCTGTGTTGGATATCTGGTTGGCCACATTTGCAGCTGCCTCATTGGCCCCAACTCTCAATCTCTGGATCGAAAAAAGCCGGACCATTACTATAAGATGCCTTTAACTATCTGTACCAGTGTCTTATCAGACCCTGTGGCATGCCTCTCAACCTGTCAGTGGAATAAATCTAGACAAAGCCAAAAATAATGGGGGATAAAGGCCCAAAAATAGGGACAAAGCTTAAATGCTATTCTTATAAATAAATCTGGTTGCTAGAATAATCGGTTTTGAATTAATGTGTTTTCTGAAGGATATGTAGTCTAAAACTCAAAGCTCATTATTTAGTGACTGCAGTCCTCAATGATTTTCCCCAGAACATAAATTCTATGAGGAATAGACCATAAATATGAGGGAAAAATCTTGATATTCTCTAAAAATCTGGACAGTCGAGAGGAATGCCTTGTGATGGTATGGCTTTCTGTGAAAAAGCCATCCAAGTTTTTGCCCTCATCCAAGCATCTCCCTTTTGATAATGATAGTCAAGCTATGGAGAGAGAAGTTCATACTTTTGACTCTTTGGCCTTTAGGGCCATTAATTATCAGATTTATATGACCAGGAATTTTTTTCCCTTTTGTCTCAGCTTGGGGTGGAGGGGTGTGGTTGTCTGACCATCCTGATTCCTCCACTTCTGAAAGTTATGATGCAGCTGATGGATCATCTGGAGCTGCTGCTTTTGGATCATTTGTGAGAAGGTACTCCTAGTTTTACCTCCACTACCTGATACCATTAAATCCAAGCTACTGGATGCTCCTTTCAACAATCAAAATCTCTCTGATATGGCTACTGCTGAATTGTTTAAGACCCTACAAGATGAAGGTAAAATGATGCAGGATCTTAAACAAATTCTTGTTTCTCCTATTTCCAAATTTCAGAGAAACTATTCTTCTAAGTCTCCTTTCTGTGTAGGTAGCTTCTTCAGCCTTCATTGAGAAACAGGGTTTCTAAGCACATATTCTCTGATAAATCCAGTCAGACTTCCAAAACAAAACAAGCCACCTTTTTAAGATAAACCTGCCTCTATTTGTCATAATTTCTTCCTTTCTCCTCAACTAGGTTCCTTTGTTTGTTAGGCTTTCCTGTTGTTCCATATCTACAACCATATATCTTTGGAATCCTGGGTGCTGTCAATTATCTGTCAAGGTTATTTTATGATACTGAAATTCCTTCCTCTCTTCTCAGGGCTCCCTCAACCTCCTTCAGACCAACTTTCTCATTTCTCTCCAGTTGTTCAAGATTTACTGGACCAGGGCAACGTACAAACAGTTCCAGAATCTAAAAGAGGAACAGGATTTTATTCCAGAATGTTTTTTGTTCCCAGAAAAGAAGACTCTTAGAGACCAGTCTGGGACTTTTCCTTTCTAAATACCCTCCTAAAGATTCCTTCCTTCAGAATGCTCTCCCTTCAGACCTTGTTTCCCTTATTACTTCCACAGGCCTTTCTAGTTTCACTAGACATTAACAATACATATCTTCATATTCCCAGTCACCTTCTCTTCAGGACATTTTGCGTTTGTCTCTTTCTTCCTCTCATTTTCAGTTCTGTACTTTGGCCTTTGGTCTTTCTATGACCCCAAGGGTGTACAACAAATATCTGGCCCCTGTCGTATCCTTTCTTAGGTTTCAGGCTATACAGGTATTCCTCTATCTGCAAGACCTGCTTCTTCAAGCTCCCTCTCAGGCCGAACATCTACAGGATTTGCAGTCAACAATGCTCCTCCTGTGCTATGTGGGATTCAACAGCAATCTCAAAAGCAAGTCTGACTTCTGCTCAGGGTCACATTTTTCTGAAGAGCAGAATCCAAACCATTCCAATGTTGTCTTCCCTTCCTTCTCCCAAGATTCTTTCTCTGACATTCTGTTTCCAGTCTCTGCTTCCTCTTTCTCTCATTGTGGCAGGGAGAATCATGGTGTTCATGGCATCTACCTTCCCCATTCCTCTGCTTTGCTACACTTCATTATGAGAAACTTCAGTGGTGCATGAAGGTAGTTTGGCTCCAATGCCATCCTGTGGTATTTCCAGTCCCGTTACTTCCTTGTCTTAAACTCAAGTTTCTCTGGTGGATTCAGCAGATCTTCCTCAGTCTGAGTCTATATTTTCAGACCCCTCCACCCTTAATCAACAGCTGCTTACAAACCCTTCTGATCATGGGTGAGAAGCCTTTCCCAACGATCTGAGTGCTCATGTTGTGTGGCTTCTTCATTGAAGATCAGACCACATCAAGATATAGGAAATGGAAGCACTTATTCTTGATCTTCAGGCCTTCCATTCATTTGGCCTCCAGGCCCTTTAAAGGTCTTTATAGATAACATGACAGTCATGTGGTACATCATCAAACACGGGGGGCACAAGGTCTTATCTTCTTTGCAAAGTAGCCCTCCAGGCACTGGATTTGGGTATTCACTTTCAAATAACTATTGAGTTGGTTTATATTCCCTCATAACATGACCTTGTGGCCAGCTCCCTGAGCAGGCACAGGGTACAATCTCAGAAATGGATGTTTCACAGAGAGGTGTTTTGGATCGTAGTGCATCTGTGGGGTATTCCTCAAATGAATCTTTTTGACTCCCCTCTGAACCGGCAACTTCATCACTTCTGTTCGAGTCCCACATCCTTTGACTTGGAAGGTGCCTGTCATGTCTTTTTCTTGGAAGGGGATGTTTCTGTCTGCTTACCTTCCTCTACATCCCAGGGTCCTACACAAGGACTGTCCAAAAATCTTGCTGACGTCCTTTTGACCCAGACAGCACTAGTCCCCTCTCTTCTTTCATTTGGCCATGAACAGTCATCACAAGTTACCTTACCAGATGGATCTTCTCACACAAGACAGGGGGTTTTTCATGAAGCCTCACACGCCTACTCTTCAAATGAAACTTTGTATGATAGGATATTCATCCCATTTAGACAGAACTTTTCTAAGAACATGCCTAGGGTACTCCAGGATGCCAGGAAACCTACTGCCAGAAACTCCTGTATGGCTACATTGAAGAGATTTTCTGTTTGGTGTCTCAAGGGTCACTAGGATCCCTTTTCAGTGGGTGCCCCTTTGGTCCTTTGTTACTTTTGTGAACTGCTACATGCTGATTTAGCATATCAAGCTCACTTGTTAGCAATCTCTGCACATATGACTTTGAACCCTCCATTGGCATCTCATTTTGAAGTCAAGCAAATCCTTAAAGGCATCCTTCATATTAGCTCTCTCCCCCACAAAAAAGAAATATATTCCTCCATCTTGGGACTTTAATTTGTCCTTAAAAAATTTGCACTGACTCCTTTTGAGACTGCTTATTCTTCCTCTTTGCAGCACTGTACCTGCAAGGCTGTATTAGTTACCATTCTTGCTTATTCTTCCTCTTTGCAGCACTGTACCTGCAGGGCTGTATTAGATACCATTCTTGCTTATTCTTCCTCTTTGCAGCACTGTACCTGCAGGGCTGCATTAGTTACCATTCTTGCTTATTCTTCCTCTTTGCAGCACTGTACCTGCAGGGCTGCATTAGTTACCATTCTTGCTTATTCTTCCTCTTTGCAGCACTGTACCTGCAGGGCTGCATTAGTTACCATTCTTGCTTATTCTTCCTCTTTGCAGCACTGTACCTGCAGGGCTGTATTAGATACCATTCTTGCTTATTCTTCCTCTTTGCAGCACTGTACCTGCAAGGCTGTATTAGTTACCATTCTTTGTCCAGGAAAGTATCTGAATTTCAGGCTCAGATGGCATCTCTCCTCTCTGTTTGATTTTTCATAGGGACAGGGGGTGTCTGCATACAAATATTCCTTTTATGGCTAATGTGATCAATGACTTGTCTTTTAATTGGTCTATCCAGCTTCTTTCCTTTTCTCCTTCTTTACAATCAGCTTGTGAGAAAAAACATGGATCTACACAGACAGCTCAGGTATTATTTGGATAAAACAAAAAATATCTGTAAATATGAGCAATGTTTTCTTTTCATTCCAGGGCATAGGGTTTGGCAATTGCTAAGCAAACCATCTCTTCCTGGATTTCTAAAGCCATTAGTCAGTTCATGGTAAACAGATGTCTGCTTCAGTGGAAGCTCATTCTATGAGGCTAGTAGCCTTTTCTGGGTCTTTCTTCCAGGTTTTAGATACTATATACATCCTTGAAGCTGGTATTTGGTCCTCTGTCTACACTTTTACTAAATATTACAAGGTGGATACCATTTCCAGAGCTAGGGCAAGATTTGCCATGGCTAGAGGGCTCGTCTGTGCCTTACTGTTTTACAGTAGCTTTGGTACTCTCCTGTAGGTGATAAATACTGCAACAGTGATATGGAAGGACATACTACAGTTGTGTAAAATCTTACCATAACAGATGGTGTCCTGGTTTTCATTGTTGCAATATTCAGACCTTTCCTTCTGCCCCTTTCTTTAACTTTCTTCAGTTGGGAACTGTCTGCTAGCTGAGGGGTCTTTACAACTTTGCCTATTTTATTTTTTTTTGCCTGCATGTGCTTATTCTCATTTCTCCTGGGGTTGGGCTACTTCTACAGGGGCACTTCAGTTCTGAATATTTAATGTGCATTTTATCACCTTTATGCCCTATGTCAGGGGGGTGTAAGGGCTTTTGTCTACTAGCCGGATATTGGGCTATCCTTGGCAGAAGATCCCATAGGTGATGAATACTACAACAGTGCAAAGAATGTCATGTACTGTTATGTTAAAATTTTAAGCAACTGTACTTTATCAAGATACAAATATCAGATATGATTCAAGAGAGGAACATACAAAAGAAGTGTTAAGTGGTGATGTTTAATAAGCATTAGATTCTACCGGTCATGTATTATATGGGAGCTACAAAATAGTTTTGGGAAGTATTTGGCATTTCTGAAATACATGTATAGATTTGTCAGGATTATACTTATTGGCAATGAACAAAAGTTGCAGGCGGCAGTAAGAGTGCATTGTAAGTGTACAGTTACTTCCATTGCTGTTTGCATTATTAATGAACAGGGTAATACAGTTTAAGAACAGGATTAGCAGTAGTTGTGTGATAGAACCATAGACTTCATCTCTGGTCATGTTTGCTTTTGCAGACAATGCAATTTTGATTAATAAGAATACAAAGTGGATAATGGAAGGGAAGCTAGCAATACAGAAGTACAAATTTACAACAAAACATACATAAAAGCAATGGTTTTGGAGATAAGGTGCATATTGGATAGTATACATTTTTCTGCACAACTAATTAAAAGTTTAGATATAACATTTGGCTTGAAAGAATGTGCTAACAAGGGCTGGTTAAATGGGGTGGAAAATGCAAAAAGAGTTTTGAAGAAGTGAAATGTTTTAATTTTGCATTTACAGTGAAATTGTTTTTACTTGACACTATCATTTTGGGAGTTTTTAATTAATTGGGAAGGGGTGATGCAAAATAAGTCACAAAGATAATTTGTCTGTTAAGGCTGTTTTGTTCTGCAAATGATGGAAGAAGTTTATGTAAAATTTTTTGGTTAGATACAGGGTTGATTGATGTGATAGTAAAAGGTTTAAGATGGCATTTGGAGGTGAAAATTTGAGGCTATTTGGTTATAATGGTGTTCTGACATTATAATAAATTTTATAAAATGATGTATTCATTGAAATATGTAACTCTGTGTTTATTGAGCCTGAGAGATTGGTAATCTGCTACATCTAGTGCTATGGAGATATTATTTGGATTAATGTTATAAATGCTTTATAGAAATGTTAAATTAAGACTAGATGTATTTGAAAAGATGGTGCCTTATTTAATAATTAAATTACTATTTTTTGTTTGATTTTACTTTAAGTAGAAAATAGAGGAAAAGCAAAACAACAATCTAAACATCCAACAGATTTGGGTAAAACACTAAAGATTAATTAATTCCTCCAAGGAATGCATTATACGTAGAGCACATGTATAGTAAGTTGCTTTCTGTGACGCATTATATTTTAATTAATGAGTACATAAGGATTTCTACTGGTGGTTGTGTCAACACAGTTTATAAATACTAAGTCACTGTCATGTGATAACTGAAAAAAAAATCGGAGAACATTTAATGGTAAAGGTATTTTTGTTTAAAACTAAATGATAAGAGATCAAATAATATATCCAGCACTGGAACCAAGATATCTCAATTTATGTCGGGTAAGAAGCAAAACTAATTGGAGATAAGTTCATTGCCCATGGTTTGGATATTTATTTTCAGTAGGTCATATACTGTATCAATGATAGCCCATTCTCCAGTGCGTTTGTGAGTAGGACTTGTTCACTGTATAACAAATGTAGTCAGAAAATCCTTCTATATTTCACAATTAATCACAAAGACATATCATTTAAACCAATAAATTTACTGTTGCTCTGTAGTCTGACCTGATTAAACCCATTACAGAATATAACACACCTTTTGGCATGTATCTTACCATACATTTTACAGAACTTGAAAAGCTGCAGTGGTTCCAAACTTAAAGGAGTTCAAGCCTCCAAAATCTTTCTCAGGAAAATCTGGAATCACTGCTGCTGTATTGTAAATGCTGTTGAGGGGAACTTCCTTTCCATGCCCTCAAGAACCATATCATCCAAGACCTTTACTTTTTCAATGTAGGATTCTTATAAAATTGCAAGTTTGTGTAATACAGTATTAGTATGGAAGAGTAGAGTGGCAACTGACTGAATTGGTGGTAATTAAAAGAAAGGTCACAGTTGACTTATAAGGGCCTTAGGAAGGAGAGGAAAAATGATAAAGCAAGTGTAAGTGCATCATCAAGCAAAAGAATGATGATTCTTGTAAAATGTAATTGATTACATTGATAACGCTAAAAAAATATATAAACACAATGACAAAAACATGAAAGAAGTGCTACTAATATAACCAAAACTTTGATGTGAAAGGTGGAAAGAAAGGTGGCTCTCTTGCTTATTTGTTGACTTGATAAGGGAATGTATTATGTCTGAAAAGAAAGTCATGCACATTGGTTTCTTGTAAATGTGTGAAAATTTGTATTATGTTATGTTGAAATTCATGCAGCAAATGGTAAAGTGCTGATAATATGAATGCAGAAGATTCATAAAGTTAATAAATTTATTCACATGGAACAATATTAAAAAAAGTTTACAAAAGTTAGAAGTGAGGTGCTAACTAGTGAGCAAGCTATGGAAGAAAGGTTCTGAAGGAAACTAATGTGTAAGGTGCTCCCAAAGAAGATGGATCTAGCTTCCATAAGTTGTGTGGCGGACCGGTGGTAAATGCAAACACTTTTCAGTTTTTTATTGATTAGATGCAGAAAGGCTTTGATAATAAAACTTTGTCTACATTTAGATTTATATAGAAGACATAAAATGGTGTCAGATTGCAAGTCATTAATGAAGATAAAATTTTCACTGATTTATTATGGAAAATTAGGTATACAGAGAATAATTGGAAAGACATTTTATTTTTTTTTAAATCAATCTTTGTGATCATTATAATGTGTCCTTTTTCAAACAGCTAGGGATTATATCATCTTAAAACCAAAGTTCAAATAAAGAATTGTTTGTTCACAATGACTCTGAAGAAGCCTATGTGATGAAAGGTGAAAGCGCTTAGTCTTGTGGATGCATTAAATAGTGTTTCGTTTATGTCCGCGGCAGTGATCATTTATTATTTTTTCTTATTATGTTCATTGTTGGTGGCCTGTTGGCTTTGCAAACAGACATTTTATTGGTTTAGGGATCCTTCTTCGTTTTTGAAAGAAACCTGTGGTATTTAGACCAATGGAGGCACTTATTGGAAATTTAATCTCTTCGGTGCAGAAGTTGGTGGAATTAATTGGGCAAGGGAAATCCTTGAACAGAAATGAAGACACCTTGATGAGCAGTCAGGCTGAATTGTTCACACTCCACTCCCTGATTCGATTGGAGAATGAGGCAAATGCCATGGTAATCAAAACTCAACAACCAAAGGGATGTGACATCACAAAGTGGTTGCGAGTCCCAGAAGTGAGATTTGAGGAGAATGGCGAAGCGAGAAATGAACTACCCAGTTTGAAGAAACAGATATTTGATTTTGAGAAGCTTTGTAAGAAATATAGGGCTTTACAAGTGGATAACGCATTTTTGAGTAAATCGCTCGGCTTAAAGCAGGTGCCGAAAGGTTTAAGACTATGGAAGCTACCAGGCGGAATAGAAATGGGTTCTACAGCTTTCCATGAGCTAATTAGTGTTTTGGATAGAGCTGGCTTGGAGATACTGGAGATTATAATACGAAACAACCAAAATAAGTTAAATGCATTGGAGAAAGAGATTAATACATTAAACCAAAATGTAATCAATGTCTTACTGTTTGAGCAGTATAACCAATCATATAATAAAGTGTTGAGAGACATAAAAGTATTTGTCAACAATAACTTTGTGACCAAACAACGTAAACTTGACAGGAACACAGCTGACTACAAAAACAACCAGGTTTACCCTGTAAATAGGAAAACAGATAGGGAAAACAGTGATAAAGTGAAAGACACAAGAAGTGATAAAAGGAATGTTATTAGGGGTCACAATGTGGGAGAATTTGATGAAAATGCAAATGGTGTTGACAAAGAACAAGAGGTTTTTTAGAGCCAGACCTGTGGAGATCGGAATGGTTAAGGGACCAGGGTGGTAAAAACTCTTGGAACAGACAGAGTTATGGACCTTACAACAACAGTTGGCAGCAGAGATGGGGGAGGAGGGGATATAATTAATTGCTTTGAAATGCAATGATTCTAAACTACGTTTGAACAATGAACTTTGTTCTGACAATGACTTTATTGGTGCGTTTGGAATTTTTGAAGGGACATCCCAGGATAATAATGCTGGTTGTAAAATTGTGTCCAAGCAGGGTTTCTCTATTTACAATTATAGCAACATTGAAATACAGGATGTGCATTTTCAATTGTTGAGCAAAGGAATTACCTTTGTTCCTGATTTAAGGTTGATATTGCTGAGGTGCTGATTAGTTTGAGATTGTATGTAAGGCAACTTAATTTGAGATTGTATATCACTTACCAAAATATCAATAACGTAACCACTAATAGTTTGGTTAGAAAAAGTATTTTATGCCTCCAAACAATTCAGAAACATTAAGGTTTGAAAAAATGTGTGAACAGAAACTTAGGAAAAACATTACGAATGCAAAGTTGTTTTTTCAGAATCTTACTAATAAAGAAAGGAAAATATTATTTGATTTAGCTAATGATGAAAATAACAAGATCCTGAAACCTGACAAAGGAGGTGGGTTGGTGATAATGACACAAATAGATTGTTTCTAAGATGTTCAGCATACTGAATGACCCCTCCACATATGTCAGAGTTTCAACCAATGAAGTGAACAGGGCTTATGCTAGGGTACATTATTTTCTACCAGATGCCCTGTTTCAGGGCTCTATCAACTTTGTAGATCTGAAATTTTTGATTGTAAAAAATAAGGTAATCCCTCAGATGTTCAGTATTCCGAAGACACACAAAGACTCCCATGAATCCACCCTTCAGACCGATAGTGGCAGCGACTGGAGCTAAGACAGAGACCTTGGCAGCATGGGTGGACAAGGGGGGTCAATATAGTTGTCAAGGAGACCGAGCATATACTGAGGGATTTTTGGCACTGTCTAGAGAGGTTAAAAAGTTTCTGAAAGGATAACAATTTTTCATTTCTTACGATTTACGTTATTAATTTATTTTCAGTAATTCTTCACACTGAGGGTCTAGAAATGTTTCAAGAAAGTTTAGTGAAAAGCAACAAAATTGACAGGGACAAAATTGTGTTTCTAACAGAAATATTGGAAATGGTTCTTAAGAACAATTTTGTAGAATTTGAAGGTGAATTGTTCCGCCAAGTATCAGGTGTGGCTATGGGGGTCAAGTGTCCCCCAGTATATGCCAACCTGGTACTATTGGAATGGGAAAGGACATTTATTTTTCAGTCACCTTATTTGAACAAAATTAAGTCCTGCAATCAGTTGCTGGATGATATACTCATCATAATAGAGGGAGATGAGAATAAAGCAGCAGGTTTTGTTGAATATTTAAATCCCACCACAACTTTCCTTAAGTTTACACACAAATGGAAGGTAGAAGAAATGGAATTTTTGGGAATACTATTAACAAAATGTAATGGAAGTGAGGAACTTAGCAGTACTATGTTTAGGAAACCAACATATTTGAATAGTCTGCTTCATTTTAAGAGCTGTCACCCCTTCCATCAAAGGGCCAGATGGTGAGGTTGTCTCTGTTAGTGAGTAGTGATGCCACCTTTGAGAACGAACTGTATAAGTTGATGGCTTATTGAGAGGGGCTATCCTTTAAAGTTATTAGTCAAAATCAAAAGGGAAATGATGTTTAAAAGGGACACAGTGTTTACACCGATTTTGAAGATGACTGGGTGTCAAATTTATTTATTTTTTTATTTATTTAGCATTTGTTGACCGGGAATGTCCGACTAGGTTCCATAGAGCCTGTTTTCAGCGGAGGCCCGGGGAGAAATGCTCCAGATGCACATCTTTGGACTGTGGGAGGAAACCGGAGTACCCGGAGGAAACCCACGCAAACACAGGGAGAACATGCAAACTCCACACAGAAGGCACCCCAGCCGAGAATCGAACCAGAGAACCTCTTGCTGTGAGGTGACAATGTTAACCACTGCACCACTGTGCCGCCCCTGTGCAAGCAGTAGTTAGTGAAGTGGTGATGTGATGGTTATGAGATACAATAGTCAGTCTACTGTTAACACTATTTTGAATAATTGTTGGCACAAATATATCAAGCAAGGAACAAAAGAAACATTGGGCTACAAACCACAAATAGTGTTTAGCCGAGGTAAGAACATAAAAACATCACTGAGGGACCTGCAAGGAAGGGTACAAAGACAAGACACAGGTCAATCATGAGTAAATGTGGCAGTTGTAAATACTGCAAATTTATTAATGATGGACCTTACCTAACAGTTAGACATTGCAAGTTCACTATGAAATGTCCGGGGAGATGCAATTGCAACTCCCAAAAACTGGTGTACCTTGCCACGTGTACGTCATGCCCAGCATTTTACTTTGGGAAGACAACACATAGGTTAAGGGACAGAATAGGTGAGCACATCCGATCCATTAAGAAGAAGGACCTGCTCAATGCTTTGTACACTCACAATGCTAAGTGCCCGAATTTTAGGAAATTTACTTTCTCTGTTATTGACAGGGTAAAAAAATGAAAGGGGAGGTGATCTTAAAATGGCTATTAAGGCTAAATGCTACTACAGTGCCAGGTTTGAATGACAGTATCACCATGATGCTTGTTCTGAAACAAAGGGCTGTATTTAAAACATGAACAACAAAAGTTTGTGTTTAATACAATAAAATTCATAGGAATTTGTAAAGTTAGGGATAGGTTTGTGTATAACAAGTGTGAAATGTTTTAAGTATGTAAGGTTTTTCAGTTGGGAAAATGTTGTGTATATTATATAATATATGCTATGTCATTTTAAATGTTAAATCATTAACGCGTATTAGGGGAGAATTTTGATTGGTTACATGTGACTTTTATACTTATTTTAAACAAGGGGAATTTTGCTCACAATGACTCTGAATTAGCCTGTGTGATGAAAGGTGAAAGCGCTTAGTCTTGTGGATGCATTAAACAGTATTTCATTTATATCCGGGGCAGTCATCATTTATTATTTTTTCATATTTTGTTCAAATAAAGTTATATTAAATAGTGACAAAGAAAATTTCCTGCAAGACAACCTCTTAAAGTCCTATTAAAAGTAAATAACTATAATATCATAGAAATACTCTAAAAGTCCCTATAAGCATGAAGAATGCATTTATAACCAACAGAAGTATTTGTTTTATGCAATGTGTGCAATGGCAATTCACATTTCATAAGAAAATAATTTCTAAGATTAACAGATTAGATATTACAGGCAGTTTCTATATTGGCAAGGGAGGTGGTGGACGGTACTAGTGGAAGGTTACGTATGAGAAACCTGGTCACCTCAGAAAGGCTTACAATAGTGCATTTCATGAGTCATTCAGATGTGGAATGCTTTGTAGCTACAGTAAAAAAATGCAAATGTGAATACTTTCTAGTTACATTGATGAACAGTTGGTTTGGCTATTTATATTAAGAATAGTATTACGTGAGAATATCCAACTAACCCTGTTTTGTTTGGGTTGCTTTTCAGTGCATTTATAAGGGGATTAATACAGACACTTAACTGGCACTGAAATTTGGTAGAAAAGGTTACATTTTACTTTTTCTTTCATTTGTACATGATTTCATCATAATAGTAAAAAGAGGAAGTCTGTGTAATTTTGCAGCGAACAGTGTTCAAATACTTCATGGAAATAAGCTCATTTTTTTAATGTGAAGAAGTGTAAAGGTTATGGGGAAAATGTTATACAGGAAAGGTTTACTTTGTTGAAAACAAAATGAAAAATTAGAGGTAAATTTTGAAAATGGAAGTAGTTTTATCAAAATGAAGAAAATATCAGTAAAAAAGTTGTTTTTTTTGTTATCCTGGAAATGTATGAATGGGTATAAGAGTAATATATACAACTCTTTACAAATGAACTTGTCTTTATCTTAATGTGAATCTCTAAATGAATATCGAAAAATATATATTTAAAAAATAAACATGAAAGAAGTAGTTAAATAATGGACATATTTACAGTGCAGTAAAAGAGCAAGCCATTTTACTATCTGGCCCAGTCATGCTGTCACCCTCACTCTCGCATATCCAAGCGGTTCAGTCATTATCTTTGCTTGAAATTAAATGTATGGTATTACAATTCTCTTCTTGGAGCATTTATTTCTAATAAATTCATTAACAAATTCCATTACTTGCTTATTGGGATACTATACTTGCACTTCACTGGATAAGAGGTTCTCGAGATTCAGGTCTTGCTTTCTTCCAATAGTAGTTTCACTTTTCCAGAAGAGCTAATCTACACATCTCCCAACTGTCTTCATACAGCATGCTTCCCACAGGAAGTTGATGTATTTTAGTACATGTCAAATGTACTCTTATTTACTGTTTTGAACATTTGTAGAACATAGTGTAGGTTTGTTCTCCGTGTGCCTTCATACTTCCAGAAGACTTGCAACAAAGTGGTCTACATCCAGCTGGACTGTTTTTTTTTTTTTTCTCTAGCCACTGAGACAGCAAGTTGTTGCCATGAAGAATCAATTTTACTGTATAGAGTGAGCTGTCACCAGTCTCCATGCACCTGCATGGGTACCCGTCTGTGACTGTCTGCAAGGCTGTTACATGGAAAAGAGCCCATGGCTGTTAGAGATACTACAAGGGACATCTTGGTCAGGCCAAGCTCAGTTGTAGTATTAATATCCTTTTGTTGTACTTCCCAGTTATGTAAAATTCTCTTTGTTGGAGCAACTTTGCTTGAGGTATATATAGCAAATATAAGTAGCCATTTTCCTTTTTGTGCATGAAATTAAGAATCCTGTTTGGTGATAGAACGGCCTCACCAATCCTATGGTCAATACTTATGTACTACCTCTAATAAGAATGACTGCATCATTCCATAGATAATTTGAGGGGACCCATGCATAAAGCATTTAGGAGCTGCCTTGGTCCCATTAGTAGTGTAGGTGGCAGTCCTAGGGCACATTTTCTGTTTCCCATATATAGATCTAAGTTGTACTTGAATATGGATGGGAATGAACATTGTTTTATATGGATGGGGAGTCTATAGCAGTGAGATTCTTTGTGAGATATACCTTTCCCTTCAAACAATTCTGTTGATGTTACAGAAGAAGTTTAGATCCCTAGACTGAGTATTTCTGTTGGCATTTGACTTGCTGATGTGCAGTAAATCCATTAATAATGGATCGGAGGATGCCTTGTCCATCAGACACAGGTGACCTCTTAGTCTGTAAGATAGAGAGTAGATTGACAGGGCTCTGAATCAGTTGCTGTAGGACATGTTTGTTTAAGCCTTGCATCCTTTTATTAAACTATCTCTATGGGTGTTTCAGTTATTGCATGCGTCTCGAAAGACACATACCAAAGAGGTCATTGTATTCAATGACTGGCTGAGCCAAGGGGGACAATGAAATCCCTAGATCTAGACACAATCCCTTTCTTTATAAGTTGTGCAACATAGAAAGACTTTCATAGAACAATGCACACATTCAGAGCTTTCCTGTGCCACACTTGGACACCTGGTACTACAAGATCTTGGATTGCATGTAAAATCATCTATGGACCTACAAAGCTAATATATGTATTTTTTTTTCATTTGCTCTATCTATCTCAGTGCTATTTATCCATTTTGTGCTGCATTTATTGATTTTGTTGAACTTGTTACTACTTTTCAGCCCACACTTGTTAAAGAAATGCCATTTGTTTGTTACTGTACTGCACCTAGGCTTTAACAGTATTCTGATATTTTCTAACCTCCTCTGATACTCGAAAAGCAGTTCTGAGCTTGCCAAAGTTCTCCTGAGTTTGACAAAATATTTCTAACTTTTGCAAATTTTTTCTGTGTTTGTAGAAGTTTGTGAACTTATTTCCAGGAATTCCTGATACTGCATGAGTCTGCCTTTTGTTATAAAGCTTTTGTTATTGAACTTGAGCTCAAAACAAGTTTGTTTTAAATTAAGACAGTTTTATTCTGCACTCTGGTGGGAGCAGAGAGCTGATTCAACCCATATGAGTTGGGAACTGCTTATGGAAGGCTTATTGCGTATTTATCTGATTGGCCTGAGGGATAAACTGTGTAAAAGTCTTTCATTCTGCTGGTATAAAAAGCCTCGTGTTTCTGCATTGTACAGCTGCAGTTAACTGTGCCTTGTGTATAAGCAAATGTCTCCAGTTTAAATTCCTGTATAGGAAATGCTGGCCATAGCCTGCCACTGTTCATAGCTACTAAAAGAGCAGAGGGCAGCACCACTGCAAGGCATCTTATCATATACTAAACACTATCAGTTGGGCATTTAAGTGACTCTCCCCTTCTCCTTTCCATCTACTAAGAATCTGATAAAATGGACAGGCACTTCCCTGCCATCTTTGTTTCTGGCCTGTTGAATATGGGCATCCTCAGGTAGCGTAGTAACTGCCTCATGTTCACTGTCAACTATTTAATTCTACGGTAGACAAACAGTGTGTGAGACATGTAGATATATACTGTCATTGGAGACAAAGCTGTCACATACATGCATGAAAAATGCAAACCAGGTCATCAGTGTTGCACCCAAAATATTCACTACCAACACTAAGGAAAAAACACATAGACCCACATATGCAGACGTACTTGCATGTATTCTACCCAAACCTCCTAAAAGCATCTCTCAGTGGCCCCACACACACTCAAAAAAGACAGCAACTCATGTAACACATGACTCTGAAAATCATAGTAGCTCTGCTTCCAAGCCCAAAAGGAAATGCACCACACTGCCAAGCATTCTATTTATTGATGATTCCATTGTAAGACATACTGATGTCCTTCTTACCAGGCTAAACAAGGATAAGATCAAAATTAGCTGTCTGTCTGGAATCAGGATCAGCCAGATCATGCATGCACTTAGGTCTTTAAATCACAAGTACCATTATGACACGGTCATAGTCCATATGAATATAAATGACCTAAGATGTACCTCACTGGACTATATGAAGACATGTGTGTCCCAAGTGGGTATGAATCTAGCCTTGAGTAACATCCTACCTTTATCAATGATGATGCCACAGTACCAGCAAAAAATGATTGACTTTAGCAATTTGCTTAGTTTCTGGAGTCACAACAAGAAGATCCGACATCTGTCAGCCTGGGCAACATGACCGACAATCCAAAATGCTTTGTCAGAGATGTTTTGCACTTGTCATCACTTGGCTTCCGGACATTGACAAAAATTTTATTTATCCCCATATTGCATTTTTTAGTCAGTGTCAAGTTGTTAAACCCGCCAACATAAAAAAAGCTCATTACTACCTACAGGTACTGCTGCTCAATACAAGGAGTTTAAATTAAGAAAAACTGCACTCAGTGAAAGCGCTCCTCACCCTGGAGAATGCAGGTGTCATAGAAGCATGGTTTAGAACCACGGAAAGCACCCCATCTATCAAAGGCTACAATGCCTTTCATATGTTTTTATCCCCCTCATCTTTGGAGAAAACAAAGGGAGAAGAGGTGTCTGAGTTTTTATAAAGGACAAGTACACTGATCGACTGGTTCAACATCATGACTCACTCGAGCTGCTCCATCCCCAGCTAATTACAGGAACGACCTCCTATCATATCCTTGCTAGCTACAGATCTCCTAGCATGAGTCTGAAGAACTACACCTCCTACCTAGACCTACTGGAATCTCTCAACATTCAGCCTAGCACTGTACTTATGAGTGACGTCAACTACCTCTCCTTAAACTGGGAGACTTACATGACCCATAATTTATGTGCTCAGAGGTTTTTGGTCTTGGCAATGCAAACACCCTGGAGAAAATAGTTGCACCCCAACTACAGGTGCAAATATCCTAGACTTATTACTCATGAAAATAGGGGAATGCTTCTCCCTCCCATTGCAATAACTCCCTTGTGGTAAGATCTGACCACAAAATTATCTCCTTTAGTATTAAAACGAATCTAGACCCCCAGCAAACTCCAAAACTGTTAAGAACTTTACTCAGGCCAATTACCTCACATTAAGTGGCAGCTTATTAAACTTTCAAGCCCTTCTGAACCTGGAAGACACTAAGGCCTACTCTGAGCTGCACACAGAAGCATGGTACAACCACATTCATACCTGTATCAAGGAAGCAGTGCCTATATGAGTCAAACCTATGGTTACTGTCAAAAATAGACCACCCTAGTGGACCCCTAGCATAAGTAAGCTATTCAAAAAAAGTAAAAAAAAATCCTCTTCAAAACGAAGAAGAAACAGTCAAAACTGTGTAAAAAGATACTCACCAGTTTAAACAAAGAAATTAAAGAGCTGGTAAATTTTGTCAAAGCAAACTACAAGACAAAGGTAGCCTCCCAGGGGAAAGATAACCATAAGGCCTTTTTTAATTGTTTGTAATTTCAGGGGGGCATGCTCAGCAATGTGCAGAGATAATCATCAGTGGCAACACATACAGCCATCCTGAAAGTTTGGCAAACCTGCTGGCTGACAAGTTCAGTTCAAACCACCCCAATCACCTTCTACCACACCCAAAGAAATACCTGCAACCATTCCCCTACTGGTCATTACAAGGGAGCAGATCCTTACTGTGCTTGCTAAAGTCAAACGTACAGCATCCGTGGTTCCTGACAACATACTAGGATGCTTCTTAAATAGCTTCAATCATAATCTCTCAGGGCCACATTTTTAACCACAGCCTCTGGACGGGCTTTGTTATAGAGGAACAGTGGACTGCAACAGTCATGCATCTGCACAAGGGGGACCCATAAGTTGACTCAGGGAACTACAGAACAGCTTGACCAGTCTTATCTACAAGGCCATGGAGAGAATTGTCATGGCCTTGATTAAATAATGATATAAACAATCTTCAAACAATGGACCAGACCCAATTTATCTTATTCGAAGGGAGGTCTTGCCTGCTTAATCTGGTGGACTTTTTTGAAAAAATCACGAGGGCCATGGATGAGAGTAAAATGGTAGACAGCACTTATTTAGACCTGGCCAAAGCTTTCGACACAATTCTTCACTTGGGGATCATAGATAAACTTACCTTGTTAGGTATAAAACCTTACATCATCAGATAGATAGCAAACTGGTTCACTGACCGAATGCATGTTGTCTGGATAGGTAAATCCCATTCCAGTCAGAAACCTGCTACTAGCAATGTCCTACAGGACTCATAATTGGGACCTCTCCTGTTTGGTATATACTATTTTGAAATGAAGACCAATGTTGAGGGGGCCTCTGGTTCACCAGGTTCTCTGATAGCTGTAAGCTGGGAGCTATCACTGAATCCCCAAATGATGTTGACATCCTGCAAATAGACCTAAAAATGACAGACAACTGGTGCCAAAACCATGGCCTGAGACAAATTGCAAAAAATGTCTGATCATACCCTTTAATAAATCAGATATCAATGTAAATTATAATAAGGAAATACTTTTGTGGCTCATCGTTTCATAGGTGTGTACTAGACAAACAACCATAAGGGCCTTTTTAAGCCTAGCCATGCATCCAAAATTTCTGACAAGTGTTTGTACCTTTGATACTTGTAAGCAGGGACTTGAGAGGTGAAACATTTACAAGCAGGGGCCTGGGAGATGAACCATTTACATGCTGCCTGTGTCCATTGGAGCCGTGGATGCCAAACCAGGGATGAAATTCCTGATCCCCATCCAAATTCTCCAAGTTACACTATAATTGGATTAGGGAGCAACTCTGCTTCACATTGATTGGGAGCCTGTTTAAGAGAAGGGTCAGTCTCTGGTATACCTACTTGTCTGTGCAGCAGGTCCTATTTATATTACAGGCAAGGTTTAAGTCTGTAGAATGGATAATTCTGGTGCTGTTTGTTTTATGGATATGCAGGAGGTCCATCAGAGTGGGGTCTGACAATACTTTGTATACCAGGCATAGATCCCCCTCAACAATCTCTAGAAAGCAGCCTACACAGCACATGTTACTTACACCCTGTATTCTTTTAGTGAAGAGCCTGTTTGGACATTCCAATTGTTGAATTTGCCTGATTTGGTACATACCAAAGGGGGCATTTTACTCAACGATAAGTCTGATGAATGTTGAATACAGTGGAGCAATGACTTATTTGGACCTAGACGATATACCTTTGGTTATAAATTGCACAACAAATGATTTCTTCACTACTCTCAGCACATGATGGTCAAAGGCTAGATTACGAACTGTGTGTGTCCCCAACTCCCTTACTACTAGGTCAACTGTCAGGGGTATGTTGTCAATATGATAAATTCTAGGGATGGATGACTTCCCAAATGATGCTGTTATATATTTTGTTGGCATTTAGTTTTACTCCTTGACTCTGGCACAAATTGTTTGTCTGTTATTAGCCATTCCTGGAGAACCTTTGTGTCAATGGGCGATTCATTGACAGCTACTACTTTGCAATCATCTACAAATTTAGTCAGCCAGAGGCCATTGACATTGGCGTTGACTTCAGTGAAGTAAGTGCCAAAATGGAGTGGTCCCTGAGGGACTCTCCTTGTGACTGGCCTCTTTGTTAGAGGTGGACTCCCCAGTTCTAACTTCCTGAGTCCTGTCTGTGAGTCAGCTGCCTAACCACTGATTGACATAAGGGTCTGTACCTAAACTCTTGGTTTGTACCTAACCTCTTAAGTTTGTCAACAATGCCCAAGTGGGGGATTGTGTCATATGCTTTGGCCAGGTCAAGGTAGGCAGTGTGAACCATTTTGCCAATATCCATTGCTTTGTTGACCTTCTTTTTGATGAAACTAAATTGGGTTGGTTCCAGTGTCTGGAGGTTTCCTATGTCATTATTGATAATTTCTGTGATAGTTCTTTCCATGTCTTTACATATGAGACTAGTAAGACTTATGGGTCAGTAGTTTCCAATGTCTGTAGATGGCCCACCTTTTTGCAGAGGGATGACTGTTGCTGTTCTCCATTCCTGGGGCACAAAGTTTGGAGGCTACAGTTAAATAGAAATTCCAGAGGGCTTGATAATGTTTCATGTTATTTAGAAGGCATCCGGGGATACTGTCTGGGCCCACTGATCCAGTACTATTGTCCTCAGAGAAAGCATTAAGGACCTGTTCACTAGTGATAGCAGGGGGAGTTATATTTGGTGTTATTTCCTGAGGGAAGGATGACGGAGAGCTTAATTTGTCGGCCAGGAGGTTTGCTATATCTTCTTGCTCGGTATAGGTGGCTGCATTTACAATGAGCTCTGCACACAATTGTATATTGCCTTTAAGGTTGCAGACATAGCTATAGAATGCCTTGTGGTTGTCCTTGGCCTGGGAGGCCAAGTTTATCAGAAATTTGACTTTGGTTGACTTTGTGCTCTAAGTTTGTTTAGTTGATGAGACTGCTTTTATTATGCTGGGTGCAGGACCTCTTATTTTTTGCCTTAATTTTCTTCCTTCTGTTACACAGTCTGTTTATTTTGTGATTCCACCAATGTGGTTTGTTTTTTGAGTTAGTTCTGTGCTTGTTCCTGATGAGTACAGCTGCTTCTATGCAGCTATTAACATGTTTGTATAGCGTTTCTGTGAACAGGTCTGCATAGGCAGCAGTATTCTCAGTGCTTATGAGGGCTTGAAATTTTGCCAGGTTATCACTTAATAGTAGGAATATAGCCTTAGAGTAGTTCAGGAATATTTCAGGGTTAGCTGGGGTTTTATTTTTATTTCAAAGGAGACCATTTTGTGGTCTTAACAGAGAAGACATTACACTAGGGGTTGTGCAGCACTCTCCCATATTAGTGAGGACCATATCCAGTATGTTTGCACTCCTTGCTGGTGTATTGACAATCTGGTCCAGGGAGTATATATTTATAAAATCCAGAAATCTCCATGCCTGTATGTTTGGTGTCCTATATGATTATCAGTTAATAGTGGGATAATTAAAGTAAGCCATAAATATGGTATTGGGTTGGTTGGTTAAGTGTTTTCCATAAGTTTAAATACATGGTGTTACTTTCCAGAGTCATAGAGGAGGACCTATAGTTTGCAAAGAAGTGGTATTGGATTTTTGCCTATGGTGATTTGAACATGGAGAAGCTCAAGTCCATTGTCCTATTTGTCTAGCCTTGAGGTATGTTTATTTTTGATGTAAATCAAGACACCCCCACCTTTAGTCCCTGTCTGTGTAGTAACTTTTCTAAATGTGTGGAAGGCATTATAACCTTGCACTTTCAGTATGCTCTCCACAGCTTTAAAATCATGTCTCAATGACCACACAGTCATCAGCATTCTCTAGGGTGAAGACAGCTAGGGAGACGAGTTTTTGTTTATATTCCTACCACTGAGCAGTAACATTTTTAGATTTTCTTGATTTTGATTTGCTACGTCAGAAGTACTTTCAGTTTGGCATTGCCTAAGCAAGGCACTATGGGGGAAGACAACATTTTAGCTAATATTCAAAGGAGGTGCAGACCATCTCTGGCAAAGCAGTGTAGTTTGTTGACCATCTCCATCCATCCTGACAAATATTGCACCCCCTTAGAACGACACCAGAAATTAAGCCAGTTATTAAAGTTAAGTCATCGCATAAGTAAAGACATAGCATCAAGATCAAGGGAAGTCATAGTGCTATTGTACTTGGCTGTCTCATCAGGCCCATAACTGAGTACAGTGCTCCATTCTGCATGTACCTATCCAGGCACTTAAACCAATTAGAGTGGCCCCAGAGCTTTTTCACTAAAAATACATAGTGCAAGATGACACAAGTCATACTCAGACCGATTAAAGACCCTGTCCCTTTACTCCATCTCATATTATTTATTGAGAGATGACTTATGCCTGACCAACAAGGCCAGCTGTGATCCAGCCCTGAAGAAAATATTGCATATTTTCAAGAAAAATTATATGAGGGTTGTATGCTGTATGGATCTGAACTTTATATGTGACTCTAACAGAACTTGCTGAAGAGACCGATTCATATCCCAAAGGCTATCTCATCTATGAAATAAACTTCCCATCTTTGTAAAACAAACCACACCCCTCACTGTATTCAAAAATAATTTGGATACATGGATGGGGAACCATAAATTCACTCATGGGGTACTGCCCACGTGCCTTATGGACAGAGGCAGTATGTAAAACAACTCCAGGCTCCACCACCCAAAGACCCACTACCCTGATACTACACCATTCCATACCTGGGGAATTAAGACATAATATTTTCATATCCTGGGTATTATTTGCTAGGCTTGTAAAGGGTCGTGTGCCATTTGCCTAGTAATCACCTATAAACCTATGTTGGTCAAAAGTTAGGTCACTGTCCACATACGTTATGTATTCTAAACAAGTGGGTCAACTCGTAGGGGTATATTAGCAATGTTGTATTTACCTGTAGTAGATAAGTTCCCAAAGGATACATTAATGCAATTTTTAGCATTTAGTTTCAGTCCATTATGTTGGCACCAGTTACTTATTTGAGACAAACCTTCCTGCAGGATAGCAAAGTCATTTGTTGATTCATTGACTGCTTCTTGCATGCAGTCATTTGGCTACTTAGTCAGCCAGACCCCTTTGATATTGGCTTCTACTTCAAGAAAAGTAGATGACAAACAGGAGAGGTTTCAGCACAGGACCATGGGGAACTCCACTAGTGACTGGTCACTTTGTGGAAGTAACTTCCCCTATTTTTTATTATCTATGTCCTATCTGTGAGCAATTTTGCAGTATAGTGGGTGACATAGGCATTTATTCACAGTTTATTTAACTTATCCAATATGTATTAATGGGGAATTGTGTCAAAAGGTTTGGTCAGTTTGAGGTATGTGGTGTGTACCATTTTGCCTTCATTCATTGCTTCGTTGACCTTTTCAAAAAATCTACCAGGTTGAGTCCTGTTGTTGACAAAACCAAACTGAGACAGGTTCAGTATTTGGAAGCTTCTCTGTCCTGATAGATTATTTCTAGGAAAAGTCTTTTCATGGCTTTTCATATGAGGCTGGTCAGAGTTATGGATCTGTAATTGTCTGAGAACATGGAAGGTCCTTCTTTATCCAGGGAAATGACTGCGACTGTTCTCCATTCATTGGTTACAAAACCTGTGTGGAGGCCGAGATCGAACAGCATTCTTAAGATTGTGGCTAAATCATGCTTCATGCTATTTAGGATGCATCCACCGATGCAGTATTTCTAGCATCTGTTAGCATTTTTAGGACTTTTTCTTGTGTGATAGCTGAAGATAAGCCAGTTGCAGGTATATCCTTAGGGACATGTTAACCAGTAGTAAATAAACCATCAAAATACAATGAAGAACAGCCAAAAGGTCAGTCAACAAACACTTTATTACCAGAGTTGAGTGTTTTCATCCCAAAAATTTTCAAAGGGACTTCATTACAACTAAAACCATTAAAAACACACACATTTTTATACTCAAAATAAAATCAAGTCGAAATACCAATAAAACAATTAAACAATTAAATAATTAAATAATTAACATCTCATTGATTCAAACCATTAACCTACCAATCAGAATGCCTTAATTTCAAAACACAGTCAATACCAGCACACTCATTCAATCCGGGGGGGGGGGGGGGCAAAAGCAATTAAACATAATTGCCACTTGTTCTTACATAATTCTAAATACTCCGGTAATATTTTACCTTGAATATCAGGGGCAATTTGCTGGAAAACTAAATACCCAAAACAGTGGTCATTAAATCCTTGAATATGTCTCCATAAAGCATTTGTCTGTTTACCATTTTTTATGTCTAACAGATGTTCATATATCCTTTCACGCAAGTGTCTAGGCGTTTTTCCTATATAAAATGCAGACGAATGTAAACAGCAAGGTGTACAACATTCTTAGATTGACAATTAAAGTGCACATGGGTATGAAAATGAATGTTACCTGTCTTAAAATTGTCTTCAGTGGATGGTATGTAAGGACATTTATTGGTATTTCAATGTAATGACTTTATTTGGAGTATAAAAAGGTGCGTGTTGTAAATGTTTTTAGTTCTGATGAAGTCCCTTTGAAAAATTTTGGGATGAATGCGCTTAACTCTGATAAAGTGGTTTGCTGACTGACCCTTTAACTGTTCTTTGTACATCCTTAGGGACGGATGGAGGAGAGAGAGGGATAAAGTTAGAGCTAAATTTATTGGAGAGTAGGTTTGGTATATTTTCGCCTAAATGTAGGTAACATCATTCACCATCAGTTCTGCACATTGCTGTGTGATATTGCAAACATAATTAAAAAGTGCCTTGTGATTGTGTTTGGGATGGTTAGCTATTTTAGCTTCAAAAATGGCTTTGGTGGATTTTATTAAGTTTCTGAGTTATCAGTTTCATAGGTTCATAGGTTGGTACTAGGCTATCAGCCCTAGGGCCTATACAAGCCTAGCCATAACAATTCCCTGGCTATTTCTTCCCACATTATTTACTTTCCTGGACCCCTGTCTAGCAGGGCGACTGACGTGATCCCTGGGGTGAATTTCCTTTCTCCCATCCAATCGTCAAGGTTCCTCTTGAAGAGGTCCAAAGAGGCACTCTGCTTGACATGTATGGGCAATCTATTCCAGAGTCTGGGGAGTCTCTGGGTCAGGAACCTATCCCTCCAGCATGTTTTGTTTATTGTGATGACAAGGTTTGGATCCCTGGAGCGTGTAGCTCTGAGGGATTAGGATTTCTTTAAGTGTAGCATGTCCAACAGCTCTGGGTTTGACATGGCCTTGTATGTTAAGCAGAGATCGCCTCTGAGTAGACGATATGCGACAGAGTATAGCTGGAGTTTTTAAGGCGGTCAGCATAGGGCATCTGCTTTAGGCCTGTGATTCTTTTAGTGAGGTATTTCTGAGGTCTTTCCAGTTGTTGCAGATGTCTTGAGAGGTACATACCAAATGGGGCATTGTATTCTATAATGGGTCTAATGAGGGATGAGTACAGTGGGACAATGACCTCCTTTTTCTGGATGAAAAGCCCTTCGTGATGAGGTGTGCCACATAGAAGGATTTCCTGACTGTTGTGGTGATGTGGTTATCGAAGGTGAGACCACTGTCCACCTGTGTCCCTAAGTCTCTTATCACACTTTCTGTGTTTAGTGTACTGCCACCTATATGGTAATTCATGGATACATGTTTTTCCCAAAGGGGATAACAATACATTTCTTGGCATTGAGCTTGAGCCCATGGCACTGGCACCAAGCATCTGTTTCTGTAAGGCCCTTTTGTAGAGTATCCACATCATTTGGGGATTCAATAATGGCTCCCAGTTTGCAGTCATCTGCAAACTTTGTTAGCCAGAGTCCCTTAGTGTTGACCTGTACGTCAGAGAAGTAGATGCCAAACAAGAGCGGCCCCAGGACTGAACCCTGAGGTACTCCACTTGTCACTTGTCTGGAGATGGATTTGGAGTTGGCTTCTTTTACAGTGTGGATTCTATCAGTAAGCCATTTAGCAACCCATTGGGTGACATAGGGATTAATGCCCGACTTAGTAAGCTTATCAATGATTCCAGAGTGGGGGATGATGTCAAAGGCCTTGGCAAGGTCTAGATAGGCTGTGTGGACCACCTTACCCTTGTCCATGCCTCTGGAGACTGATTCAAAGAAGTTAATCAGGTTCAGGAGACAAGATCGGCCCTTCACAAACCCAAACTGGGTGGGGTCCAGTGTTTGAAGGTTGCCAATGGCTTTGTTTATAAGTTCCATGATAATACGCTCCATGGCCTTGCAGATAAGGCTTGTCAGACTGATGGGATGGTAGTTTCTGGGATCCAAGGTGGATCCCCCCTTGTGGATTGGGATAACTGTAGCTCTGCGCCACTCAGTGGGCACGAAACCTGAGTTGAGGCTATGATTAAACATGACACTTAGGTGAGGTGCCAGTTCATATTGTAGTTCATATAGTACACAGCCGGGGATGTCATCTGGTCCCATGGATGCTGTATTCTTGGCTTTAGAGAGTGCGTTTTGTACCTGTGTGGTCGTTATTACTGGAATTTGGCAATCTTCCGGTATTGAGATGGGCCATTTAGGAGGTGAGAGGGGGGTGAAGTTGGCACTGAATCGATCTGCCAGGATATTGGCAATATCCTTCGGATCAGTATATTTAATGCCATTCTGTTTTAGCTCAGAGGAGATCTGAGCATTGCCATTTAGATTCTTGACATATTTATAGAATGCTTTGTGGTTGTCTTTGGAATCTTTGGCAATTTTATTTTCATAACTAGCTTTGGAGGAATTTATGAGGCATCTCAGTTTCTTACTGAGGCTAGTAAGGGAGTTTTTTGCATCCTGGGATTTTCATCTTTTCTGCAAAAGTTTCTTCCTTTTGTTGTAAAGTTTGTTTATGGCAGGGGACCACCAGATTGGCTTCCTTTTTTTGGATGAGAGCATTTGGTTCTATTTGGGATGGCACGATTCATGCATGAGTGGATGTGCTCGTACAGTGCCTTAGTGTAGGATTCAGCAGTTGAACTTTCAGTTCCGTCTGCATGGGTGTCATGAAGTTTGTCACTTCTGACTTGAGTAGCATGAAGTTGGCTTTGGAGAAGTTTTTTATGGTGGTTTCTTTACTGAGGGTGGGGTGGTATGTGGATGTTAAGGGTGATTAGCTTATGGTCAGACCTGACTAACGAGGGGTGACCATAGGTATGGAGCATTGATTTCCCATGTTGGTAATGACCAGGTCTAGGATATTGAAGCCCTGGTGGGACTATGGATTAGTTGATCCAGGGCTTGGAATTTATGAATTCCAAGAACATGGCGTTCAAAGGTGTTGGGACATGAGTAGTTTTCCCAGTTAATGGCAGGGTAGTTAAAATCACCCAGTATTAGGGTGTTTGGTTCTATCTTAATATTTTCCAGTATGTTTAGAAAGGTGTAGTGAGAATCTTGGGGTATGGTGGGGATCTGTAGCAAGCTACAATTTGGATTGCAGTCTTACCTAGTGTTAGTTGCACTTGGAGAATTTCAGACACATTGTGTTGGCCAACTAGCCTGGTGGTGTGAATATCCTTGGTGAATATTGACACTCCTCCACCTTTAGTGTTTCGGTCCTGGTTTGGTGGCCGAAAAGTGTGGTAAGAGTTGTAGCCTGGTATTGCAGGGGTGCTCTCTGGAGCCTTGAACCAGGTCTCAGTTACTGCACAGATATCGATGTTCTCCATTTTTAGTAGTGCCTCGAGAGAGTGCATTTTGAGGTTTAGACTTCTAGCACTGAGTTAGCATTACCTTCAGATTTTGCATGCTTGTACCTGTTACGATGGTGGTTTTGTCCTTTGAAGTTTGCCTAAAAAAGACACTATAGGAGTGGCAAGAGCCTTAGCCAGTAACCTGAATCCCAGGGGCGACAGGTGCAGACCATCTCTGGCAAAGCATCATGGTCTGTCAATCATGTCATCCCAGGCAGACAGATACTGGATCCCCTTTGAATGACACCATAAGCTTAGCCAATTGTTGAAGTCAATCATTTTATCCTTATATTGTGGTATCATTCCGGGCGAAGGCAGGATGCTACTCAGGGCTAGGGTCATACCTGCCTGGGCCACATGATCCAAGAGCTCTTCCATGTCTCTTTTCATGTAATCCAGTGAGGTACGTCTCAAGTCATTCACTCCAACATGGACAATGACAGAGTCATATTTGTACTTGTTGTGGAGTGACTTGAGTGCATGCATTATGTGGCGGATCCTGGCACCCGACAGGAGCTGACTGTAATTTTCTCCTTATTCAACCTGGTGAGAGGGACATCAGTGTGCTGGACTATAGAGTCACCTATGACTAAAGTGTTAGGTACATTGTCTTGCCTTAGGGGCTGTTGCTGGGTGGCACACTGGTGTTGTGAACTATGTGACACATTGGTTGTGATTGGTGTTAGTTTGCGTTTCAGCTTCAGAGGTCTTTGTTGCTTGGGCAGGTTACAGTTAACGGCCTCTGCATATGTGGATTTAGTGTTGCTATATGTGACAATTACTCTAGCATTTTGGGAATTAATCATCTTAATTTTGGCCAGAGTTCTTTTCCTTCATTCTTTAGTGAAGTTAACTGGGTTTGGTGAGGATATGAAGCTTGTCAATGTATCACTTAGGAGGAGGCAATTTGTCTCAAAGAAATTTCTACAGGTACCTTGGGTGGAAGGGATCTCTTGTTTTGGTTTTAGTTCAAAGGGGACTGCTTTATGGTCAGACCCAAGAAGTGATGGTGATATGCAAGATACATCCATATTAGTAAGGAAAAGATCTAAGATGTTAATCCCCTTAGTGGGTACTCTGACTAATTGTCCCAGAGCATTTGTATTGTATATATATTTTTATCTCAAATATTATACTAACTGTGCTTTTCTCAGGGTATTTTCATATTAATCACGTTCAGTCTTCAGATCTGTTCCCCCATGCCCACAGTTGAAAAAATGTTGCTTTTGTTTAATCAGGCTCCAGTGAAGGTCTATAAGGTACTCTGACTACCGAGCTTCATTCATCCCCCATACTCCAGTGAAACTTTGTTCTATACCTCTCAACTGTCCAGGTTTTCACAGAATGTCCAGATTATTGCATCATATTTTTGATCAGTTCCTCATAAAAATTGTGGCTTTCTGGCAAGTCTCTGTGGACTAAAGTCACTAAATAATGAGAGACCATTGAGTTTCAGACTACATATCCTTCAAAATGCATGCTAACACAAATCATATTATTCAAGCAACTTTCTAAGTGTATAAGAACAATATTTAAAAGCTGTCCCTATTTTTGGGCCTTTTGTCTCCCCATTATTTTAGGCTTCATCCAGATTTATTGCCTTAAGAGGTTGAAGGGTATGATTGGCTCTGCCACTTTGCATGTGACCAGTTCTTATAGTGCTGCTTATTTTACATGTGTTTATATAATGCCTGTACATATACTGGTTAATTGAGTTATTTTCTGTACCATATCTCAATATGCTTTCTGCCTGTGGCCCAAGTCATGCTTGAAAAAGGTATTTGGAACTGTTCACTAATCCAGATAAATAAATGGAGAAATAAATAAAATTACGTCAAATACATTTTGTATGTGTGCTAATGCATAACTATGTGCTTATAATGAATCATCATTAATGTAATATCCACTTATTAGTTAACTCAGTTAAATCGGGTAATTGCATTTCATAAATCATATGATGTGCTATGATGAGGGACGGGGTCTACTCTAATACAATTACAGATTTCATTTAATCAGTAGGAAAGATGTGTTTCTTCTTTATTATCCTAGAAATGAGTTTGTGTTGTTCAAATGTTTGTCATGATCATGGTGTCATTATCCTTTTTCAATGAGAATGGACTTCATAACTAAAACTGCCTACAGCATTCGTTTAGTGAATAGAGTATAATGGTTTGAGTTGACATACCCATTATGAGAACTGCACTGCGAAATCTCCTTGAAACTGAAAGCCAATGACATAAATCCTCACAGAATATGTATTCACTGCTATATAGTAATTGAGCAAATTCAGAATAATGCAACTAAAAAATATATTGTTTTTTTGCATACCCCCCCCCCCCACACACACACACACACACACACACACACACACACATTTTTTATTCTGACTCCAAGGCCACTGTACCTTGAAGTAAAAGCAATGACTAATATAGAAAATTAAAACAATAGTCTTGCTATTGTTCAAATATGCTGCAAGTTTTGGGAGCTTAAAACTAATACAGTTTGAGCTTCACCAAATCACTCCTGCATGTACGGAGCTACAACAAATTATACAGACCATCCAACAATTATGCATGAAACAGCCAGTGTTATATCAGGTGACTTCCTGTAATTCATCCTTAACAGAATTTTAACATTAGTAAGAGATGAAAATCAAATTTCAAATAATTCAGTTGATTTCTACACATTTTAATTCCTGATGCTGTTTATATCACTAGAACATGTTCCTATATCAAAGCATTCTGCATCATAAAATGTGTTCTGGTTCAGGTAACCATGTCATTCATCACTGTCCTGTTACTCTCCTAAGCAATTCTCTTGCATGAAGTGAAATCTGTAAGCATAACATTGTGGAACAGTTTCTTATTTACTACTCTATATGCCTGATTCCAAAAAACGTGTTCTCAGTGCAAATGACCACTTAAACTGTGAGCAGGTGTTCTGGAATGTGTTCGCCGTAGTAAGCCTATTTATTAGAAAGGCCTTGGTCTCAGTTTAAGTGACTTACTTCAGTGTAAGTCCTTCAGAATCAGGCCAGATTTCCACTGAGAGCAAATCGTTTGAAATTTGCCCTATATGTTTTATGAACTGTGTCCTTTGGTGTAGAAAGTTCTACCAAAACACCAGTGTTGTATCACAAGCAGAGGTCATTGGTTAAAAAGTTCAAGAGCATACATTACTACTTCATTGCAGAATGGTACTCATCCTCGGGGTTTTTGCCATGTCTATTCTTTGTGCTATTAGCAAACATCCTAGACTGAACATTACTGAACTGCATGCCTTGTCAGCGACCTTTTCTTTATGTAGCAAGTATTTGTAATATCAGTGCTAAACAGTTGGACTAAAGTTATATATAAATCTAACCTCAGATCCTGACAGTTACTTCCTATACTTTTTTGACCTGTGACAAAATGCAGTAATGTTCAGCAGGCATTCTTGCATTGATTTGCACAAAGGACAACTTTTGAAAGCATCCTGAACAGCTAGAGTTGATCAATCTCCACAGCAGTGCATATCAATAAAGTGTAATCAGTACCCTTGTTTTATCCAAGTGAAGATGCCTGAAGTCGACACTAAATATTTTAAAAACCATTAGTATTACAACTACTTTAAATAAAAAAATCCATTTAAATATAGCATGCAGAAACTTTATTAAAAGCCTCTTAGCACTACTTCCTTAGTGAGAACTGAACTTCATACATTTTTTTTATCAGATGAAGTTATTTTAGTGGTGTGAATGAAAGTGCTGACTTTGTTTCAGTAAAATTTCTTGATGTTGCATTTCATTGTTTTTGTTATGATACTTGGTGACTCCAGTCATGGCATCAAGATTGTTCATGCCTGACACCTTTAGATTTATGTAAACAAATCATCACTTCAGCAAGCAGAATGTTTTGCACAATCAGAAACACTTTGTCCTCTAAGTTGTCAATAACCACACTGCAAAGCCGTTGTAACCATTTATTCAGTTTAACAGGCAACATTAAAGAAGCCACAGTATGTTTATATATAACCATATCATAAAAAACAGCAAGTAACCATTAACCATTGAGCCAGCAGGTGTCACCAAGCCAGTTCTGGCTAACTTTACAGGACTAGGTGTGTGTCCCAAGCTATCTCAGACCTGGTTGTAAAGCCCTTTATGTCTTGCCTCCCAACCCTAACTCCTCTTGTGATGGCCAATGGTTAAACTGAATTCAACCTGCACAGCAAAGCAAGGCTGATGAGCACAAAAGGGGGGGTATGCCTCCATGCTGTTCTTCCCAGTGGACTCAAACCCATTATAGCCAATGTCCCAAAAGTAGCCTGTGAGTTACCTATTAAAAAATTCCTTGATGGCCAGTGAGATGTCTAAATTGAACATATCAAAACCTAAATTGTTAAAATGTACTCTGTCATTATTATAAAAATTACAGTCGAATTTCTCAACATCTTTATAGTGGATAACTTGAAATGGATTCTCGGCACAGTTGTTGACCAAAATAATCCTACTTCTGGGTATAACAAGTGAATCTCTGCATGTCAGATAATTATAGCTAACAGGAATTTTTCAGGGATTTTGTGAAATTGTTCCCCACAAGGTGGATTACCAAGGCCTTGGAGAATCTTCCATTTGTTATAAGTGATACCAAATAACCCAAAACTGAAACCATAAAGGTCCTGAAAAGCCAAAGGCAATTGATGAATTACCATTTTGTTTGGATCTAAAGAACCAGCATGCCCGGCCAGATGAACCAAAGACTGGACTGTGGGACTTTTGATGAAAAAATGTCCCAACATCCAGATAACCTTTTTCACTAAAATAGAAATGAAGGGGTTAGTGCCTGATGTATGAAAAAGGTATCAGACACCCACTTTCTTGTTTTTTGTAGAACCTTGGCCGAGTGATCCTCCATGGCTTAAGTTGCAGGTGCTGCCTATTCTAAAGGATTGGGATGAATTCCCTGAGACTGCATGCCTTGCCCGTCAGTGTCCTTCCATAAGAGCAGATTGAATCCTAACAAGCTATCGGGTTTGCCACTCTCTCTAGTGAAGACCAGTCCTGACTGAGAATCCCTGGGGTGATCCTGTGCTGTAAACTTAACCAGTGAACTGGGCAAATAGCCAACCACCTAAACATATCTAAACGTACTTGCTGCCCTTTGCCCACCAGGTCCATTTTGTATTTTCTAGCGCATAAAAATTAAACCTGCTGTGAATCACAAGATCCTCTCAGCAAAGTGAGTTTCATAATTAACGGTGCAGATGTCACCTGTGTATAATGAAGTGAATGAGGACACCATGCTAGAAAAGGTGTGAAAATCATTAACTATGCTATACTATCCCTTAAGAATGATGCCAAGGAGATGCCTCCCTATTGGCATCCTGGAATTGTTTGAAACCTTTCAAATGTTCTCCCAGCCTTTGAACAACCAGCCAAATATCCAGTGATTGAAGAAATCCTTAATACCGAAGAAGCATGCCAACCAGACTAGGGCCTCTAAGTGAACGTGTAGCATTTTGAGAAACTGTCCTATTGAGCATCTGAAAACCAGGAAGTGAAGGACCAAAGGCAATCCCCAGCCTCTGTGGCAAGAACCTGTAAAATCCCTTGAAAGTGTGGACTGATGATGAATATGCTTTATAGTGTTCTTGACCAACGAACTTGCCAGCAGCAATGTGGCTTCTCTTCTCCAATTAACCACACTTTGGGGGAATTTCAATGACATTCAGTTCTGCATGCTTGGCCAGCTACTGTAACTTGGTGAACTGAAAACAGAAAGGTTTATCAGCAATCTGATTGTACTGGCCAGATAAAAGCAAGCTAAAAAAACTTCAGATTAATTTCCAAACTCAATAAAACTAAGTCTATTGCACACATTTCGACTTGGAAAACCATTTTTTTGATGACATGGACAACCATAAGTTGTCTGAATGAAAAGAAACTCTGCTGTTGTGTACTTGGTCTTTCCGCATTAGAGTGGCTACTCCTATAGGAAAGATCTCCAAGAAAGTAATATCCCTCTCCCTACCTTCTGACATTGACTTAGGCCATTTTTCAGCAAACCAGCTACCTTGGAAGTAACCATCGATGCTAAACCCTCCTGCCACATCTGTAAAATGGTCTACATTGCTAGGGCATACCAAAGGTGACTGTCAAAAAGACACAGCATTGAATCGGTTAAAGAACATGAACCAGAGGCAGAGGTCATTCTTTGACCCTTCTGGTCAGATAGACCCAGTAATGCTTGGGTCTGTTTCATGTCAGCAAATCAGAAGTAGACTGGAAGAAAGTTCTGCCTGGTGAAACTGCCTGCAGGAAAAATTCACTAGCCCTTGAAGCTATGTGATTTTTCCCATACAGGGTTTACTGGCCCCCAACAATTTCCCACTTAAATGCTTGACCTGCTTTAAATTGCTTGGTGGAATTTTAAAAGACCTATCAGTGGTATCAACTACTAAACCCAAAAGGTCAAGACCTGACTTGTACCTTCTTATGTGTCATTGGCCAGAGGAATTCCTAAAGTAGAAAAAAAATCTCTTTGAACACCATCATCCCCTCTATAGTCCCTTTCTGTCCTTCACCCATTATCAAAAAGCCACCTGGGTAGTGGATTGTTGGCTGCTGGGGTGACCTGAACTGCCAATACCTATGCAAAGCTGTACTAAATAGTTCAAAT
This sequence comes from Protopterus annectens, assembly GCF_019279795.1. Classification (NCBI taxonomy): domain Eukaryota; kingdom Metazoa; phylum Chordata; order Ceratodontiformes; family Protopteridae; genus Protopterus; species Protopterus annectens. The sequence goes on along the minus strand of NC_056743.1, from coordinate 143,797,375 downwards.
GTAGGACAAGCCAACGAGCACCCCATGAGTATGGTAGTGTCAAAAAATAAATTCCCATTGAAATGAAATCCCAAACATGGCCAGTCTTCAGTCTACCAGGTAGTAGTGGGAATGCATACTGCATGTCCAATTTAAATAGCCAGTGGTCAGAATAGCCCAAGATGGCCCTCATTGCATGATGCAGGGAAGATTAATGCATCATGGCATGGTCTTTGTTAATACAATTGTTGCCCGAGGTACCCGCATGGTGTGAGACACGGAGGATCATCCTGATCAACTCTCCTACTTGTTGGGAACCAGACCAGTGGGAACTATTTTAAAAGCAGGCATGGCAAGCATTGAAAAGGGGCCAATTACCCTGTCAGCTGCACATTCTTTTTCAAATAACTTCACTACAATGGCTTCAAGCCTGTTAATGGATGAAAGGATTCTAACAGACTTAGAATCTAATGGGACCAAAGAACCATTCATGAACCCTTTGCTAAAACTTTCAAGAATGACTGAGGCAGCACCTCTGTCAGCATAATCAGAAAAAAAATTGGGTCAAATTTATCTATGATTGGAGTGTGGGCAGGACGTGGATTGGCCAAAACACCTACCATTGGAAACTCTATGTGTATGAAAAAAAACTGCTTTGCCTCTGGGAAAGTTATCCTGGGTCCTCCCAAATGTTCCCCCATGGTAAAGTGAGGTGATGCCATGACTCCCCTATCCTATGATTACCAAGAACCTGGACTGTCTTAGGAGGGGGGGGGGTGATGCTGCAGTTTCCCTGTCATGAAATCATGCTGAACCTGAATGCTGCTTGACCTTTCCTGCAACTGGAATGCAAGTGAGCAAACTTGCTAGATGGCCACAGGCACTTCCCCTGGTTAAAAACCCAGCAGAACTTACCATCCCCATTGCTTCTATTAAATCTGTCTGGTACCGGGGTGCTTGACTTGGTCCAACAAGGCACTGAGCCAGATGTCAGCGTGCTTTAGTTCCCACCTGAGAGACTTGTCTATGGCTTTTATTTTCCTGAATCACTGATCATAAGTTGACCAGCCTGAGCCCACTTTGATATGATGAGCTTCTGTAATGGCCAAAAAGAAGACCAGCAAAGGCAGCGCCTGACTTGGATATTTATTTGTAATCATTCCCATGAAGACCATAAAACTTAAAGACCACATATCCAAGTTTTATTTTACCTTCAGCCTAGCTGAGGCCCTTTTCCCAATGGCTGTAAGAGCTGACATCAAATCATTGTTATTAGCATTATCAACATCAATAATGCACTGTATACCTTCGTATCTACCAAGTCAAATATCTTCACAACATATCTCTCAACCTCAAAGCATGAGAATTCTGGGCAAAGCCTAAAATAATGGGGGTTAAAGGCCCAAAAATAGGGACAGAATTTAAACATTGTTTTTATAAATTTAGAAAGTTGCAAGAATAGCAGGTTTTGTGTCAGCATGCATTTTCTGAAGGATATAGAGTCTGATATTGAAATGTATGTCATCATTTAGTGTCTTCAATCCTCAATGATTTGCCGAAAAAACACAAAGTTTATGAGGAATGAACCAAAAATATGAGGCAAAAATCTGGGCATTCTGTTAAAATATGGACAGTTGAGAGGTATGCTTTGCGAATTCTCTTTTCCAAATCTCTAGCAACTCTGCTGGGGACATGGACTGTGATGTCAGATGCTGAGAGGTAGAAACTGCAATATTTAATGTGGCCATGGGTGATTAAAAATCAGGTAACATAAATGTCCGTGTCGACCTCTGGTCCATTCTGTAGGCTGGGTAAAGATGAGGATGAAACCAAGGCCATGACTACCCTTCCTAGTGCCCCAGATAAAAAGCCAGGTGTTGCACCAAAATTACTTTCTAATGCTAGATGAAACTAATTAAGCCCTCCCTACCTCTGGTAAAAATTTGATAAACTCCTCAAGATATTCTTCAGAAGACTGACTTCCATCATCCAGCCTTACTCCCAGAACCCCCCCCCAAATATTCATTGCCTTCAATTACTTGGTAGTCTCCACTGGTATTGCAGGATTATTTCTCAAATGTATGGCATCTCTTTTTATCTTCCATCTTGACTTTGTAGAAATAGAAAAGGATTAGTGTCATGATGGCCCAGATAAAAAACACACATCTACATATATTATATATATATATATATATATATATATATATATATATATACTATACATAACATATACTAGCTGCCATAGCTGACTCGGACTTCTTGATTATGCACATAGATTCACTAACACTAACAATGCAGTATGATACAAGGTTAAGTAAGAAGAAGAATTGCTGTCTCCTTGCTCTCCAGCAGATGGAGAAAAAAATTCCCTGTAAGCTGGATGTCCTGCTGCTATGGAGATCTAGAACACTATCCTTCACAACACAAGTACCCTTATCATTCCCTCAAACATATCCATTGTAAAATGCAAGTTGAGCTGCTTATACATATTAATACTGCATCACAGTGCATCCTCTGGGTAGGAAAAAAGTAAATAACTTTTAATGATTGTCATTATTAAGTGCCATTCAACACCATTTTTCTAAAGGTGCCAGAACTTAAGGGATTAAGAAGGGCAGAGCCAAAACTGACAGAAAATGAGGGGCATCCTTGAAATCAAGACACATAAAAAGGCATGTTGCTGAACTCCAACTTTCAGCCGAACATTCAGTCATCAATCAGAGTTGCTTTAAAATAGGTTCATAGGTAGGTACTAGGCTATCTGCCCAAAGGCATTTATAAGCCTAGCCGGAATGTGATGGCTTTCACCAACTGCTTAGATTAGTTCCCCTGTGCCTGTGTCCAGCAGAGCCACTGAAGTGATCCCCGGGGTAAACTTCCTGTTTCCCATCCACTCGTCAAGGTTTCTCTTGAAGAGTGTTAGTGAGGAGCTATGCCTAATATAGATTGCAATCTTGTTCCAGAGCATGGGAAGTCTCTGGGACAGGACTCTATCCCTCCAGCATGTCCTATTTATTGTTGTGGTGATGTTTAGATCCCTAGAGCATGTGGCTCGAGGGGATATGGTTTTCTTTAGGTGGAGCATGTCCATCAATTCTGGGTTCGACATGGCCTTGTATGTCAGGCAGAGATCACCTCTGAGTAGGCGGTATGCAACCGAGTACAGCTGGAGTTTCTTCAGTCAAGCTGCATAGGGCATCTGTTTGAGGCCAGTGATCCTCTTGGTGAGGTACTTCTGTGGTCTTTCCAGCTGTTGCAGGTGTCTTGTAAGGTACATCCAAAATGGGGTGTTGTATTCTATGATGGGTCTGATGAGTGATGCGTAGAGGGGTACAATGACCTCTTTTGATCTGGATGCAAACCCTTTTGTGATTAGGTGGGCCATAAAGAAGGATTTTCTAACCACTTTGGCAATATGATTATCAAAGGAGAGATTACTATCTACTTGGGTCCTCAGATCCCTTATTTTGTCTTCCGTATTTAGGGGGCTACCACCTATGTGGTAGTTTGTGGGTACTTTGTTTTTTCCATGCACTTTTTGGCATTTAGCTTGAGGCCATGGTTTTGACACCAGGTATCTGTCTCAGTGAGACCCTTTTGAAGGATGTCTTTGTCAGCTGGAGAGTCAATTATAGCCCCTAGTTTGGAGTCGTTTGTAAACCTGGTCAGCCATAGTCCTCCTGTGCTTGCCTGTACCTCTGAGAAGAATATGCTGAACAGGAGGGGTCCTAGGACTGAGCCCTGGGGAATGCCACTTGTAACTGGTTTAGAGTCAGACCTAGCTCCTGCAACTCTTACCATGTGGGTTCTGTCCGTGAGCCAGTTGTCAACCCATTTCATGATGTAGGGGTTTATGTTCAGGCTGGTGAGCTTGTCTATAATACCAGAATGGGGAATGGTGTTGAAGGCCTTTGCGAGGTCTAGGTAGGCTGTGTGGACCACCTTTCCCTCGTCTATAGCCTTGGTAACTTTCTCAAAGAAGTCCACCAGGTTTAAGAGGCATGATCTGCCCTTAACAAAGCCGAACTGTGTAGGGTCCAGTGTTTGGAGGTTCCCAATGTCACTGTTAATGAGATCCATGATGTGTTCCATAGCCTTGCAGACCAAGCTAGTCAGGCTTATAGAGCAATAGTTCCCAGGGTCTGTTGTGGCTCCACCTTTGTGGAGCAGAATAACCGTTGCTGTGTGCTACTCTATAGGCACATAGCCTGTGGAGAGGTTGAGTTTGAACAGTGTGTTTATGTGAGGGGTTAGTTCATCTTTGAGCTCTTGTAGGACGCAGCCTCTGACACCATCTGGTCCCATTGATGCTGTGTTTTTGGCTTTGCAGAGGGCTGTTTTAACTTGAGTGTCTGTGATTTCAGGGGCACTACATTCTTCTGGTATGGTTATCAGCCCTTTTGGGGGTGAGAGGGGGTGAAGTTTGCACTGAACCAGTCTGCCAGGCTGTTGGTGATATCTGTCGGTTCAGTGTATTTTGTGCCATTCGGCACTAACTCCGAGCAAATCTGGGAATTGCCACTTAGATTCTTGACATAGCTAAGGAATGCCTTGTGGGTTATTTTTGGATTCCTTGGCAATATTAGCATTATAAACTTGTGGGGTTGACAGAATAAGAGCATGTGAAGTAATATACATTTTCTGAAATAAAGGAAGTGTATAAATCCATTACAGATATTACATGCTAAGTTCAATGTAACATCCTCCCCAAAAGGCACCAGTCCTTGCAATTCAAAAACTTTGTCTAAAAATGTGCTGAAAATCAAATAAATTATCCTACAGTTTACTGGATACATTTCTAATGTCGTAACATTTGTGTTTTGTTGTTTTGCCTATGTTTAAAATGGTTATTTCATAAGAAAAAAATGTATTTGAATTCCTAACAGTTGAACATAGATATTGTAATGCATTATTATTGTAAGAACAATTATCTAGCAGAAATGCATTCCCTGGTAATGTCATATTAGATCATTCACTCAGCATTCTGTAAGTGTGGGTTATTTTGCAATTTCTAACTGAAATGAAGTACACCCTCTGAACTACTGAGAAAACATTTATTTATTAACTAGAAACTATCTGTGTAACAGTATTTGGCTATAACCCAAACTGATATAATCCGACTGAAAATGAGGAGTTTTTGAAGTGTATAGTAAAATTTGCATTATATCAATAACAGATAAATATATTTTTTATAATAATAATGCATTCCTTCCCTTACCTCCTCCTGCCTGAATGCTGTCCGAAGATGGCAGGTAATCAAACAGGCAGTTGTCAGCCCTTACAGTGACTGCCATAAATAGGAAAAGTCCCCAAAACCCCCACCCAACAAATACTCTAGTTGGAGTATTCACCTGTATGGTCATTGACAGCTGGCTGTATTGACGTGTTCCCTTTGAGCCGGGGAAGTAATCTGCCTTGGGAAAGGTGTCACTTCACCATAAAAGACAGATGACTAGGGACCCACAGCTGAACCCAGCTCATAGACAATGCCACATGCAAGTAAGTTGTCCTCATATTCTTTGCAAGCATCACTTGTTATTGGTTAATTACAGCCAGTTGCACACAAGTACATACCCTTCTACTTTGTCAATCCAAAAATCAACAAAGAAACATTTTAATTAAATGAATAGCAGTAAAGATATGAATTCTTGAACTGAGTTTTTACAAACACGTATATATTTCAACAAAGTAATTTGAAAAGCAGGAATTATGCTTATCTTGCCTTCCATCAAAATATACCAAAAATACTTTCATTCCAGTTTGTGACTTCTTCAGACAAAACAACTTTGTAGGTACAAAAAATGATCTGAAGTAGAGAAGGAAAAACTTCCCAGGGCAGGTTTGAAGACAGTAGGAAGAAATTAAATTAGCTACTGGTGCGCCTTGTGTCCCTTGAAGGGGTAGTACATTTTATCCTGAGCCCATTTGACAAAAGATAATTATGATTAACATATTAAACTTTGCAATTAACATTTTTGCCCTAACATGCCTCTCTGTCCTACTATGGAAATGATCCAATGCCAAAATAAATACTGTGTTAAAATTATTCCTCATTACTTACTCATCTGTTAAAATCCTCAAAGTCTACAATAACATTGGCCACAGACATTGAAACATTCCAGTTTGGCCTATAGAATGAGCAAAAAAGCAATAACCACTCTAGCTTTTTGTCTTTTGCCAGGGACCACCGACTAGCCACATCTGTTTTACCCTCATGCATTTTCAGTCAAACCTAGCCTGAATAAATATGACAGCCGCATGCTTAAAGGAAGATGGTCAACTCAGCAGAGTTGGATCCTCCACGATGCTCCTAAAGCAGCGTATATCCTTTTAACTTACCTTGATCTCTTGTACTACACAACCACATCACAGTTAACTTCAATAAGCCATTTCACAAATATGTTCTGATTTATTTTAGAACTTAAACTTCTAGTAGCACTCATTGATGCAATATTAGCTATTGGCATTGTTGATAAACAGTACTGTCTACCCATAAGAAAAACTGATGTACAAATATGTCAGTGAGCAGTAAACTGAACACTTACAAGCCCCGACAAGTTACCACTCCAAATCCTCCTTGTACTGCTATGCAGTGCAGTGTGGTGAATAATGCAGCAGTGCTGCTAAACTGATGTGGTATGTGCAACTTGCAGGAATCCACTTTGAGACTAGTGGCCCTAACCAGGTGTTGTGCGAGCCAGCATTATTGTCACAATCTACAGCATCTAAAAGACATTGTTCCATTGTTCCAACATAATTAAGCACTGTAAGGTTTCCAGGACTATTCAAGTGTAACTGTGTGTGTGTGTGTATATATATATATATATATATATATATATATATATATATATATATATATGGATCCCCTTCAGAAACTCAAAGTTTCGAAACTTCTTACTTCAAAAGGCCAAGAACATGAGATCAAAGTTTTGAAATTTCGAATGTTTTGAATGGAGGTTGTTGTACAGTGCAGAAAGGGATATTTACTGTTTTTCTCACTGTTGTTTGATCATATATATATATATATATATATATATATATATATATATCATTTGAAAACTATCAGTATTCTGACAGTCAGTACTGTAAGTTACAGAAAATCTTTTTATTGCAAATAAGCCACAGGTGAATGGAAACCCACATCACATCTCTGGCTTACAATTCAGTGAAATGAGATTCAGTCAAATGAGTTTTCAGTATTTTGAAAATTAGGTAATTTGGTCTCAATTAAATGATTCAGTCAAATGAGTTTTAGGTGATGTGAAGTAGTCCCATATATGATATAGATATAATTTTGTATCATACAGACTCCTGCAAGTTTATCTTTGCCTGGCATACAAGGCATCCCTGAACTCTGTTTTGATTAACCTTATCTATGTGAAGCAGATTTTCTCCCTAACCCTATTAAAGCAAAGCTTAGACCAAAGTATGTGTAATCAGAAATTCACTCCTGGCCTGGCACCCATTTTTCTGATGGACAGAAGCAGTTAGTAAATCATTTGTACATAAATTAAACTTGTGAGTCACATTTGGGTTGCATGGCTAGGCTTATAAGATCCCCTAGTTGTCTTTAGTGTACATGTATGGAGTTGGACTTTAAACTTTAAGCAAAATAACAAAACAATCCAAAACACTATTCTCCATAGCAAAACAACTGTTGGTTAAGCACTTTCATCACAAAGTGAAATCATCAGAACCAAGAACAGTAAAAAGGAAATCCTTTTATGTATAAAAAAGGCACCAAATAAGTGCTAAAGCCCTCCTCAAATTAAAGAGAAAACATCCATAAAACTGCTAATGCAACATTTTAACATTAAAAATACAGTTAAGAAGAAATGTACAAAATAAAATGCAAAATGTCACAATAATAAAATTTTAATGAATATTATCCCTTCTTTTGAGCTCACTAAAATAGAAATAGTGTCATTCAAACCCAAAAAACTGCAGGCATCAGAGTGTCACCAGAAAACCCCAATCCTGACTTACTCCAAAACCAAAACTTTAAACCGTCTAAAACCAGTACATAGCCCAGCATGTCTAGCCAGAATTGACAGTCTTACCAATGCAAGAGTCACACACAGCAAGACAAACAACTCTTTCAGAACCACAGTTAAACTTGACCCCATGACAAATAATTGCCAACCTGGACATTGGATGCAGTGTCCACATTTCCTTGTAATGAGTGGATGACTTTGTCTCTCTTGTTTTTAAAAGTAAATGATGGAATATCCACACAACTAGAAAGTAGGTACCAGTTCCTCTGTACAATCTTCTGGATATCCCCATCATTAAGGGAATTATGTAAAACCATATTGTGTTGGTTGTCTGATGTAATGGTACCATCCTGTGAATGCACCAAGCCAGAATGAATAACAGGAGGATATACTCCTGAGAGCCCAAATTTCATGCTGCAGTTTATTCAATGAGTCCTGTGGGTATCCTCTGTTATGAAACATACTCCTCAAGAGATCAAACTGCTTCAAGCAATGACCATCACCGGTTGTCAACCTAGAAATTTTAATAAGTTGACTCTTGACCACCGCCTTCTTTTGATGAAAATGATGGCAGCTGTCGAAAGACAGAAAAGTGTTGCAGAAACTAGGTTTTTAGTATATTTCTGTTCCAAAACCTCCACCCGGAAGCTTTGTAATCTCTGTGTCCAAATAGTGAATACTATCTTCACCAACAGAGTGTGTAAATTCAAGAAATGATGTACTGGTAGCCAAGACTTCCACAAATTGGATGAATTCCTGACTGGAGCCATATCATATTATCAGGGCTATGTCAGACCTCACGTACCAAAGTCTGTGCTCATAGGTTGGTACTAGGCTATCTGCCCAAAAGCATTTTTAAGCCTAGACAGAATATGTTGATCTGTCCAGCAGAGCCACTGAAGTGATCCCCAAGGTAAACTTTCTGTTTCCCATCCACTTGTCAAGGTTTCTTTTGAAGAGTGTTAGTGAGGTGCTCTGTCTAATGTAGATTGGGATCTTGTTCCAAAGCATGGGAATTCTCTGGGACAGGAATCTATCCCTCCAGCATGTCCTATTTATTGTTGTGGTGAGGTTTAGATACCTAGACCTGTGGCTCGAGGGGATAAGGTTTTCTTTAGGTGGAGCATGTCCATCAATTCTAGGTTGGACATGGCCTTGTATGTCAGGCAGAGATCACCTCTGAGTAGGCGGTATGCAACCGAGTACAACTGAAGTTTCTTGAGCCGAGCTGCATAGGGCATCTGTTTGAGGCCAGTGATCCTCTTGGTGATGTACTTCTGTGGTCTTTCCAGCTGTTGCAGGTGTCTTGTAAGGTACATCTCAAATGGGGCATTGTACTCTATGATGGGTCTAATGAGTGATGAGTAGATGGGCACAATGACCTCTTTTGATCTGGATGTGAACCCTTTTGTGATTAGGTGGGCCACATAGAAGGATTTTCTAACCACTTTGGCAATGTGATTATCAAAGGAGAGATTACTATCTACTTGGGTCCCCAGATCCCTTATTACATCTTCCGTATTTAGGGGACTACCACCTATGTGGTAGTTTGTGGGTACTTTGTTTTTTCCAAAGGGGATGACTGTGCACTTTTTGGCATTTAGCTTGAGGCCATGATTTTGACACCAGGTATCCGTCTTAGTAAGATCCTTTTGCAGGATGTCTGTGTCAGCCAGAGAGTCAATTATAGCCCCAAGTTTGTAGTCGTCTGTGAACTTGGTCAGCCATAGTCCGCCTGTGCTTGCCTGGACCTCTGAGAAGTATATGTTGAACAGGAGGGGTCCTGGAGAATGCCACTTGTAACTGGTTTAGAGTCGGACCTAGCTCCCGCAACTCTCACCATGTGGGTTCTGTCCATGAGCCAGTTGGCAACCCATCTTGTGACGTAGGGGTTTATGTTCAGGCTGGTGAGCTTGGCTATAATACCAGAATGGGGAATGGTGTTGAAGGCCTTAGCAAGGTGTAAGTAGGCTGTGTGTACCACATTTCCCTCGTCTATAGCCTTGGTAACTGTTGACACTTCTGTGGCAATGGGAATACCAAGTATGAAAAACATGCCAAGTTTTTATTATAAAAACCTAAAATTCTTGGTGAAACATTTTTTGTGTGAGTTAATCTTCCAACTTCTTAGACTCTGTTTAAAACATTGTGTGTGTGTGTGTGCGTGTGTGTGTGTGTGTGTGTGTGTGTGTGTGTGTATATACTTACACACATTATGTATGTATATGTATAAATTTATATGTATGTATACATGTGTGTGTGTATATCTATATGTGTGTGTATATGTATGTATATATATATATATATATATATATGTGTGTGTGTGTGTGTGTGTGTGTGTGTGTGTGTTCTGCCTTTTTTAATTTCTCCAAGTCTTTTGGGTTTCTAATACCATGATGGGAATGGACCCCATTCCTAAGTCAAAGTACGATTAAAGTTCATGAAATTAGTATTGTGTCACTCTTTGACATTAGCCAAAAGTGGTCTTCGGGGGACCCACAATGTGCCCAGTAATGACTCCCCCTGCAATTCGTACAGTGTTGCATGAATTGGTAAAATATCTAAATACGATTGTAAATTCTTTTTTATAAGACCAGTTGCTCCTACTACTACTGGAACTGTCTGGGTATCTTTCTTCCACATGGCTCTTGTTTCTGCCTGCAGATCCAGGTATTTTATGACTTTGTATCTGTCTGTACACAAGACGCTGTAGTCACTGGGTGTGGTGATTTCATTGATCAATACTACTTTTGTCTTCTTTTCTTGCACCACAATATCCAGTACAAAGACTGATCTTCCTGATCCATCAGTAAAGGATCAAAACTTTTTTCTTATGGGATTTCAAAGAGCTACTTGGAAGCATCATCCTGCAGGAGCTTCTCTGGATAGATAACTGCTATTGGCAGTGTATTACCACTGCATTGATTGTTACCGGTATGGCTATAATATATAGAAACTGTTGCAAACTTCAGCAGCACAGTGGACCCTTTAGAAGAGTGTTGTTTGCCAGCTACATGTTTTTGGAGAATAACTTCTCAGTTGCATTCCCTTTCAAAGCATGGGTTTAATGGAGTATAGTACTGATTACACAGGATATTTTTGTGGAATTGGAATAATAAACAGACTTGTGGAATCTTCAAGAGTGTGCCTGCCTCCATGCCTTGGGACTTTTTCTGATTTATATCTTTGGATTCTGCTCACATTGGTTTGGGACATTTTTTGCTTTTATATTGACAGTGAGCATGGCAGAAGGCACTATATTTAACTCTGCTCCTACTACAGGTGAGCATATGGAACAAGATCACCACTCTAAATATACCATGATGAGTTTCATGTTCTAACAAAACAACCCTTTGTTGGTTGATGATCTGCCAGCAGTTACTGAGAGCAATTTACAAATGGATAACAACACAGAAGTTAATATTCAGGGAATTGAGAGAAATAGACAACAGCTTGTTTAAATACAAATGGCTTCAGTGCCAGCGGTTTCATTTTGAAGCTTGTCTTCAAATGAACGTGATACCCAGAGGTCTTAGGGTATTAAATATGCCGACCTATGGGGAGACATACCCACAACCTCTTGTCGAATGGCAGAATATTAACTTGGAAATCAACAGATCTTGTATGAGAGTGCTGAAGGACTTTTTTCCTCCGATTGAGAGAGAACTCAAGATTAATGTGGAACAGCAGAGTGAGCAACTTTGGTTACTCATCGGGGATGAATTAAATGATTTGTATACCAGTGAACTCATTGAGAAGATATTAACTTATGAGAACCGGTTGTTAAATTTAAAGAAAAAGAAATTGGCTAGAGATGTACATGATTTTGCAAACAAACAAGTGTTTCTGTGGCCGAGAGACAACCTTGCACTAAGAGCAACCACCAATAACAACGCTACCAATATGTTGTCATCTGGTTCTGGACTAGTGAGACGAGCCTCCACCAATGAGGAACCAATGAGGAGCCTGTCGTCCCAAGGGAAACACCCACCCAGGAAGTAGCTCTAGTAAATAAAGCAACAGCTTTAACTACTTCAACAACACCTATACTTCCAGCGGGATCCACCTTGGCTGACGAAATGGCTAACCAGTAACCTGACCGAAACAAAGAATCAGTACTGAGATGGAAGGTCCTACCATCGATGAGAAAGTGTGTTAATCCCAATTCGCCTCTCCCTTTTCGAAAAAAATAAAAGGAAGTTTTAGGACATGAAAAATATGGAGAAACGGGGAGGGTAGCGCAGAAATGGAAAGACCCGCCATTCAACGCACAAAATCACACATTAAAGAAGATGTGGGCTCAAGGAGGACTGAATTAGTGTGGAACATTTCAAACCACACACTAACAGCAGCTGAACACTTGCTACTGACCAAAGGTTTGACTTTCATTTCCTCCTCTAAATTTGAGATAAGTGATTTGCTAATTCAACTATGACAATTTGTACGCAATGTAGCCTTGAAACTTTTATTTATTGATAATGACACTTCTACGAATGTTAAAATTTTTAAGAAACCTAGCACAATGACACCTAAGCTACCGGAACATTTAGATGTGTTTATTAAAAGTTGTGAGTAGGACTTATACATGTTGAGTAATAATGGTAATACACAATATGAAAGTAATTTATTAGCTAGTGAAAAGCAAGCACTTTATAATCTACGCAATAACAGTGATATAGTTGTACGTCCTTCAGACAAAGGAGGACCAGTAGTAGTTTTAGACGCTGAGTACTATAATACTGAAATGCTGTTGATGTTAGCAGATGCTCATACCTAACAAATTGATTCTTTGGATATTGCTTATGACATGTATGAAAGTATTAACAGGACTCTGCAGGTGAGTATGCAAATAGGTGTTATTAACAAAGATCTATTTAATTTTTTTCATGTTGAGAAACCCTTAATACCCCGAATACACAGGCTACCCAAAATCCATAAAAAAACCTAAACGTCCGAAATTCAGACCAATAGTGGCAGGAGCAGGCTAGCTTATTGAGCCAATTTCTATCTATATAGATAGACATTTGAAAGTGGTGTTAAATAAGTGCCCTGCTATACTTAGTGATACACAACATTTTCTTAATGACTTGTATGAAATATGTGGAGGTCCAGAGGGAAAGAAAGTTGACTGGTTAGTGACTTTCAACTTCACTTCTCTTTTTGCATGTATACCAAACTCCGATGGACTAGAAATGGTGAAAGCACCCCTTATGAAACATGGAAAGCATCAGAACAGTCAAATAGATTTTTTATGTATGTTGTTGGAAATAGTTTTAGAGCATAACATCTTTCTCTTCAATGATAAGTGTTACAGGCAAATAGCTGGAGTAGCGATGGGCACTAGTTGTGCTAACTCCTATGCCAACCTGGTAATGGATGAGTGGGAACACCATCATATACACTCAAAAGGGAATACACAGATCAGGATATACAGACACTTTGTGGATGATCTGTTTATTGGGTGGAAGGGTAGTGAAGAAGCACTAGATGAATTATGTACAAAACTAAACAGCACTAATGCTTTTCTACAGTTCACAACCAAGATGTCGAGATTAGAAATCAACTTCCTGGATGTAGTAGTACAACAAAGCAGCGTAGGTGTTGAAACCAGGATGTATAGAAAAGAATTCTATCAACCCTCTTATTTACATAGGGACAGCATGCGCGCCCACCTCATATTTTCTCAAATATAATAAAGGGACAAGGACTTAGATTGTTACGTCTCACTACTAGTGATGATGAATTATTTGTCAATCTGGTAGATTTGAAGAAGGAATTCCAAGGAAAGAGGGTACACTGAAAGTCAAATACATTTAGTATATGAACAGATTAAGGCTGAAAGGCATGGAAGAGGCAAGCCATATTTATCAAAGAAAGCAGTTAGTACAGATAAAGATGATGCCATAGACACAAGAATCCCTCTAATCATTTCATATACTCAGGAAGTAGGCATTGTGAAAAGTATTATAAATAAGAAGTGGCACATTCTACTAGTTAATGAGCAAACTGAAAGGTGGGTAGGGCAGAAGCCTAAGTTTACATATAAAAACAATAAAAGTCTTAAACAGCAACTGTGTTATCTGAGGTCTAATGTAATCACCCATGAATTGGAAAGAGGCACAAGGAAGTGTGGCAAGTGCAATTACTGTGAATATATTGATACGTCTAGGTTTTTAGACACCCCGAAACCAGATATTTATGGGAAATTAGAGCTAAAGCCGATTGCAACAGTAAAGACTTGGTCTATTTAGCTGGGTCTATATTAGAACATCGAAGTTTCAAAACTTCGAATGTTCTAATATCGACCCCTATTCAGTGAAAGCTGAAAATATTTAAGCAACAGAAAACCAAATTTTTTCCTAGGGAAGGAATTTGGCTGTCCATTTCTGTTGCTTCTGTATTTTCAGCACTGTGGTGGAAAGTTACGGGTCAGGTTCAGGTAAGTGTGCGATTGACTTCAGGTTAGGTTAGTTACAGTTAGGGTGCGGGTTAGGTATGTGTGTGATTGTGTGGACGTAAGGGTTAGGGTGGGTTATGTGAGATAGGGTTAGGGTGTGGGTCAGGTAAGTGTGCGGTTGTATGGACATGAGTGTTAGGGTGGGGTAGGTGAGTTAGGGTTAGGGCGCGGGTGAGGTGAGTGTGCGATAATGATGGACCTTAGGGTTAGGGTTTGGGTTAGAGTGAGTGGATAGTTAGTGCTCTGTGTATAGTTTAGTGTAAGGTTAGGTGTAAGATTTTAGGTGTATGTTTGTGGATTGCTTTTTGTTTGGTGTGCTTGTGTTGTGTGTATGTGTTTTGGAACAGCGAATTATTTCCCTAGGAAAAAATTTGCTGTTCTGTATGTTCGATGTTTTCAGCGTTCGCTGAATATGAGTCGATATTAAAACATTTCAAGTTTTTAAAGTTAAATGTTTTAATATAGACCCTATTTAGCCTCCTGCGTTAAGTGCTATAAATTTTATGTTAGTAAAACCAACCGCCATATTAAAAATAGGATGAGAGACTATTTATATTGCACAAAAAGGGGAGAATATAGTGCATTGACTAAACATACTATAACTATGGGGAATGAAGACACGTTCTTATTCCAAGTACTTCATGTAAAATATTTCAATGAAAGACTTGGTGAATTTAGTAAATGACACAGAACTAACAGAATTGAAATGATTTTT